>NW_006399914.1:4009030-4051182 GCF_000299155.1 Elephantulus edwardii
AGTTAATAGGGATCTCTGGTGGCCTAGTGGGTAAAGATTTACACACTGCCAATCAAAAAACATTTGTTCCTATTCCAAAGAAAGGTGATCCGACAGAGTACAGAAATTATAGAACAATATCATTAATATTATATACAAGCAAGATTTTGATGAAGATTATGCAAAAACGACTGGAACAGCGTATCAACAGAGAACTGCCTGAAGTGCAGGCTGGATTTAGAAGAGTCTGTAGTACTATGGATATTGTAGCTAATGTTAGATGGATCCTGGCTGAAAACAGGGAGTACCAGAGGAATGTCTATCTGTGTTTCACTGATTATGCAAAGGCGTTTGACTGTGCGGATCACAACAAACTGAGGCTAATTTTGAGAAGAATGGGAATCCCAGAACACTTGATTATGCTTATGCAAAACCTATACTTAGACCAGGAGGCAACTGTTGGAACAGAGCAAAGAAAACACTGCATGGTTCAAAGTTGGGAAGGGTGTACACCAGGGATGTGTCCTATCTCCATACCCTTTCCATCTATATGCAGAACAGATCATCTGGGAAGCTGGGCTCTGTGAGGAGAAATGTGGCCTTAGGATTAGAGAAAGACTCATCAACAATCTGTGTTATGCAGATGACACAACTCTGCTTAATGAAACTGAGGAGGACCTGAAGCGCTTGCTGTAGAAGGTCAAGGACTGCAGACTTCAATATGGATTGAGGCTCAATATCAAGAAAACAAAGATTCTCACCATACGGCCAATTGGCAACATCATAATAGATGGTGAAAAGATTGAGACTGTTAACAGCTTTAGACTGCTTGGCTCCACAATCAACACTCTTGGCACCTGCAGGATACTGAAGAGCAACAATATCAGTCTGGAGACTAAGGTGTGCCTAATTCAGGCCATGGTCTTTGCATTCACTTGTTAGGCATCAGAGAGCTGGACAATGACTAGGGATGATAGAAAGAGAATTGATGCCTTTTAGCTGTGGTGTTAAAGAATTGAATATACCACAGACTGCTAAGACAACAAACAAGTTCATCCTAGAGAGGGTAAAACCAGGCTGCTCCTTGGAGGCAAAAATTCTCAAGTTTCGTCTGACATACTCTGGATATACTGCGAGGAGGGAACAGTCCTTGGAGAGAGACGTCAAGCTTGGGAGAGTGGAGGGACAGGAGAGGAAGACCATCTATGAATCTATGAGATGGATTGATTCAGTGACTGGGGTAACGGGGGGGGGTAGGTATGTCAGAGAAAGTGAGATTGGCACAGGATACAGAGTACGGTTTAGGGTTGTTACAGAGTACGGTTTAGGGTTGTTGTCACAGGTGACTCGACGCCACATAACAACAACAAGAACATCTTTAAGTTACTCCTATAAGAAGCATGGCAAATAAACAACATGGGGAAAAATTTTTGCTGCTTTCAAAGGCTTTAGAGTGAGAATTTTGACCTCATGTTCTTTCAAAAGATATCTAAGAGAAGTTTGAGCTGATATGTTTTTATTAATTTTTACCTTCTCTCCTGTATTTGTCCATTAGAAGAGAGTCAAATGTCCCCTCCCCAAAGCCTTTCCCAAGGTCAATGTATTACTCCACATAGTTCTTTGTTTATTATTAATATGATCCATATTATACAAAGTTATAGATGTCTATCTCTGTATAGAATTTGTCCTATTGAATATGCCTAACATTAACAACAGGTAGAAACTGAGCTTTTGTTATGTGGCTAGTACAAAATGAAATGTGCTCAAGTGTAAGATACCTGTCAAATTACAAAGTCTTCTCTCACTTTCACTGCCATCAAGTCAGAACCAACCCTCTAGAGGGTTGTCAGAGGCTATAAATTGTCCTGGAGGACGGCCCATCAGGGTGCCGTGAAGCCGCTGGTGGTTTTGAACTGCTAGAGAGGCTCCACCTTTGGACTGGCAGCACAAACCAGAGCTCCTCATGGACTACGCCACCACAACTTCCTGCACGCCAAATTTCAAAGCCTTAGTCTCAAAACAAAAAATCCTCTTTTATTCATAATTTTTATATCGAATACATGTGCAATGTACCTATTATGTTAAAGAAATACTAAAATTCCTTTTGTTTACTTCAATGGAGCTATTATTAGAAAGTGTGCATTACATCGGGCTCTCACAGTATACATCTACTGGATGGTCCTGCTTCTGCTCTAGAGTCTAGGTTCCTTCACAGAATAGCCTTTGTGTCTTTCATCACTGAATCCTCCAAGAGGAGCTTACAAAAAAATTCATATTTAAATTCAACTCTTTTTATCTTAATTTATCTTTGAATCCTCTTTTCTGACATGATTTAATCTGATGTAATAGATTAAATAAAAAGTATCATCAAAATAAAGTGTGAAAAATAAAAGAGGCAAAGTTAAATATGAGGTTGTTCATGGGCTAAAACATTTCATGGCTATGAAACTGAGTGTTCTGTTAAATTACTACTACATCTCCCTTTCCCCCACATAGCAAGTGGATGAGTAAATATATTCATTTAAACAGTATTTACTGAGAAAATACATGGAAAATTTAGACATTTGTCCCAAGAAATCTCGATATGGTAAATTGAAGCAGAAAAGACAGAAAGAACAGAAGAGCCAGTTTACATGTAGACTATGGAGAAAACACCCTGGCAAAAGAGGAACTCGGGGAAAGAATGTATTCAGATATGGTCTGCCTTTCTTTTAGCTACTGGTCAACCAGGCTGTAGATGCAAGAGGAAGGCTACAAACACAAGACATACCACTATCAACAGTCAAACCTGGATAAATGTATGTGCACAGCAAATGCCACTGGTATCACCACCACAGAAAAAAGAAAGCAGCGACATAAGGACAGTCTCAAAATTTGGTCCCTATTCTCCTAAATGTAGGAATATTAGTACTCAGATGGTCAAGTTTAATCAACACTATTTCCTCCCACAAATTGAGACACAACTTTTATTCTCGCCTGTCTGAAGAAACATATGGAAATAATTAAAATAGTTTGGTTTAAAGTTGTTAACTGTGGAACTAGTAGATGAGTGAGAGTTTCTCATTTGATTGTTAAAACTGAAATCAATATTGTACTCATCCAATACAGTTACGTAAAAAAGGAACCAGCCTTGGCAGAACTTTAAACAGTAAAAATGCACTATTATTTCTGCAAAATAAATTAGCCACAATTAAAATTCCATTATAATAAGCATCATAGAAACTCTTGCATACTTCGCTTTAATAGAATTGTTTTAATGAACACAACTGCTAGTTAAAGAATCAGGACATAAAACAGTATGAAAGTAGAAAGGAAAAAGTTCTTTCCATCCTGGAAGAAAAAAGAATATACTACCTACACTGTGAATTAGGCTGAGATGTCAGCCTTAAAGAATCAAAACACTGAAATTCACCATGAAGCAAAGGAGGCTGAAGGAATTTTTGACCCTACAGAATCAATCCTAAGGCCAAATGAAATATAAAACACACAACAAAGAAACCTAAAACTAAATGAAACCAACTGCTGTTGATTCTGACTTAGGGTGACCTCATGTGGTACAGAGTAAAACTGCTTCTGTAAGGTCACTGCCTGGATACTGTATAACACATCAGGTCACCATCTCAACCTGATTCAGCTCCTTCTTCCACCTGTCCCAAAACAATGCCATTTCTTTATATAGAATGATGCTTGTTAGAAGAACATGGACCAGAGACGTTTTATCCACAAAGTTCTGCAGGACTAAATTGTGGAGATTTTAGTTTAACTCGATTTCCAAGCACTGTTGGGACAAGCTAATCTTGATGCAGATACTTTGCTCTACAGAGATATATACTCTGTATACAGATAACAAAGTATGTAGAAACTCTGCCATATAGAGCACTTCCGTCTACATGTTGTGAAAGAATCTGACCCAACTGACACCAAGATGCCAATACTAATCAGAAAATAAGTTCTTTTAAAGTGGTATTTCGCTCTTTGAATCTTATTTTTGAAAAGGTGTTCATGAAAGATGAGTTTTCATTTAAATGTCCAAAACAGAAATGGTTTCTTAATAACTTTTAAAAAAACAATATTTCTTTAACTCTTGAAACTCCACAAACCTCAGTTTCGATGCTTTTCTCATCCTTCTCTACCTGCTGGAGATCTTCAATTTTTTTATGACAGTCTTTGAGCTCATTTTGCAACTGGGAAACCAGACGGCGCTTCACCGAGTTGCTACCCAGCAAGCGCTGCACTTCGGCTTTCAGCTTCAGAATGACCTCTTCTTTGGAAAGTTCTTTATTTGTATCTTCTTGCTGCACAGCACTAAAAAGGAAATTGCCATTAAAATTAGTACCAAATTATGCAAGATTTTTCCTTAAAGGCTACTAGTTATAGTGATAAGTACACTTTGTGATCTAGTTTAACTATACTAGTAGTTCAAGGGAGCTCTTCAACTTTGCCATGTGCAAGGATACCTTTGCTGCAACCCCACATATAGAAGCAGCTTTCTTCATAGTAAAAGCATTTCTAAGTCTAATCCTGTTGCCTCACTGTAGGGCGTTCAGCCCTGTGATCATCAATGTGGCTTGAGTTTTTGGTTTTGGAAAATGCACACATTTTTAGGACTATAAGAGAAACATGAAAATTAAGGAGGGCACGGTAAATATTAACTACCTTAACAAACAATTTCTCAATGCCTTTTAATTTACTAAAGCACAAGACTGGTGAATATCTTAGCAACTGGCAAGGGGAAAATAACAGACATAAACCATGCTTCATTTCAAACAAACGTTAGTTTCAATAAACTTCAAACAAGGAGTGAGAATTTCTGTACCTTGTCATGTTGCAGTAACAAGGACCAGATTTAGCCTCTGCCTTAAATAACTAGAAAACCAATAACAGGCATGAAATAATGGTTTTCCATCATTTAAACTTAAGTCAGCTCAGAACACTGATCCTAAGAAAAGGGAAACAGACAGAGTAAGTACTGTGATTGTCCCAGCCACAGCCCAGAGAGGGAAAACCCAAACTGAGCCTCACAATCTTAGGGAGTTACAGAGAAAGATTCCAGATCTAGGGGGAGCCTTAGTGGTTAGAACTAGATGGAGAAAACAGTGAGCCAGCACATGGAGAAATCTTTACAGATGTGAGTATGCATATAAGGAAATTACCTTGAGGCCAGGAAAAGAACCTTAGGACAGGAGTGGGGCTGGGAAGACAAACCAGCTCCTTATTACTCTATTCATGGCAAGTAGCAGAAATTCTCATCTCATTTTCTTATCTAATCAGGTGTGTTGTCTTCTGTGCTGTCCAAATGCAATCAATCTACAGTTGACCCTCCAGTGAGTTTTCATGGGCTGTAAACCACACAGGAGACTGTTCCTCTTTCTCCTGGTTGATTCAAACCACCTGCATTTAGGTTGACAGTGTAATTCCTTCTCAATAGGCCACCAGAGCTGAATCAGGTTCAGAGCAGACTTTTATCTAGAGCTAATGTGGAGGTAAAGAAATACTGGTCCAGATTGATATTCTTGTCTTAAACCATAGAATTCAGTAAAGCATAAAAAATAAATCTCCAGTCATTAGACAGCAGCACAGTACATACAGATCAATGTTACAGAGTCAAGAGTATGAAATAGATCAATAAACTAATAACCAAGATTCCAAGACAATTCAATACTAATGAGGAAAAGTTTTTCTGACCAATGGTATTAGCTCAAAATGGATCTAGATACAAATTTTAGAACTAAAATAATACAATTCCACGGGGGGGGGGGGAGGAAGACAAAAAGAAACATTAAATTAAATATTCAAACCATGAATCACAAGAGAGAAAATTGATACAATGGGATTCACAAACGTTTAAAACCTCTGCTCTTCAAAACACAAGATTAAGAAAATGAAAAGGCCAAAAACAGAATAGAAAGGTTAGAGACTAAAGGAAGTGGATATCCACATGGATGGGACAAAAGGATTAAAGCACTTTTACAATTCAACAGTAAAAAATAGATAAAAATAGGCAAAGGATTTCAATAGACCATCAAACAACATGAAAAATATGGCACAAGAGCACACTGGGAGGCGGGAGAGAAAGGGAAACAAAGCACATCAAAAGAGGCTTGACTTAAAATTAAAAAAAAAAAGGAACTCTCCTACAGGACTTTGTTGGCTGATGACATAAAACAGCAACAACAATCTACAAATGCAGTGGTGTCCCTAGGTGAGTACTGCCAAACTAGGCTAGAGGTTGAGCACAAACCATTTACACACCCAGAGACGTTTTAACATTCAGTGTTGTTGTTAGGTGCCATCAAGTCGACTATGACTCATAGCGACACTATGAACAATAGCTCTGAGCCTAGTCCAATTCTGAACCAATCTCACTGTCTCTGGCACACCTACCACTATTACCTCAGTCACTGTGTCAACCCACTCATTCAGGGTCTCCTTTCTTATACTGACCCTCCACCATTCCAAGTATGATATCTTTCTCCAAGGACTGGTCCCTGCCAGCAACATGCCTGAAGAATGTGAAACGGAGCTTCAAAATCCTTGCCTCCAGAAAGAAGCCCGATTTCACCCTCTCCAATACAGACCTGTTCTCTTGGCAGTCCATGGTACGTTCAATACTCTTCTCCAACACAACTCAAAATCATTGCTGCTTCTTGTCATCTTTAGTCATTGTCCAGCTCTCTGATGCATAGCAAGTAATTGCAAAGACCATGGTCTCAATCATGCACACCTTAGTCTCTAGGCTGATATTCCTGCTCTTCAGGACTCTGGAAAGGTCCCTGACAGCAGACTTCTCCTATGCAGTTTTTCTTATGATTTCCTAATTGCTGGTGCTAAGAGGGTTTGACTGTGGATCTGAGCAAAATGAAATTATTAAGAATCTCAATCTCTTCTCCATCTGTACTGATGCTTCCAATTGACCTAGTGGTGAGAATCTTTGTTTTCTTGATACTGAGTTTCAATCCATATTGAAGAATGAAGTCTTTCTGCAGTAAAGGCTTCATTCAGGTTCTCTTCAGTTTCGGCAAAGAAGATTGTGTCATCCGCATAACACAGATGGTTGATGAGGCTTCTTCCAATCTTGATGCCACAGTCCTCCTCATTAAGTCCGGCTGCCTGAATGACCTGTTAAAGGGTATGGACAACGGATGCATCCTTAATGCATTCCTTTCCTGATTTTTTTAAATATTTATTATTTTTTTTATTCACTGTTGCACATTTTCTTCCCCCTCATCCCCCCTTTCTCCAGGTCACACCACAATGCACCCCTTGTTCCGAATTGTATTGTTCTCATACATATAAGGCATAATCATATATTCCTTTCAGGCAGTCCTTCTGTTCATCTGTTCTAAAGTAGTGTTCATTATCTATCCACTCTTTCCCTAGTCTCTACCAAAACACCCCATTTTATAACAGCAGTGGTATGCAGTATTTGTCCTTTTGTGACTGAGATATGTCACTCAGCATAATATCCTCTAGGCGAGGACATTGTCTTTTTCGAGTTCATATTTTTTTTTTTTTTTTTTTCTTAATTATATTTTATTAATTTTCATAAACATTTACAGAGATTTTGGGCTTCCACTCATTCATTGTTGCACTATTCTCTCTACCCTCCTCCCAGTTTGTTCTTGTCCAAATGCCACAGTGCTTGTCAAAGCCAGTTCTGATTAATCTTCTTTGTCAGTGTATCCTTTGCCATTCCCTATCACTCCTCCCTGAGAGAGACTTCACCCTGAGTCATAAGGAAAAGGGGACGGCGTATTCTCTTAGCTACTTCCTGCTGAAAAGGGACGCTGTGGGTTTCAGGGTGAAGATCTTCTCTCACTACTCTAAAGGGCCCCTTTGGCAGTAGGAAACACATAGACTATTATGGAGATTGATTTTGAGTTCATTTTTCAATGCTCTGTAGTATTCCATTATGTTAATGTACCAAAATTTTTCTATCCATTCGACTATTGATGGACTTGGGTTGCCTCCATCTCTTTCATACTGTGAATAACAGCAATAAACATGGGTGTGTATACATTTGTTTGAGTCAGGGCTCTGGTATCTTTAGGATACATTCCCAGTAGTGGAATTTCTGGGTCACATAGTATTTCTTTCCAACATTTTGTTTTCTTTTTTTTTAAATAGTTTTTTTAATTGTGACTAATGAAAATTTACAGAAGAGTTAGATTTTTCGTTCATTCACTGTTGTACATTTTACCCCCTCTCCCTTCATCTGATCACTTTTTTTTAAGGAAAAAAAAAAGACTCATTCATTGTTGCACAGTTATTTCCCTCCCTTCCCTCCCACCCATTCCTCTTTGCAATGGACTTTTTATTCTGGGCTGTGGTCATATGTATGATGCCTAATCATATATTCCTTTTAAACAGTTCTTTCCTTCATTTGTTACAATTGCAATAATCATTACCTATCCACTCTTATCCTAGTCTCCTCCCAACAACCCCCCACCCCATGCCAGATTTGCTTTATAACAGTGGTGCAATATCCATTTGCTGTACAGAGATAACTCGTGGTTGTTGTGATGCAAAACACTGTGACACTGACGTGTCAAATGTGATAATGGTTACCCATGGTGGACAGTGTTTGGTGGAGCTTCCCAATTAAAACAAACTTGGAAGCAGGAGTGGCATCCACTTCCAAAATGGCTTGCCTCTGGAAAATCTATGAATGTAGAGAAACAATAAAAGTTATATAAGTGTTCACGTCTTTTGTTCATAAGGTTGCTATGAGTCATCTACAACTCGATGGTATTTAACAACAACAACATGCAGTATTTGTCCTTTTGTGACTGAGATAGTCAACTAAGCATAATGTTCTCCAGGGTCACCCATGTTGTATGTTTTATGAGTTCATTGCTTTACAGTGCTGCGTAGTATTCCATTATATGAGCATACAATAGTTTTTCTACCCATTTGTTTGTTGATGAGCACTTGGGTTGCTTCAATCTCTTTGCTATTATAAATAATGTAGCAATAAACATGCATGTGCGTGTATCTGTCTGGATGGTGGTTCTGGTTTATTTAGGATATAGTCACAGTAGTGGCATTACTGAGTCAAATGGTATTTGTATTTCCAACTTTTTGAGAAAGTGCCAAACCACCTTCCACGGAGGTTGCACCATTTTATACTCCCACCAGCATTTATTGTTTGCTGCTCTGTTGCCCTTTGTTATTGCTGCTGGAATGAGATGATATCTCGCAGTTGTTTTGATTTGCATCTCTCTGATAGCTAGGGAATTTGAACATTTCTTCACGTGTTTGTTTGCCATTTTAATGTGTTTTTTGGTGAAGTGTCTGTTCATATCTTGGACCCATTTTGTGATTGGGTTGTTTACCTTTCTCTTGTTGAGGTACTGGAGTATTCTATAAATTTTAGATATGAGTCCCTTATTGTATATGTCATTGAATCCTTTCTACCCTGTTGTAGACGGTTTTTGATGTGCATATGGATTTGATCCTCAGAAGGTCCCATTCATCTATTTTATTTTCTCCTGGTTGTAGTTCCTTTCTTGATTTTGAACCATGTGCCATTTCTTTGCTCTGTTCAGACAACTGCTTCCTGGTCCAAGTGTAGGTTTCACATGAGTACAATCAAGTGTTCTAGGGTTCTCATTCTTCTAGATGTTAGCCACAATTTGCTGTGATCTATACAGTAAATGCCTTCCCATAGTCAATAAAACACAAATAGACATATTTCTGGTACTTTTTGCTTTTAACCAGGATCCATCTGACCCTGGCAATAATGTCCCTAGTGCCTCAGCCTCTTGTAAATCCAGCCTGTATTTCTGTGAGTTCTCTGTTGAGGTACTGTTTCAGTTTTTTTAAATAATCTTCACCAGGATTTTGCTTGTGTATGATATTAGTGACCCTATGTACAACAACCCTATACCTTGCTCTATCTTGTGCCAATCTTATTGTCTCTGATACACCTACCTCCATTACGCTAGTCAATGAATCAATCCATCTCATCGAGGGTCTTCCTTTCTTGCGCTGTCTCTCCACTCTCCCAAGCTGACATCCTTCTCCAAAGACTGGTCCGTCCTTGCAACATGTCCAAAGTATGTCAGATGAAGCTTCAGAATCCTTGCCTTCAAGGAGTAGCCTGATTTTACCCTTTGTAGGATGAACCTGTTTGTTCTCCTAGCTGTCCATGGTATATAGTCAATACTCCTCCAGCATCACAGTTCAAAACCATCAATTTTCCTTCTATCATCCCTAGTCCAGCTTTCTAATGAATAACAAGTTAACTGCAAAGACTGTGGCCTAAATTATACAAACCTTAATATCTAGACTGATATTGTTGCTCTTCAATACTTTGGAGAGGTCTCTGATAGCAGACTTTCCCAATGTAATTCATCTTTTAATTTCCTGGCTGCTGGTACCAAGAGCATTGATTGTGGAGGCATGCAAAATGACGCTGTTAACAATCTCAATCTCTTCACTGTCTATCATGATGTTGCCAATTGGCCCAGTGATGAGAATCTTTGTTTTCTGATGTTGAGCTTCTATCCATATTGAAGGCTGCAGTCCTTGACCTTCTGCAGCAAGTGCTTCCAGTCCTCCTTAGTTTCAGCAAGCAGGGTTGTATCATCTGCATAACACAGACTGTTGATGAGTCTTCCTCCAGTCCTGATGCCACATTTCTCCTCATACAGCCCAGTCTTTCAGATAATCTGTTCGGTAAATAATTGAAAAGATATGGAGATAGGACACATCCTTGATGCACACCCTTCCCAATTTTGAACCATGCCCTGTTTCCTTGCTCTGGAAACTGCCTCCCGGTCCAAGAATAGGTTTCATGTACTATATTGTGCTGGGTCACCTATTATAGAATGAGAATACTTATGGATCTCCTCCAGTCAGTTGGCCAGGTAGCATTTCTTCTCCAGTAGGTGTCCTCCAGATTTCTTAGGACTACCTGGTGAGCATGTTCACAGCAGCATCTGTTTGCTGATATATGTCAATTGGCATTCCATCATTTCCTGGGGCCTTATTTTTTTGCCAATTCCTTCAGAGCAGTTTGAATTTCCTCCTTCATCACCACTAGCAAAAATACAAAACCAAAACTATAACTAGATCCATTACACATGCACTATTGTTAGGTGCCATGGTGTCAGCTTCATCTCATAGGGACCCTATGTACAACAGAAAGAAATCCTGCACCACCTTCACAATCTCTGCTGTATTTAAACCTATTGTTTCAACCACTATGTCAATTACTATGTACTAGAATAGCTCTAATTTAAAAGACTGACTGTAAAAAAGAAAAGAATCAAAGGTTTGGCAATGATCTGGAACAAACAGAACACTCACACATTGCCCCTGATGGTATAAAAGGTTACTGCCACTTTAGAAAAGAATATTTATAGCATCAGTATCTAAAGGTAGCTTCTCTGATCTAATAATGTGACTGTAACAAAGGGCTCAAATATATCAGAGATGGTGAAAATAGCACACAAAGTAGGGCAAGGTTCAGATATTTAGTTCCTAGGGTTATTATGAGTCAAAGTCAGCTTGATGACATGTAACAGCAATGTAATAATTAAAAGGGAAAGCAAACGGAAGCATAAGTATAAAGGAAGAAGAAGGTAAAAAAAAAAAGGAAGAAGGTGGTAAGGGAATCTGAAAAGATAATGGGGGGGGGGAGAAAGTGCTACAAACAATGAGAAAACAGTCAGTTATGGCACAATATATAGATATCCAAACTACCATCAGTGATGGGAGAAAAAAGAAAAAAGTATCCCATTTAAAACTCCCTGAGGGAATGAACTGATGGTTCTGGGGCCTAAGGATCATCATAATCTTGAGGGTCAACAAGGTCAACTGGCATAACATAATCTATAGAAAGTGTCCTACATGCTACTTTGATGAACAGTAACTTGACTCTTAAAACTTGTGAGCAATTATTTGTCTCCCCAGGTCTATAACAAAGAAGAGGGGAAGAAAGGTATACGGAACCAATCAGTCTGAGGCCTAATGAACCATGCAAACCTCAACTTCATGACCCTGAGAGCAGAACTACATGGTGCCTAGCTACCACCACTGACCATTTAAAACAAGGATCACAGAAAAAGAGCCTGGATACTGTACAGGAAAATTTGGGGGGAAACTAAAAAACATTTTAAAAGCTGAGGCTTAGAGATTCACTACAGAATGGTGGAACTCATGAGATTATGGCCCTTAGTCATTGTTCCAATCTGGGACAAAATTTATCCTGTGGTTCAACAATCAGCCTAGAATGTGACCATTAACACCAGAGACACATTCACTCTTTAGAATAATTAACTACATAAAGTCAAAAGAGCAGCATTTGCCCAAAGATAAAGCCATGAGGGCAGAAAAGGTAAGATAAAAGGATTATTAGAAGTAAAAAATTGATGGTATTGTAATTAATGTTATAAATTAAAAAGGTATTGTGTATGAATGGTTGAATGAAAACCCCATACACTTTGCAAATTCTCATTTGAATAACACAATTAAAAAAAATTAAACTGCCCATTCATCAAAAGATATTAGTGAAAAGGCAAAACAAAACCCCTTACATATCATCAATAAAATACAACAAACTTTTAAAAAAAATAAGAAGTTCAACTTCATAAACCATTCAGTGAGAAGAGACATAAAAGGAAAATAGATGGACCACATGAACCAGTAAGAAGAGAAAAAGAAACACAGCAAAATGATAGCAATAAAATCTGGCTTGTCAATTATCACACTTAATGTGAAAGGATCAAATGCACCAATTAAGAGACAAAGAGTAGCAGAATGAATTAAAAAAAAACAAAGCCCATAAATATGCTGCTTACAAGAGTCACATCTAAGAAACCAGGAGACTAGATCAAAGGCTAGGAAAAAATACACCAAGCAAATGGCATCCAAAAAAAGCAGGAGTGGCAAAACACTAACCTCTGATAAAACAGACTTCAGGATGAAAACCACCATAAAAGATAAGGGAGGGCACTATATAAAGATTAAAGACACAAATGACCAGGAAGATAAAACCTTGGTCAACATCTACATACCAAACACAGCAAACAATAGGAAATTTTAACATAACACTGGTAGGAGATTTTAACACACCACTCTCATGAAAGGATAGGAGCTCAAAAGGAACAAAAGACACAGATCTAAACTATACATAATCAGCCAATTGGACCTTATGGATATATTCAGGGCACTGCACCCAACCAAAACCCAATTTCTTCTTACGTGCACATGGTACATTTTCCAGAATTGATCAAATATTAAGACACAAAGTAAGCCTCAACAAATTAAAAAAAAAAAACCACTGAAATAATACAAAGTATCTTCTCAGACCAGCCATGTGGAAGTTAAATAACACCTTGCTAGAATAGGACTAGGTTATAGAATAAATAAAAAAGTTCCTTAAAACAAATGGAAAATGCAACATGTCAAAACCTCTGGGATACAGCTAAGGCAGTCCCTCAGGAGGCAGTTCGTATCAATAGGCAAACATAAAAAAGGAAGAAGCAAAAAGAATGACCTATCTCAACATCTCAACCAAATAAAGAACAACATTCTAACCCCACAGCCTGCAAAAGAAAAGAAATTATAAAGCCAAGTGATGAAATCAATGATATAGAAAACAGAAGACAATCTGAAGCCATCAATAAGACCAGGAGGTGGTTCTTCAAAAGGGCCAATAAAATAGACAAATCATTGGCAAACCTAAGAAAAGACACAAATAACTCAAATAAGAAATGATAAAGGAAGCATTACAACAGAATAAGCTGAAATTAATTTGATAGTAGAATATTATGAAAACCTGTACTTGGATAAATTTGAAAACCTAGAGAAAATGAACAAACTCCTAGAAGCACATATCCTACCTAGACTGGCATGGATAGATATAAAAGCCTTGAGTAGACAGACCACAAAAGAAGAAATTGAGAAAGTCATAAAAAGACTACCTCCCACCAAAAAAGTCCTCTCCTAGATGGCATCATAGGTTAATTCTACCAAACATTCAGAAAATATCTAGTACCTACTCAAACGATTCAAAAAATTAGAAAAAGAAGGAACACTCCCAGAGTCATTCTATGAAGCAAGCATAACTCTAATATCAAAACCAGGTAAAGACATTACCAAAAAAGAAAACTACTATTATCTCTCATGAATATAGATGTAAAAATCCTTAACAAAATCCTGACCAATAGAATCTAACAGTACAACAAAAAAAATAATTCATCCCAATCAAGTGGGATTCATAACAGGTATCCCAGGATGGTTCAACATAAGATAAACAGTCATCGTAATTCATCACATTAACAAAGCAAAGAATAAGAACCACATGATCCTGTCAATTGATGCAGAAAATTATTTTACAAAATTCAACACCTTTTCCTAATTAAAAAACTCAGTAAAATAGGAATAGAAAGAAATTTTCTCAACACAGTGAGATGCATTTATGCAATACTAAGAACTAACACAATTCTCAATGGTTCTCCTCTTCAAGATTGTACTCAAAGTACTTGCTAGGACAATATGACAAGAGAAGGAAATAAAAGGCATCCAGATTGGCAAAGAGGTGGTAAAACTGTTGCTATATGCAGATGATATGATAGTGAACTCAACAAGAAACCTCTTAGGCCTAGTAGACCAATTTAGTAGAGTGGCAGGATACAAGATCTATCTACAAAAATCAGTGGGATTCTTCTACAGAAACAAAGACGACACAGAAAAAGAAACTAAGAAAGTAACACCATTTGCCATAACCAACCATAAGCTGAGAAATGTGAAACTAAACATAACTGGAGACACAGAAAGACCTTTATAAAGAAAACTACAAAATATCACTTCAAGAAATTATAAGAGATCTAAATAAATAGGGAAATGTTCCCTGTTCATGGAAAGACTCAATGTAGTGAAAATGATGGTCCTACCAAAAGAAATCTACATATTTTGTTTTGTTCTTTATTGAGATTTTAATGAATGTTTATAAAGAACTTGGATTTCTATTCATTCATTGTTGCACACTTTCCTCACTGTCTCCCCTCTCCCCTACCTTGCTTTTTTCTTTGGAAAAAAAAGTTATTTCATTGTTATACAGTCCCCCCCCACCGCTGGACCACTTTACTATGCAGACTTATTCTGGACTCTTGTAGCAATCTACATGTTTAATGCAATTCCAATACAGATATCAAATTCATTTTTCAAAGACATTAAAAAGGCAGTTGGTAAGTTTATTTGTAAAAGAAAGAGACGTCAAATAAGCAAAGCACTTTTGAAAAGTAAAAATGGAGTAAGAGGCATAGCACTCACTGATCTCAAAACCTACTATACAGTTGCAATAACCAAAACAGCATAGTACTGATACAATGACAGGCACAAGGACCAAAAGAACAGAATCAAGAACCCAAAAATTAACCCATCTACAGTCAGCTGGTGTTTGACAAGGAAACAAAGCCTATCAAATGGGAAAACTACAACCAACCTCTACAACAAAAGATTCTGGCAAAACTGGACTTCTACCTGCAGAAAACTGAAGCAGGATCCACACCTCACTTCATACACAAAAATCAACTTAAGGTGGAACAGACCAAATCCATAATGATCATAAAAGACAAAACGGGACCAAACTTAGAAGTACAACCCTATGGTATAAAAAGAGTGGCAAACACAGCCAGACATGCACAACCAGGAGAACATAATATTGATGAATGAGACCTTCTAAAGACGAAATCTCTGTGCACATAAAATACTTTTTTCCAATAGAGTGAAAAGAAAACCTAATGACAAGGAAAAAATATTTGCCAATGCCATCTCAGACAAGGATCTCATAACAAAAATTTGCAGAATCCTACAGGGCCTCCACAAGACAAGATGATTACAAAATAGGCAAAAGCCATGGAAAGACTTTTCACAGAGACATTCAGATGGCCAACAGACATATGAAGAGATGCTCAAAATCACTGGCTATACCAGAGACGTAAACCAAAACCACAATGAGATACCATCTCACCTCAATAGCAGTGACAAAGTTTAACAGGACAACAAGCAATAAATGTTGGAGAGGATGTGGATAGATTGGAACTCTCATACACTGTTGGTGGGATTATAAAATAGTACAATCACTCTAGAAGGCAGTTTGGCATTTCCTCAAAAAAGGTGAACACTGGAATTCCACATGACCCAGCTAGGAATTCCACTGCGAGGAATATACCCCTAAGAAAATAAAACTCAGACACAAACGGGTATTTGTACACCAATCACCAGTGTTCCTAACAAAGTTAATGTACAACATTGCTTCCACTGTGGAAAGCTGAGCCACTTCAGTAGACAGTGTCACAGACGAGAGCCACAGATAGGCAAGGGAGTAGAGAGAAAGCTCCCACTCACTTGCTTTATGTGTGGCTCCGAAGGGACACTTGGTCAAGGTGGCCCACATCAGGTCCTCGTGGCAGACAGGACTGACAGGCCCCAGCTCCCAGTTGGAAACAAAGGAGGACGCTTCAGCGATTTAGATCCTCCCAGAAGAGCCATGGATGAGCATTAACATTAATGGTTGCAACACCTCCATGATACATCTTCAAGGATATGAACATGTACAGCTAAGCACAACTGATAATTGTGCATCTAAGTTCCAAAATCAATCTCCATAATAGTCTATGTGTTTCCTACTGCCAAAGGGGCCCTTTAGAGTAGTGAGAGAAGATCTCCACCCTGAAACCTACAGCGTCCCTTTTCAGCAGGAAGTAGCTAAGAGAATACACCATCCCCTTTTCCTTATGAATCAGGGTGAAGTCTCTCTCAGGGAGGAGTGATAGGGAATGGCAAAGGGCACACTGACAAAGGAGATTAATCAGAACTGGCTTTGACAAGAACTGTGGCAATTGGACAATTAAAACAGACATTCATGGGGGGAGGGGGGGAAGAAGAACGAACTGGGGAGGAGAGTAGAGAAAACAGTGCAACAATGAATGAATGAGAACCCAAAATCTCTGTAAATGTTCATTAAAACTAATAAAATTTAATAATAATTAAAAAAAAGAAAATGGAAATAGTCCAATGTCCATCGATAAATTAATGGACTGAGAAATTGTGGTACATTCACACCAATGGAATATTATGCAGTGCTCAGAAGCAATGATTTTTAAAATTACTGTATAGTACAGGAGAGGCTGGAAAGCATTATATTGAGTGTACAAACTCAGTCTCTTAAGGACAAATACTGCATTAGACCTTTCTTGTAAAAATAGAAGGATAACTAGTAAGATGTGTAAAAAAGTCCCAAAGGGGATAGGGAGGGAGGAAGCTGAGGATAGAGAATGAGAGGGGGGAAAAATCACAAGGTGGAAGAGATTTGTGGACAGAGGGAAGAGGGGAAGGAATTAGGAAATACCTAGTGGAGACCTGATGGGTTAAGGGTGGGCATAGACCAATGGAGATTAATTTTATAAAACAGTATGAGAATGACCATATGAAAGACAATGTTAATAGAGAAATGTGTAAAACACTATGTATATAAATGAAACACAATTTAAGAAATGTGTATACAAACCAGTTGTTGTTGTTGTATACTGTAGAGTCAGAGCTGACCCATAGGTGACCCTCTGGTGGATTTTCAGAGGCAGTTAATCACATGGGAGCAGATTGCCCATCTTTCTCGCATGGAGCAGCTGGTGGCCTCAGACCATGTGACTTTGGGATTGCATCACAGCTTCCTACCACTAGGCCACCAGAGCTCCTGCAAACTAATATAAATAAAAATATAACTTGGAAAAAAAACAAACTCAAACAATCGAGAACAATTCAAATGAAGTCCACAATAAAATATCACTACATTGAATATCCCATGGACTGTCAAGAGAACAAATATGTATGTCTTGGAAAAAGTGCAGGGGATGTGGGAGGCACTTCCTGAAGGCAAAAATGGCAAGACTCCACACGAGATGGAGTGACACAGTGACTTCAGTAACAAGTCGTATTGTTGTTCTTGTCGTCAGAACCAATTCATAGCTGTCCCTCTGGAGGGTTTTCAGAGGCAGTTAATCTCACGGGAGGAGACTGCTCATCCTTCTCCCACAGAGCAGCTGGTGGCCTCGAACTGAGAGCTC
Source organism: Elephantulus edwardii (assembly GCF_000299155.1). Taxonomy (NCBI): domain Eukaryota; kingdom Metazoa; phylum Chordata; class Mammalia; order Macroscelidea; family Macroscelididae; genus Elephantulus; species Elephantulus edwardii. The sequence continues at coordinate 4,027,087 of NW_006399914.1, forward strand.
TCAGGGTTTTAGTGCAACTTCTTGTCATTAGGCCACCAGAGTGTGTCACAAATAATGAGGATGGCACAGGATAAGGTAAGGTTTAGATATTTTGTTCATATGGTCGTTAATATTCTTACTCAACTTGACAGCATCTAACAACAACAACAACAACACATAAAATAGCTATAAGGATAGGTCATATCAAGGATGACAATTAAATAATGCACCTTGAACTTTAACACACTTCAAGTGGGTGTTAACTGACACAACCCTTTGGAAAGTAGCTTGATATTATTGACTAAAGCTTTAAATACATATATTACAACCAATTCCATCCACTTCTAGGAATATATCTAACAGAAATGCATATACATAGCACTAAAAGCAACTCAAGAATCTATGAACAGCAGAATAGCAAATAAATTATGAAATAGTCAAAGAAAAAGATACATATGAAAATGAATGAAGATAAAAACAACATCATTCTCACAAGCAAAATGTTAAGTGAAAAAAGAACCAACCTACTTAATGGGGAGAAAACAAAATGGAATGTTTTTCTCCATGATCAGGTAAAAGATGAAAGAAAGATGAATGTATCTAATCTATCACTTCTAATCAACATTATTCCGCTTTCTAGTCAGAACAATTGAACACAAAAAAGAATTAAAAGTCTTACAGACTGGAAAGAAAGAAAACTATTTTTATTTGCAGATAGTGTTATCTTGTCTATTCTTTTAAAAATCCCAAGAAAATTGCTAAAATAATCCATTTAAAACAGTAAGTGAATTCGGCATTATAGCAAGATACACAAGCAATTCTATTTCTATATACTAGTAAAAAAAATACTATTAAGAAAACAGTCTAACAAAAAAAAATAAAATGCAAGTTCGTTTTTTTGTTTTGTTTTTTTTTTAAAATGCAAGTTTTATATACCAAAAATCACTAAACACTGTGGAAAGAGACTTAAGGAAGATGTAAATAAATGGAAAGATATCCCGTGTTCAGGGGAAGGTTTACATTAGTAAGAGGTGATATCCTTCATAAAGTTCAGCCTCTCAAATGATATCCTCCAAACTGATCAAAATGATCTACAAATTCAACACAATCTCTACTGAAATCTCAGGGGCTTTCTTTTTTTTTTCCAGAAATTCACAAAGCAATCTTAAAATTGATATGGAAATACAAGAGACTCAAAATAGCTAGTTCAACACTGAAATAGGAGAACACACTTGGAAGGATTTTAAACTTTCTGACTTCAAAGCCAAAGTAATCTAAAGAGTGGTACTATCAAAAACCATAAACATAAAATCAACAAAATGGAAAATTTAGAAATAAACTTCACATTTATGTTCAATTGATTTTTAACAATCTGTCAAGAAAATTTATTGAATTTGAGTTAAGAACAATCTTTTTGGACAAGTACTGCATAATGCCATTGTTATAAAATAGGACTGACATCAGGTTTGGGGGGAAACTAAGAAAAGAGGGGATAAATAATGTACATTGCATTGAGATAGATGAGGGAGAGAACTGTTTAAAGGGATACATGATTAGGTATTATTTGCCTGGCAAGAATCCAGAATAAGAGCTGCATAGTAAAGTAACTGGGCAGGGAGGATATTGTATAACAATGAAATAATTTTTATTTTTTCTTTTCACAGAGAAAAGCAAACGGCGGGGGGTGGGTGTTAAGATTGGGTAGGGAGGAAAATGTGCAACTATGAATGGAAATCCAAGATCCCTATAATGTTTCATTAAAATCTCAATAATAAAAGCAAACAATCTTTTCAACATATGATGATAATGTGACAACTGAATATTATTCACACCCAAAAGAATAAATGTGGATATCTTCCTCAGACCACATACACATTAATTCAAGATGGACCATAGACCTATAGACCTATAAGAATTAAAACAAGAAAACTCTTGGAATAAAGGTAAGAGGTAAATTTTTATGGCTTAGAGATAAGCAATTGTTTCTTGGATACAACACAAAGTAAACAACAGAAGAAAAAAGATAGACTTCATCAAAATGAAAAATTTTTGTGCTCACATGATGAGAATGAGAATATAACTCTCAGGTTAAGAAAGTAAAGATTGAAAGATTAGTCAAACAACACAAAAGGCCATATGATGAACTAAAGTTAAGTAGAATGCTCATTTTGCTCGGCTAACAAATTATGCATCCCTAATTTCTTTTCTTATTGAATGTTGACCACTGAAATAGCACATCCTGTACTCCTACAGGGAGCCAAGTCAGAGAGCAGAGAAAGTGCTTGCTAAAATAATTTTCTCTTCTTTTCTCAAAAAGGAAAAAGCTAGCAGCAGTGACCAGGCATAAGGCTCACTACTGAGCCCTGTGGAAGTCAGTTCCCCTAAAGCCAAATAAACTGTAGTCCCTTATGAAGCCTGCTGAGAAGACCAAAGGGAAAAGGCATTCCACTTGTTAAATGTTTATTATTTGAGCTTAGCAGCCAACTATAATAAGAGAAAGAGGAAGCTGTCTGCAAGCTGCATACAGATTTAGCTACTCAAATTCCATGAATGTAAAATAGAACATTGAGGCTAAACTTTTATAATTTACTAGGCGGTAGTTTAAGGGAGGTGGTAGTTGGTAATATAAGCTTGGAGCTACTAACATTTGGGTCAGTCATTTGAAAGCAGCTCAAGTCAACAAAGAACTAAAATTCTCAACACTGGAAAACTGCTGCTTCCTCTTATTCTAAGTCCACCAGAGGAAAGGTACAAATCTCTTCTCTCCTATATCCCCTCTAAGTTTGACCTGAGAATAAAAATGCTTTTCATTTTCCTCAAAGCAGAATTATCAGCTATTAAAATGCTAGTGGCTGGAATGTCTACAAGCAAAGCATCCCTCCCTTCATCCAGTATTTCATCAGATGTCTTCTTGTTGGACCCCAATGAATACTCATTGTGCAATTCTGTTCTGCAGCTATTCTCCATTCTCTCTGTTGAGCAGGTCTGACAGTCCTTTTATTACAATAATGATTTGGTAAAGAATTGTCTTGCCAAGGAAAAGGTACACTTTTCAAATCCACCAGCTGAGAAATATGGGCAACTTGCTCCCATGTGATTTACTGCCTCTGTCTATAAGTGCTAAGTGAACAGAAAGTCAAAAGTTATATATATAGCTCTGATAGCCTAATGAGTAAAGAGCTACATGGCCAACCAAAAGGCAAGTAGTTCAAATCCACCAGCAGCTCTGCAGGAGAAAGACTGACAATGTAGTCTCTTCCTATGCCATTTCGAGCCTCTGAAAATCTGCAAGAGGGTGAGCTATTAGTTGGCTCCGATTTGATAAATTAGAGGGGAGGGGGGGAAATCTCTTTCTTGGCAGAAGCTTAATCTCCAATCCTTAAAAGTAACAGGAATAAAGAGAATGATGTTCAAGGCAAAAAGTTTTCATCTGCATGTAAATACGAGCAAGCAGAAAGCATGGGTTTGCACCTAAAGTTTGAAGATTCAAATACTGGTTCTACCACTTACTACCTTTGTCTTAGAAAAGAAGTTTACCACTCTGAGCTCCAGTTTTCCTAATTCTAAAATGGATAATAATAAATCCTATATTTTTTCACAAAATTGGGATGAAAATCAAGAATTAAGTATACACTAAACTAAAAATAGATTAATATAAAATCTGGTCAAGAATATATTTCAACATATTATTAAATAATAAAAGTTAACATTTATTTAGTACCTAATATGTAGCAGTGTGCCATTCTTAAAGTAGAATCACATGACTTAAATACATAACTTCTAAAATAATTTCATGGTGCAAGCTCTTTGGGAATATTACCTATTTGTATTTAGTTAAACAATATCTAAAGCACAAAAGTAGTAAATCCCTCTTTTGTATTAAGAAAGCATAACACTTAGCACCTAATGCTTACTTTATTACAAACACATCTTTCCTGTCCCCATAGAAAGTGTAAACCTTTTGTAAACTTCTATCTCCTCTCAGTAATCTATTCTCAGAGCCTTGCAGGACTTTAGAAATTAACATCCTCCAACAACATTATTTCAATTTGTTTTTAATGATATCTAAAAAGAAAAGAACCCCTTTATCCACTCCCAACACTCTGGGGAAAAAGGTAACACGTTGTTGCCATAATATTCTCTGGGGAAAAAGGTAACACGTTGTTGCCATAATATTGCTAACATATCTGTATCAAACAATGATATAGAAGACAGGGAGTCATTGAGTGCTACAAATTGTTGAGTGCTTGACTATTAGCAAAAAAATCGGCAGTTTGGATCTGCCAGAGGCCCTTAGAATTGACTCAACGGCAACCAGCAACAAATCAGATCTTGTTTTTAAAAAAGTGAGATCACAGTAAGGTTTCTAGGAGTAAGTAACAATTATGTTCTCATATATCATTAATAAATGCATGTAATGTACCTGCTTGCAACAAATAGAGTTACATATAAAAATAACAATCAGCCCTCATCTTCATAATAAAGAAGAATTCTGCTTTCAAATTAACTTTGTGTATATAAACTAACTCTTCTTCATGAAACTGATATGTATATTTGATAAAGACATTAAAATCAATACTCTAGGTTTCTGTTCCTTGTTATTCCAGATATTTATACGTAAAATGACTATAATATACTATACTATTAAACATTCAAGAACCTTTACTCGATTCATCAATTCAAGTCTAGTGCTAGTTGTTTACAGTATTATTGATGAAGGTTTTCCCGTGGCAAACTATTCCCTTAATACCTGTTAACTTCGGGTTTTTTCCAGTTGACCTTTTTAATCCTCAAATCCGCATATGATTCAGTGATTTCTACATTTAATTCTCCTTCAGAGTCACTCGGCAGTATTCCTAGTTCTACAGCAGATTCATAGAGAGCAATTTCATTTTTCAGTATTGTTATTTCTTCCTAAAACACAAAAATATTTAAAATTACTTTCCTATCTAGAAATGTAAAGGAACCAGTTAGTGTAGGCATGTTTCAAAATTTGTTTTAATGATCACTAAGAGAAGTAGGAAAGTTTTCTTTAACAACATATTATTATTTATTTATAATTCTCCATGATGGACCGTAAGCTATATGTGGTGAATACTAAAGGCATATCATGCTACTAGGGAGATCTGATGGCCTAGCTATGCTGGGGTTTGAGGGGAAACTAAGAAAAGAAGGGATAAATAATAAATAATATATTGAAACAGAAGAAAGAAAGTTTTAAAAAGAATATATGATTAGGCATTATTGAGGGTTTTGTTGTTGCTGTTTGAGGGGTTTTTTTTCCATTTTCTTTTTTTTTAATTAATTTTAATGAAAATTTACAGAGACTTTGGGTTTCCATTCATTCATTGTTGCACTTTTCTCCCTGCCCACCCCTCCCCCCTAGTACACTCTTCTCTTTGAAAAGTAAAAGAAAAGTTCCCCCACTGTTTTACAATCCCTCCGCCCAGGTCAAGTCCACTATGCAGCCTTCATTCTGGACTCCTGTCATGACAATAATACCTAATCTCATATCCCTTTTAAACAGTTTTCTCCCTCATCTGTTTCAATGCAGTATACATTATTTATCCTATTTTTCTCAGTCTTCCCCCAACCCCGATGTCAGTCCTGTTTTACAACACTGGCACTATGCAGTATTTGTCCCTTTGTGACTGAGATAGTTCACTCAGCATAATGTCCTCCAGGGTCACCCATTTTGAATAATATTGCATCACTTCCTTCTTTTTCAATGCAGCATAGTATTCCATTGTGTGAACATACCACAGCTTCTCTATCGATTTGTTTGTTGATGGGCACTTAGGTTGTTTCCAACTCCTTGCTATCATGAACAAAGCAGCAATAAACATGGGTGTGCATATATCTGCTTGGGTGGCAGTTATGGTCTCTACTGGGTATATTCCCAGTAGTAAAACTGTTGTGTCAAATGGTATTTCTATTTGCAACTTTTTGAGAAAGCGCCATACCGCCTTCCACAGTGGTTGCACTATTTTACACTTCCACCAACAGTGAGTAAGGGTTCCAGTTTCTCCACACCCTCACCAGCATTTGTTGCTTCCTGTTCTGTTACATTTTGCTATTCTTACTGGGGTGAGATGACATCTCATTGTTGTTTTGATTTGCATCACTCTTAGAGGTAGGGATTTTGAACTTTTCTTCATGTGCTTGCTGGCCATCTGAACGTCTTCTTTGGTGAAGTGTCTGTTCATATCCTGTGCCCATTTTTCAATTGGATTGTTTACCTTTATCTTGTGGTGCTCAAGCATTTTACAAATTCTAGATATAAGTTCCTTATCTGGCATGTCATTACCAAATATTTTTCTCCAGTTTGTGGCTTCCTTTTTTACCCTGTTGGAGAACTTTTTTGGATGTCCATAGGAATTTGATTATTAGAAGGTCCCATTCATCTATTTTATCTTCTCCTGGTTGTAGATGATTAAGCACTATTTGTATAACAACAGTCCAGAATAAGAGGTGCATTGCAAAGTAGATTAGGGAAGGTTGGCAGAGTAGAGGGAGGAAATTATGCAGGAATGAATGAACGTTTTTTAAGAAACAAGTGAACTGAGGGGGTAGGGAGGAAAATGTGCAACAAAGAATGAATGAAAATCCAAATTTCCTATAAACTTTTGTCAAAATCACAATTTAAAAAAAGGGAAGGGAAAAAAAAAAGCAGCAGCAGTTGCACTAATCCCGAAGGCATGCAGCTAGAACCCACCAGCTGCTCTATAGGGAAAAACTGGGCACTCTTCTCCCATGTGATTAACTGCCTCTGAAAACATGCTAGATTGTCACCTTTAAGTCAGGTCCGAGTCTACAATGCATAAGAGCAACAACAGTGATGCTACTGGTCAGGAGAAGATTGCCCATCTTTCTTCCACAGAGCAGCTGGGCGATCTGAATCATGTGCCTCTGGGTTCGCAGCAGAGTTCCTTACCACTAGGGCACCAGAGCAACCGAATGCAGGAGAAAGACAGAGGGCAGCTATGGGTCAGTTCCAACTTAACAGCACACACAACAATTACAGCTAGCAAAAATTATCTACAAGTTCAGTTATAAGAACAGCTACTACCGAGTTCATCACAGAGGGCAACGTTAAAGGTCTATAAATTGCAACTAATGCATATTTACGTTTTTTATCACGTTCACATTTCTTTACCTAGATGCAACCAGTGGCCAGCATGTAGCAAGTTTTGAACAAAACTAATGAGTGAATGAGAAAATTCTACTAACTATCTCATGTCTCCCTCTTTTCTCTTTTGTTCTCCATGAAAAGCACCCTGAGCTGAGAGGCTGATGGTAACCCTTAGACAAAGTATATTGGGTATGACAAGTGCATGTAGTACTTTAGTCTTCCAGTGTGGAAAGGCAAAACACTTCTTCCCAATATTAAAAAGAAAACTGAATCAGCACTGCAAGAGAGGAAGTAAATGCTGCTGCTTTGCTAAGCTGAATGTTCCCCACACTTGTAGAATACGCTCATTTCTGGGACACTTCATAGATGAAAGGACATGCCAGGTGGAGGATACAGCAGGGCTCTGCACTTACAAAGACAAGGAATTGGCCACTCAACTGTGTGAGGAAGATAGAAAAATATGAGGTCCAGAAAGGTTTGAAATAACACTGTCTAATTTATTGACTCATAGAATCTTCTCTAAGTGGCAGCCCTTACCTGAAAAGCCTTGTTCATGTTTTCACTCATGCTGTAAGCTTTTTGTGCTTGTTGCAGCTGCAGCCGCAGGTGAGCCACCTCCTGCATTGTGCCTACAAGGGAAAGCATCATAGGATACAATAAATGTTAAAGTAAAAAATAACTGTGATCTACACCAAAAACCTAACTTCACTAAAGGTCAAATTCTGTTTCAACTGTCACCATCATTTTCAGTTCTTAAAGATTTCAGAGCCAGCAGGACCCACAGGTCTGGTCCAGGCACTTCTAGGATTTGGCAGGACTTCCCAGTATGTCACAGGTCAGTAAAGAGAGGGGTTGCTGTGTCCTTGCTAAGAACCAATCTAGCACATTTACAAAACATAAGACTCCAGAAGGCCTTCAGTAAAAGCATAACATTTCAACTCAGAGAAAGACAAAGAAAAAAATTCTTTTGTGTTCATTTCTAGTCTTCCTATAACAAAACACCATCGTGCTGCCTTTAGCTCCTTTTTTTGAAATGCTTTCATTCCCACCATCCCAGCCTCTACATGTGAAAGAAGCATATTTGTAAACTTTAACAGTCTAATATTTTATATGCACCAGGGGACATTCCCAATGAAAATAAACTATATTAGGCTTCCCCAATAGAAAATGGCCATCCGGGTAATGGTTAAGTGGACTAATGCTGGCATATTATGCAATTGAAGAAAGTAGTCTTTTCAGAATCCTTAATGGAAAGGAAAAATCTACCTCAAATATCACAATGTGGAAACAGAGAACCCAAAGTAAACAAGGATTAAATGGGAACCTAATTTGGTATGCAAACTTTCATCAAGAATGCAATATTTTAAATGTATATAATGGCTTAAGTACCAAAGATTATATATTCCTATCCCTCTACTGAAGTAAATCAATATAAAGAAATTGTGAAGAGAGATTTCTTCTCCCATTACATTTATTTATAGCTTCACATAAGTGTGTCTATGACACCATTCTTCCTGAAGAACTGTATTAAAATTGAACTAAGTAGCAAATAAACATGGAGGAGGGACCTTACAAGAGTAGGAGGTAAATTTTGTTGCCTCCCCAGTCACAAAACACACACTTAAGCAGATTTTAACAGGAGTCTCCATTTTGAAGAACCTCAGACCATACAGTATACAGACATTCCTATATTAGTTAATTAAAAACTCAATGAGCTATTATCAGAGTGTGCTGTTTACGGCAAAGAAGTTTCGTCTATAATGTTTGTGCGAACAGGTTTTTATTGCCTTTTATTCTAGTATAATTTTTATAAAAATTAATAAGAAATGAAAGTGTTGTTAAAGCATAAGTCACAAACTTAGACTATGGAGAACATACTAAGAACTTAAAGCATATCAGAAATACAGCTCTCGGGCCTCAAGTGAACAGGATGGACCTAAGCTAGTTAAGTGGCTCTACTCTGTAAGGTGAACAAACAGTAAACTAGGTTATACAGTAAACTAGGTTATATAAAAGGGTAGAAATGTATCATCCAAGACTGCTTTTAAAAAACACGAAACAGAAGTTCAAACCATTTTCAGCTTTCAGGGCATAAGTTATCTTATAATATGTATTTTATTGTTCAACTTTTACAAATTCATCTTTAGTTATGTTTTCAGAAATTTGTTGTGTACAAAATCAGAGAATTTTCTATGTATGTAGATTCATTCTATTCGAAGAAAATATTCCCAAATGCTAATCAAGTGATTTAGGAGTAATAGGAATACAATTATTTTAGCTTTTTTGTTGTCTGTTTTCCAAATAATAATAAAAAGGCAATACCATTATACATACTAGTGTTTAGGAAGAAAAAGAAAAATCAGGTCATCAATTATCTTTTCTAATCCCTTGAGGTATTCTGTAAGTTAGAGGTCCATGTTCTCTCTGCATATTACACTACTGGGGAGGCAAGAGCCCAGTCAGACACCCACCTGACTGCAACAAGCTGGCACACTGGTTTTGACTCTCCTCTAGACTTCTGGTCAACCTGTTAATGATCTCTGTCTTCTCTAATTTGGTTGTTTCTTGATTCCTTTCCAGTTGTTTAATGTGATCTTTCAAATGAGAGCAAGTGTTTTCCTAAACAGGGAAAAAGTATCCAAGAAGTCATTTCCAGTTCTGCTATTACATATTAAGTTAAAAGTAAAGATTATATTTATATATTTTTATAATTATATATTTTTATAATTATATATTTTATAATTATATTTTAAGACAAATACAAAAGTCAAATTGTAACATTACCATTTTTACTGAGTTACATGGACAGGATTGGAAGTCAAGGAAAACAAATCCATTTCTAAGTCTATTTCTTCCTTTGGAATTATGCTAAGAAAGGTTGAATTCGATTGGCTCCTAACTCCCCTTCTGCTCTATGTTCATAAGGTGTTTATAATTAGATTGTATTCAAGCCAAAGGAAATAGATTGCATCCTCATTTGTGGTTTTCACTGTTGGTATAAGTACATGTACATGTATTTAGGTAGGCCACTTTGAATCATGGAATTTGTACCCTAAAACAAAAAGGTTATAAATAAGCACATGAAACTCAATCTATTCTGTCCAGCCAACTGTTCTTTCGATTCTGAGCAGCCCCAACTAATCTTCCCTTTCTTTAAACTTTTTAAAATCTTTTATCAGCTTCTGCTTTATGTTTTTCTTATCATTTACATATATTATTTTTGCAGAAGCCTCTTTGAAAGTGCCTGTGCAATGCCTTACACACAAGTGTCTCAATTAACAGTTGAAAAATGAATTACAAAAACAAAGTTGTGCATGTGTGTTTATGCATAAGAGAGAGAGACTAAATAGAGATACACAGAAAATATGATTTAATATCTCCAAGGGGTATAGGGTGTTAAACATTAGGCTAAGTGAAAGGCTAGCGGTTCAGATCCACCAGCTTATCGTGGGAGAACAATGAGGCAATCTGCTTCTGTATGCACAGACCACGGCAGTCGTGCTCTGTTCTACAGGGGTACCATGAGTCAGAATTGGCAGCAGGTGTGGTTTGGTTTTGGTTTTATACAATATCTTCAAGTTTCCAAAAATGTGTTTGGGAATAACAAGCCATAGAAATTCCCAAGCTCAGGTAGAAGAAAGCTGTAAAAATCATCACTTCTTAACAACAACAACAAAACAAAAAAGCAAAACAACTCACAGGTTGAATCACTGGTAAATGATCCATGGGAGAGGCAGAATAGTGAACTAAGTTAACTGAAGTACCTTGAAATAAAATAAGAAGTAAAGGGAATATCAAACAAGGGCTATAAAGCAAAGAGAAGGGTGCCTGATCTTGTCCATAGGACAGCATAAGCCCAATAATTAATTACAGGTACTAGCACAAAGGTTCCTTTAAGAGCAGAAAAAAGGAACTCCTATTTGAGCTTAAAAAGTCACATGCATTTTGTCTTCTATTTATTAAGGTGAGGATCAGTGGTGGCACAGAGGTTAAGTGCCCAGCTGCTAATGAAAAGGCTGGCAGCTGGAAGCCACTGGATGCTCCACTGTAGAAAGATGTGGCAGACAGCTTCTGAGGATTTATAGCCTTAGAAACCCATTGGAGCAGTTCCACTCTGTCCTCTTGGGTCGCTATGCATCAGAATCTACTCAACAGTAACAGGTTCCGTTTCGGTTATTTGGATATTTCATAATGTAGCTGGGTTTGCTTTAATTTTTTTTTCCTCCAAAATTTTTGAGCAAAATGAAACTCCTGGAAACTGGTCCATGTTTATTCAGCCCTGCAAACCTCTTGGCACACTGCTGTGGAGTGCCAGGCCAGCTTGAGAAGCATGGCTTTTAAGGCGCCAAAGAAGCATGACAAACACAATGAATGAGCTCATATTCATGACCGTATGAATGTGTGTCTAACAAGGGGTGGGAGACAACCAATACTTTTGTGCCAGGGAGGTCACGGTAGTTTGTGTAAGAGGCTGGGAACAGGCAAAAGGTGAAAGAAAACCTTTTATTTACTACAAAGATAAGTACATTGGAGGAAAAACCCCAAGGCAGATATAAAAAAATATGTAAAGAAAATTAACTAGATGCATTGAACATTGTAAAGAGACAGGACTTGGAAATAATATTATTATATCCAACAATCAATTAAGCCATGATATTTCCTGTTAAATTCAGAAATTCATGAAACTAAAGTTTTAATACCAAACCAAAAAAAGTTCCATCCTTTCCATGATTAGATTAATAACACAGCTCATGACTGAGAAGGGCAGGAACCTTTTAAAAAAGAGGGAGTCAGGTGTGATGATTCAGAAGGGACAGCTGAATCTCTATGAGCAAAGAGAACTGAACTGGGCTCGGGTGCACAGAATCTGAGGATTAGACTACACAGCTGTCCACAGGAGAGTCTCAGCCAACACAAGGTGTTTACAATGGAGCCTTTAAAAAGCAACTTTACGGAGAGGTAAGAAACAAATCAGATGAAGGGCTTAATGTACAAATCCAGGTTAAGAAACAAATCAGGTGGAAGGCTTAATGTACAAATCCAGGTCCACGAGGAAAGTAAAGAGTAACTGCTTTCACAAAAAGCTGCAGATTTCAAAAAGTCCAGAAGGAGGAAAGGTTTTACAACACCAAGGAGATTATGAGAGGGCCAAGTACTGCTTCTACGAATGGAAGGTAATAGAGGGCACTTTTGGAGGAGAGGGTGGAGAGGTCTGGTGTTAAAAGAGTGCTGTCATCAGGGGCACATTATGAATTCACAAAGCTTACCTCTTCCTATGTTCTCTGTTAAACTAAAAACCCCAGTTGAACACAGCCAAAATGGGAAGAGTTGATAAAATATGTTGGAAGTGGGCATATTGTGTTCTACACAGAAAAGCTGATGGCTTTAAGACAACACTAAATTAACAGCATAATTTTGTAAGTCATATAGGTCATAAAAACTACTGGTAAAAAAAAAAATTAATCCAGCTGTATCATGGAATACTACTCCAACTACATCATCGTTAGGCCAAACAGTCTTTCAAAATATAAGCATAAAGCTTTTTCACATTCTGATGCTTAGCTTAGTCTACTGAACAGTTGAAATAGTTATTAGTTTAATATATAAGTGTAGTCCTTTGCTACCAAGAATAACTACATAAAGCAATAATTTTTAACCATCATTAAAAGGAGACACAAATCTGGGTTTTCTGAATAAGCACGTAAGTCTTCTGATAATATATGTTGTTGTTGTTGTTATGTGCCATTGATTCACCTGCAACTCATAGCAACCCTACGGACAAGAGCCCTAAACCCTGTTCTATCCTGTGTCAATATTGTCTCTGACACACCTACCCCCATTATCCCATTCATTGAATCAATCCATTTCATCGAGGGTCTTCTTTCCTGCACCGTCCCTCCACACTCCCAAGCATGACGTCCCACTCCAAGGACTAGCCCCTCCTTGCAATATGTCCAAAGTATGTCATATGAAGCTTCAGAATCCTTGCCTCCAAGGAGCAGCCTGGTGTCACCCTCTCGAGGACGAACCTGTTTGTTCCCCTAGCAGTCCATAGTATACTCAACACTCTTCTCCAGCACTACAGCTCAAAGCCATCAACTCTCCTTCTATCATCCCTAGTTACTATCCAGCTTTCTGATGCAATACAAGTAATTGCAAAGATGATGGCCTGTATCAGGCACACCTTAGTCTCCAGGCTGACACTGTTGCTCTTCAGTTCTTTGGAGAGGTCTCTGACAGAAGACTTTGCCAATGCAATTTGTCTTTTAATTTCCTGGCTACTGGTACCAAGAGTGTTGATTATGGAACCAAGCAAACCAAAGCTGTTAACAATTTCAATCTCTTCACCATCTATCACAATTGGCCTAGTGGTGAGAATCTTTCTTTTCTTGATATTGAGCTTCTATCCATACTGAAGGCTGTAGTCCTTGACCTTCTGCAGCAAGCACTTCAGATCCTCCTCAGTTTAAGCAAGCAGGGTTGTGTCATCTGCATGAAACAGATTGTTGATGGGTCTTCCTCCACTCCTGATGCCACATTTCTCCTCACTGAGCCCAGCTTTCCAGATAATCTGTTCTGCATATAGACTGAAAAGGCATGGAAACAGGACACATCCATATGCAAAAGAAAACTACACTTACAATTTAAGAATCTCTGTTACTAGGAAATCTTTTTGTGCATCAATATCTACTCCATTGTCAGTGTATACATAAATATACACAGAAACACAATTGTGTGTGACCACATGGGAACCATTCAGAACTTAGATGTCAACAACATCATTCAAGTTCATCTGGATAAATTACTCAGGTATTTGTACCTAACATACCTGTTAAATGGTATGTGGTAAATGTTTATCTGGACAATGTTTATCTGAAACTTTGGAACCTCTTCGTTAAATTTTGTAAATTCACTCAAACCACAATAAAAAATAAAAATAATAAAGAAAAATAGGACAAGAGGCAAAATCTAGTACGTATGTATGTATGAATTACAGAAATGTATATATGAGTTGGTTATCAGTCATTAAAGGTCAGTCATTTCTGTGTAAGAAACACTCATGTACTGCTGTCACTGCGGCAGGTAGCTCCCAGTTCCTCACTGATTTTATAGTATCTTCTCATTTACCAACCTCCACGTAGAGGCTGAGATAGTATGAATTAAAGATTGTTACCTTGACTTTAAATAAAAAATAGTGCTTTGGGACTAGTCCTTGGAGAGGGACATCATGGTGGGGAGGGTAGAGGAACAGCACAGGAGAGGAAGAGCCTCGACAAGATTGATTGACTCTGACTGGATAATGGGTGTAGGTGTGTCAGAGACAGTAAGGTTGGCTCAGGAAAGAGCAAGGTTCAGAGCTATTGTACACAGGGTCGCGCTAAGTCGCACGTGACTCAATCACACCTAACAACATCAAGCCAAATTATAGAAAACTGAAAGCACAAAACAGACATCATGAGAAACAACCAAGAAAGAACCAACTGTGAGCACTTTGTAATCATCAGTCTGCAAAGTATGCAATGACTATATAAGCATAGTCTAATATCAATCCTACACCCTATAAGTAAGTGGAAATATTAGTCACAGAATGCAACAGTGAGGAAAAGCCCTTAATTAGTAGTCTGAAACTCAGTCAATAAGGAATCAATCATTTGTCCTGTTTCCTAGAGTTCTTCCATCAAAGGAAGGGTAAAAATGGAAGATAGAAAATTTCCTCCAGTCTCTTCCCTTACTTGTGTCTACACCATAAGTAAATGGAGGGATTCTCAGCCCAGCAGAGAAAACCCACCAGACCATCTCATCCCTAGTTATCTCAGGAAGTCCACTCTTCAAGTTGAGCTAACTTTAATGCTACCATCCAAACACAGCGAAGACTAGTCAAATGCTATCTTAAATTATATTTACATTTAAATGTTTTATAAGGTAAATTTTTCGGTATCTGGCATGGCTTTCATTTCCCCTCATCCCTATATATTCTCCACACTGATCCAAATTCACCATACTTTTTATCTAAATTGAACATAAAATATTATTAGGAAAATATACATAATTTTAAAAATCATATAAGTTCCTAGAAAAATCAAATTATATACAAATAATTTTGGGATCATTTATAATTTAAGGTTCTATTTGCCATAATTCTTTTAGCTAATTAAAATAATTAAGGTAGTATAAATTCTCTTGCCTTTCAAAAACTATTTTTCCTTCATTGGGATGAACCATATTGTCAATAATGCAATCTTATATGATTCTTCCTAAAAGTACGGAAAAATTTAGAGTTGGCTGTAAGAAATAACCATCTAAATTAGGATAAATTTTAAGCATGCTAGGATTTTTCCATACCCTCACATCTTATTTTCCGTCTCTTTTTCCTTGGATTAAATTATTTCTGAAATTACATTAAGAAAAACATACTCTGAATAAAACCTAGGATTTCTGAGCATAAACAAATTTACCAACTGAAATCACTCTTGACCTATGATATTTTATTCTCTTTTGGATAAATATGGGGGGAACTGACTGAAGTATATGAAAGCTACAAGTATAAATGGTTTTAGATTAGACTTCCTTCTCTTATTTCTGAGCTAATCTCAACATTGTTTCTTCTCTCAAGAAATATTTCTAGGGGAGATTCATTATGGAGTTGTACAATTTGATGGGTTGAGGGGTGAGAGAAATTGGAAGAATCTGTTCTCAAAAACAATGTATTCGAATTTTGTAAATAAACTAGCATTTAAAAAGTCAGCTTGGGGAGGGGAAAGGGAGGAAGAGGGGGTAAAATGTGTAACAATGAATACATGAAAATCTAACTTTTGTTACAATCATAATTAAAATTAAAAATTTTATTTAAAAAAATTATTTCTAGATAAGTCTTTATTGGAATGTTAATGTGAAAATTCTCAGACAACCAGAACACTCTTCCCCTGGTTCAAGTTCAAGACAACCTCTCAGGTTCATGAAGCTACCTGCACACTCACTCATTTCAGTCTGGATTTATTGTAGGGCAATAACTATCCAGAGACCATGAACACTATGGATAAATACACTACAAATTAAAACTCTAACCTGAGTACTGAGAAGGTATAGACAAAAGAGAAGGAGTTTGAAAATTACGTCTTAAGGCAATATTCATAAATTAAAAAAAATTAGAAGTTTCATGCACAAACATGTACTATGTTCTCAGATTTCCATATGATGAATCACAAAATGTCAGTTATAAACAATCATCAGCTTTACTTGTTGCTGATAGTTGCTCAACAGAAAACATTCAAACCTGTTCCTGAAGTGCAGTCACCGTGACATCCAAATTCTTCTGCAAAGACGACACTTGCTCTTCGTACTTCTTTGTGAGACCCGCAACTATGCCTTCATGCTGCTCCCTAGCTCGAAGCAGTGACTCAGAATGATGAAGCTCCAGCACCTGCTGCTTTAGGCTTTCCAGGGCCATTTCAGTTGTTCTGCACTTCTTGATCATCTAGAACACAAACACACACACACACACACACACACACACACAGAAGAGAGCCATTTTATAGTGCATTGACATGCTAAATAAAAGGAGAAATGAAAGGGTCTCCCTAGTGGCTCTTGTTCCCTAAGACTTCCTTTACTGGACAATCAGGTTGTGGGTTGTTGGGAACACTATCCAATGAGATAACCATTTCATAGTTACCCAAGGAGAAAGAAAGACCATTTTGCGCAGCATGATGACAGGTGTGGGTTTCAGGCCAGGAATCCTCTGCTGTTGTACTGGGCCCAGTGCAATTTGCATTGCTCAGTAAGCAAAGTATGGGGTAACCCAATTGTTAGGTCACAGAAAAAATGACAAGTTTTTTTTTAAAAGGAGTGAATAAAACTGTCAATCATACTTACTAAAAATAAACTTTTTAAAGCTATTACTGCCAACTCGAGGTAGTAAGCAGAACATTGCACCTTTTACCAAAGATATTCATATGCTGACCCCTAGAACCAAATATGTCATGTAACATGACAAGGCAGAAATAAAGTCACTAATCAGCTGGTCTTAAAATAAGGACATTAGCTTGAGTTACCCAGGTGGGCTCAACATAAACACAAGAGTCCTTAACTGGGGAAGACCCACACAGATATGTAAAAACCAGAAAAACTCAAGGATCCACTATGCTTTCAGAGATAGTATGAAGCAACTGACCAAGGAATGTGAGCAGTCTCCAGATGCTGGAAAAGATAAGCAAGCACTCTTTCTTGGAGCCACTAAAAGAAACACAGCACTATTGTCCTATGGGGGACCTCTGACCTCCACAACTGTGAGTAATAAATATTATGTTTTAAACCACTAAATTTTTCGCAATCTGTTACAGAAACAATAGGACACTAATATATTTGGTCATTGCTTTATTTTAGTTTTATGTTTATGTTACTTTTTCACCCCTATGCATTATGTAACTAATAAAATTACAAAGTGGTAACTTATTCCTATACAAAAACATAGCATAAGGGGACAGCCAAGGTACTATTGAAATAGTAATCGATACTAGAGGTGGAAGTATATGGTATTGTTAGTTACTATTCAGTTGATTGCCACTCATAGTGACCCTACGAGCAACATACTGAAACTTGCCCTACCCTGTGCCATCCTCACAGTCCCCCATGTGTTTGACCCCTTTGGTGCAGTCACTGTGTAAATCTATCTCTTTAAGAGTCTTCCTCTATTTCACCGACCCTCTTGATGTGTCTTTCCAAGGACTGGCCCCTTTTGGCAGCATGCCCAAGTATATGAGATGAGGTTTTACCATCTTGGCCTTCTACATGGTGGGTGCTTTTCCAACACAGCATGGCAATAAACTGAGGGTAGACCAATCTTGCCCTCAAGAAGTTCTTAATCTTTATAATAAATTTGATTGTCTCGATTGAAGAGAAAAGCAGGGAACCAGTGAGAAGGGTCTTGTTAACTAAGCAGTAGCATGCCCTAGAAAGCACATTCTAGAGAGAAGAGTCAGCACACACATAAACAAAATAAACAGATTGCTTCATCTGTGAAAAGTGAGGTGACACAGGCAATGTTTCGATCACACAATTGCTATGAGTTGGAACTAACCCAATGGCACCTAAAATTAACATGAAGCACTTGGTCATCTTGATGCTGTACTTCAGACCATAAGCAAAGCAGGGTCATTGAAAGCAAAGGAATAACATTATCAGGACTATATTTCAGAAAGATATGCAGGTTAGATAAAATTTGTAAAAGGTTCTCAGAATAGAGAATAATTCAGAGACTTCTGCACTATGGTGCTGAAAATCTCGATTCAGTGGATGTTGTTGTTGTTATGTCCATCAAGGCAACTGTGTTTCATAGCAACCCCTGTACAACAGCCCTAAACCCTGCTTTATCCCTTGCCAATCTTACTGTCTCTGACACAACTAACCCCATTACTCCAGTCACTGAATCAATCCATTTCATTGAGGGTCTTCCTCTCCTGCGCTGTCCCTCAACCCTCCAAAGCATGATGTCCCTCTCCAAGAACTGATCCCACCTTGCAACATTTCCAAATTTTATCAGAAGAAGCTTCAGAATCTCTGCCTCCAAGGAGCAGCCTGGCTTCACCATCTCCAGGACGGACTTGCGTGTTCTCCTAGCAGTGCATACTCTTCTCCAGCACCACAGCTCAAAGGCATTAATTCTCCTTCTATCATCCCTAGTTACTGTCCAGCTTTCTGATGCAAAGCAAGTAACTACAAAGACCGTGGCCTGGATCAGGCACATCTTAGTCTACAGACTAACATCGTTGCTCTTCAGTACTTTGGAGAGGTCTTTGACAGCATACTTTCCCAATGCAATTTGTTTTTTTCATGTCCTTGCTGGTAGTACCAAGAGTGTTGATTGTGGAGCCATGCAAACTAAAGCTGTTAACAATCTCAATCTCTTCACCATCCATCACAATGCTGCCAATTGGCCCAGTGGTGAGAATCTTTGTTTTCTTGATGCTGAGCTTCAATCCATATTGAAGGCTGCAGTCCTTGATCTTCTGCAGCAAGTGCTTCAGGTCCTCCTAAGTTTCAGCAAGCAGGGTTGTCATCTGCATAACGCAGGTTGTTGATGAGTCTTCCTCCAATCCTGATGCCGCATTTCTCCTCATAGAGCCCCGCCTCCCAGATAAGAAAAAGAATAAACTCAGTAGAACTTGAAAGCTAACTAGATAAAAGAGAAGACAGGTGTGGAGGCCTCATCTAGATTTCTGGTGCAGACGATAAGGAGCTGATAGTGCCATTCCTCCCAGGTAAGAGAGCCAAAGTAGATACTGAAATCTACCGTTATTCTAAATTTCGTTCTATCATGCCAAAAGTGTGTTACATCACTAAACTCCACACCATAATAAATAATATTTATCCTATATAATCAAGAAAAAAGATTTACCTGTTCTTCATTGACTTTAAATGCCTGTATCTGGGTTTCAAGTGCTTTTATTTGTGCTTCAAGCTGTAATTCTCTCTCTTTTCCATTCTGAAAGAGTTTCTGTGATTCCTGAAGACTGAGAGTCAAACCATCCTTTTCATCTAGGGCATTGGAAATGTTTATATAATTAACATATGACCACAGAGGAGGTCATATTGTCAGGATCTCTGTCAGGTATCAGGTATATAGCATCACACTGTTGAATTAAATTCAGTTTCGACAAATGAACTTTAGTTGACTTAGAAAAAGTTAGATAAAGAAATTATTCCAAATAGAATGCCTCAGTAATATAAAAAAAAAATAAATAACCAATCAGACAGAACTATGACCTTCAAAAGTCTTATTTTTAGTCTCAAAAGGCTAATAAAGATTTCTAATATTTATTTGTGAAACTACAGAGATGTCAAAAACTTCCGATAATAAGAGAAGGTACCAGAAGATTAACTGCTTCTTATACATTTTTGTCCAAGCAATTTTATGGCACATACCAACAATGTTCAGATTTGCAATAAATTCTACCTAAATTCACCTGATCTTAAATTTTTCATACATAGTTTCCTGTAAACAATTTACAACTTTTCTCAAAATAAATTTTATGAATATTATAAAAAGAGACCTTTTCTTTATCAATTAAGCCTGAAATGACTGGAATTCACATGAAATTATTTTACGAAAGCTAAACATGGACCAAAACAGCAGAAAGCACAAAGAGTAAACAACCGTGCCTTGAAGCTGTACTTACTCTGTACCTCTCTCAAATATGGTACAAATTTTTCTTTGGTACAGCCAAAGGAGTTCAAGGTCACTCGCTCTTATCTGGATTAAAACTAGATGCTAATTAGTAGGCACAAAAAAAATGATGAGTGCAAACTAAACACAAGTCTGTGAGTACTGGAATATTTTATCCAAGACAAACTGCATAAGTAATCAACAGCTTTTAAAATAAAATGTCATCAGCTAAGCTAACTAATGTTCACTGATCCTAGAGGTCTCAGACAGAAAAAGAGGGAGAATAAAAGGATAGGGGAAAAAAAATAGAAGATAATTAACACCCTAAGGTCTTATGTTTTAGAAAGAAATAATTCAAGGCAAAGTAAACTTTGGGTTAAATCCTGGCTTAAATCTTGGTTTCTGTTTCAATCTGTCTGACAAGTTGGTTCAGTTCTAAGCTTCAGATTTCAAATGAGATAGTTGGACATCAGATATAACTCTAGTGTGCCTCAAAAATTACAGCACCCAACAGTTTTCTCTTACCTTTAATTATTAAAAGCTGGTGATTCAGATATCTAACTTGGCGTTCACTCTCATTTAACTGATCAATCAAATTGTCTACTTGTCTTTCTTTGGCTTTGTTAAGAACCTGTAGTTGAAGAATCTGCATATTGTCTGAAGAATCTGTTTTGGAATTAAAAACAATTTGCAGTATTAAAAACATAGAAATATAAACTTGTGGTCATTTCAACTCAGCTCACTGCTGTTGACTCGTAGCTGAACATCCAGTAAGTTGCTGGAGTCTGGAAATTGTCTGAGAGGAGACTGTTTATCTTTCTCTCCTTTAAGCTGTCTTTGGGTTAGCAGTACAACTCCCAGACTACGCCATAGGTTAATGTGCCTCAAATTATGGGTGCAACTCATTAGATTATTATCAAATCAATGTCATAGATTGTGACTACCATTTCTTTTGGAAAAAACATGACTACACTAGATCAGAATGCATTGAGTATTAAGAATGCACAATGTGTCAGCCCTTAACCCAAAGGTCAAAGGTGGTTTGAATCCACCATTCAGTGGGAAAAGGCTAGACAGTTAACTCCTGCAAAGGTTTTCCTCTATGACTCTGAATCTATTCCAAGGCAGTGAGATATGTGGTATGTACCGTATCACAATGTAAAAATTTGTTCTTCTTACTGTGGACTATTGCCTTGAAAGCTTAAAAAAAATCACTGCTTTAGTTATAATATTGAAGACCTTTGTCCAGTTAAATGTGAGTTCATACCAGCTGCAATCAAATAAAATATGCACTCATTTTTCTAAAAAAGGAAATCAGCTTCTAGAAACCATTTTTAAACAACATTTCTAAATCTCCTCACACTATGTTTGTTCATTTTGGTGCTGGTCATTACTGTTGAATGAATAGAGAACAGTGAAGTCTTCTTTCATTTTCATTCTTCATAGAGTCATTTCAGGGACTTTAAAATGATTTGGGGAAAATCATTCTTTAAAATGATTTGGGGAAAACAATGAAAAAATCTTGGTAGTAGAAAAATAAAATTCTTACTATATAATAATAAAAAACTTCATTTTCTATTAGAACAATGTTTATAATCAGTAATAAATGCATTAACTGAGCTTTAGCTAATCCAATGCCATTTTTTTCCAATGCCATTTTTAAAGAGACAGGATTGTTTCTATTTCATTGTTATTGTAAATAACGCTGCTATGAACACAGGTATACATATCTCCATTTATGCCTCAGTTTTGATTTCTTGGGATATATATTCCTAGCAGTGGAATAGCCAAGTCATATGAGATTTCTACACTCAGCTTTTTGAGCAAATACCAAACTGCCTTCCATAGTGGCTATATCATTTTACAACCCCGCCAGTAATTCATTAGAGTTCCAATCTCTCTGCATCTTGTCCAACATCTATTGTTTGCTATGTTGTCAAACTTTGTCATTGTTGCTTGGGTGAGAAGGTATCTCATTGTTGTTTTGATATGCAACATGTCAACAAATGTACAGATTGACAAATTGTGGCACATCCACACAACAGAATAGTATATAGCACTAAAAAAATTCTTAAAATACTATTTAACATGGGGGCATCTAGAGAGCATTAAGCTGAGTGAAATACATTAGTCACATAAGGACGAATACTGCATAAGACTACTGTTGTGAAAAATATTCAAAAGGTGAGGGGAGAGGGAGTAGGAAAGGGAGCAGGGAGAGCAGAGGATGGTGGTTATGTGAGGTGTAGGACTGGGAAAGGCTCAATAGGGACTTAAAAAGATATGATGATAACAGGCATAGATCAATGGTAACTAATTATAGAAAATATAATGTATATAAATTATTGTAAAAAGCACAAAGTACATGTATGCAACATGATGTATATGAATGATTGTATGCAAGTCGATAATTTTGTTAAAAAATGATGGAGTATAAAGTAAAAAAAAAAATCTCAATAACTAAGGATTTAAAAATGTAATAACTTCAACAAACTCTCCTTCAAACCTTATAACAGAGGGCTGGACTGGGAATGATCTGGAAGCCTCACCTCTCTTTAAGTCAATTTTTTAAAAAATTACTTTTGCTATGAAGCTGAAACCACTAAATTTGATACTGCCATTCTATTACTTAATTCAAAATTTCAAATTTACAGAAAATACATCAGAGAGTCGGACAATGACTAAGGATGACAGAAGAAAAATCGATGCCTTTGAGTTGTGGTGCTGGAGAAGAGTCTTGAACCACCAAAATAAATAGGTCTGTCCTAGAGAGGGTGAAACCAAGTTTCTCCTTAGAGACTAGGAATTTGAAGCTCCGTCTTTGAGCTCACATACTTTGGGCACATGGCCTTGAGGGACTGGTCCTTAGAGAATGACATACTCAGAAGGATGGAGGGTCAGCGCAGGAGAGGATTGGATAAGATGGATTGATAAAGTAACATGGGGATTGGTGATGGAGTCAATGAGACTGGCTCAGGACAGGACAGGGTTCAGAGCTGCTATACAAAGGGTCGCTATGAGTCACAGGCGAGTTGATGGCAAATAACAACACTTCAACAAGCACAATAAATAGGTGCTATTTCATATGCCAGAAAGTATGGCAGTAAAAGTTAAGTCACAGTACTAGTTTGAGTTTATTTTTTTTCAACATTTACCATATCATCTCCTCGTAAACCCTTAGTCAGTTATAAATACTTTTGTATTCTCTTATACTAAAGTGCCACACAACTAAACTTGAGACCTACAGCTAGGTTAAAGGTGAGCATAAATTTGGCAGTTTCCTAATTATTATACTAAAACAAAATATATAATATATATATATATTAATAGCTGATTTACTAAATTGGTATGTAATAAAAAATAACTTAAAGGGAGAACTGTATTTGCTTTTCCAAATAGGCTTCAGTAAGAAAAAAATATGAAACTAACAAAAAGTTTAAGTTAACTATACTTGCTGAAATTCTTCTAACTTCTTGTCATGGGAAAATTTTAATATATAAAAGAAGAGTAAATTGTACAATGAAACTAAGGCTCAGCTTTGACAATTACAATTCATGGCTGGTTTCATCATACCCCCATCCAGCATTACCCATAACAACACATTATTTTAAAGTAAATACTAAACTTTCTGTCAGCTTCTTTACAAATTCTTTAGAATGAACCTCAAAAAAAGGGCTCTTTAAAAACATCAACCACGCTACAATCAGGAGAAGATAAAATAGATGAATGGGACCTTTTAAGAATCAAATCACTATGCACATCCAAAAACTTCTTCAACAGGGTAAAAAGAGAAGCCACAGACTGGGAAAAAGTGTTTGGTAAT
>NW_006399914.1:4052632-4078863 GCF_000299155.1 Elephantulus edwardii
TAAATGTCTTTTGCTTAAAAATAGCACTGCTTTTTTTTTCCTTAAATCTGTGTGTGTGTGTGTGTGTGTGTGTGTGTGTGTGTGTGTGTGTGTGTGTACTGTCAAACAGGATCTAATTGGTACAGGAGGAAATTGTTCCTCTAGCAAAGGATGTGGTGGATTTGAACCATGCAGCTCTGGGATTGCAGTACAGCTTCTTGCCACTAGAGCTCGCCAACACTGCTTAATTTTTTTAACTGGTTAATGGAAAATCAGCCATGTGTATACACCCTAACTGCACTTTCATTTGAATATAAAATGGGGCTAGGTTCATAAGCAAATGAAAGAATTCAAAAAAAACAAAAATCTTACTCTAAATGATACCAACACCTTGGTATAAGAAACCAGAAGAATAATTGGGAAAATCATTCTGGAAAAGGATGGCAGGCATCTCCAAAGTATGATCTGGAAATTATTTGGAAAAGGATAGCAGCAACGGTTGCACCCTCTGGACAATACCTCTCCTCAGACAGTCACAAAACGATGAGAGTCTGCCTGATAGCAACTGGTTCTGGTTTGTTGTTTAATGGTTGCATAATATGCTGAACATAATGTCACTGAAGTATATCTGGAAAAGTTACTGGATTTGACAATGTTTTTTTATACATACACACACAAACACTGAATAATGAAACCAGGTGATACAATGCTTCCCATGTAGTATTCAAACTTAAATTCATTGTTATAGAGATGAAACCAACTCATTGGTCACCATTCAAAGGTTTCTACAAATGTGGGGCTAGACTGCTCAGCTTTCTCGTGAGGCGCTGCGATGGACTTGAACCACCTGAGGTGCCATCTTTGTAAAAAAAGTGCAATTCCCTACTGACTACTCCCCTAAAGTTCCCATCCTGTGTAATAAATACTCTAAAACCTTTGTGGAATGAATGAATAGCATTCTATAATACTAGAATTAAGATAAAATGGATCTTTAAAAGAGCTAAATAAACAAACAAAAACTACTCTGCCCCTAAATGACACAGAATAGCTGTTAGCAAAATTAGTTGTCACTAAGAAACTGTGAGCAGCAGATACAGACTAAGATCTTAAAAGTCTAAGGGTGAAAGCAAGGTACTCGATCTTCCCTTCAAACAATTTCTTTATCACTATACAAAGGAGACATCAGCTATTTGACCTACCATCAGAATGTCTAACCTAAAATTTGTTATAAGGAAGGGAAAAAAAAGACCAAGGAAACTCAATGCTATTATCAACATAGAAACACTGCTTTTAAAACTATAAATAATGTATCTCAATTTCATTTGTCACTGAGGCATAGTGAAGCAGTATAAGCCAGAGGCAGCAGTAAATGAGGGTCATTATTCTTTGCTAGACATAAAATAAATTTTAACATTAAACTGTTTCCATAAATCCTCTATTTGAAACTGATTTGAGATCATGATTACATTACATTTTAAACAGAAAACAGCATGACTAATCTAGCATGCGCCTGAATAAATGCACTTCCAGAAATTTTTCTAGTTAAAATAAACCATCTTACTATTGCACTGACACATATTTCTTATATGCACATATGCACATGAGTGTACACACATACATATGTTCTAGAAAGTCAAAATTCTTACCTGAAAAAGGGGCCTCTGAGGATCTGGAAAGGTCATTACACTGGCTGGCTGGTTAATAAACTCCTGCTTCTGACCACCAATATATGGCCTAAAGTTTTCAGAAAGATGATATAATTCAGGTTGCTCATATTTACTTGGAGGACTGTAACCACTGCCACCTTCATCTCCAACTTCTTCAGGATGGAATCTAGGATGTAGGTCTTCATTTTTACTTCGCTTCTCTTCCCAACCATTGCCACATTTCTCTCCAACACATAATTCCCGCATCTCACTATAATCCTAGTAGATAGAAAGAGTAAAATGAAAGCACTGAGGTCTATTCCCACTCCCATCAAAGTCATTGTCAGCCTCAATACTTACACTTTGAACTTTAGGCAGCACTTGATGCTCACTCCAGTTTAGCTCTGGTCCCCGAGAATGATGCATTCTTGAGAAAAACCAACATGTTACATTTAGAGCTTATTATTAGTTTGGATAGGCATAGCACCAAGAACCCCAAAACAAAAGATTTTCATATAGTTTACCCCTCAACCTTCATCTCCGATTTTAATAGCTGGTCCACAATTTTCCAATTTTGCACATGGTTGTTGTTGTTATGTGCCCTCAAGTCGCTTGGGACTCATAGCGACCTTATGTACAACAGCCCTAAACTCTGCTCTGTCCTGTGCAAATCGCACTGCCTCTGACACACCCAGCCCGATTACTCTAGTCACTGAATCAATCCACCTCATAGAGGGCCTTCTTCTCCTGTGCTGTCCTTCCAGCCTCCCAAGCATGATGTCCTTCTCCAAGGACTGGTCTCTCATTACAACATGTCCAAAGTATATTAGATGAAGCCTCAGAATCCTTGGCTTCAAGGAGCAGTCCAGTTTAACCCTCTCCAGGGTGAATCTGTTTGTTTTCTTGGCAGTCCATGGTACCCTCAATACTCTTCTCCAGCACCACAGCTCAAAGGCATCAATTCTCCTCTACCCTCCCTAGTCATTGTTCAACTTTCTGATGCATAACAAGTGACTGCAAAAACCATGGCCTGTATCAGACACACCCTAGTTTCCAGAGAGACACCACTGCTCTTCAGAACTTTGGAAATTAGCTGCAGAAAATCAAAAGAAAGAAGCTTGTAGAAATGTAGTACGGAAGTGAAGGTGACTGGCAGGTCTTACTCATCGTCTGTGCCATCCTCGCTGCTGTCAGGAGAGTGGAGCTCAGGCGAGGAAAGGTCATCATCCAGCATGTCATGAGGAAGGTCTGTGAGCAGTTGCTGTAGCTGAGACAGGAGAGTCTGCATTAGTATCAAGGGCCTTCAGTACTAGATACCAAACAAAGCTACCTGGGCACAAATGACTTTTTTTAAAAGCTTTAGAAGTAAAAATAAAATTCCCAACATCTCCATTTAATAAATATGTTAAATTCCACATAAATCATGCTCATTACTTCACCTGAGGTGGAGGAGGGCACATAACATGAGGACTTAAATTAGAAGAGAGAGCTCTGGGAGTATAGTCTACAGGGAGCCAACCTAAAGCTGGCCTAAAGCTGTGCCCTTCACTGGTTCGATTCCACCAGTAACTCTGTGAAAGGAAAATGGAAAATCTCCTCATGTATGATTTACAGCCTCAGAAGCCCAATCGAGGGTCCAATGTGAGTCGATTCGCACTCAACAGCAATCAGGAGTTTTAGTATATGAGAAGATCTGACATTTTCCTATAGAAATACGTATGCATATGCCCACTGCTGACAAACTGATTCTGGCTCATAGCAACCCTACATGGAATGGTCCCGCAGGGTTTCCAAAAGACCCATATTGGCAGCGTAGATTACATGATGGGCTGCTAGCCAAAACTTGGCAGCTGAATCCACCCGTCGCTCCCCGGTAGAAAGACTTAAGATTTATAGCCTTGGAAACATGAGAGAAGGCATCCAGGACTCAGAATCACTTCATGGGCAGTAGGAGAGGGTCCCCAAGCCTGGATTTTAATGGAAGTAGACTGCATGTGTCACATCCCTCTCCCAACGAGCAGCTGGTAGGTTCAACTTGAAGATCAGTAGCTGAATGCTCAAGCACAGTACCACCAGAGATCTGAGAAATATGCATGTGGTGGGACACAAGTGAAAGAGAAAAAAGTATTTCTAGAAGCATAGCTAAGTTATAATGATGGGGAAATTAATGTATTATCACAGACCAGGCTCCTGCCTTCCCAGTAATCAGACCTTGGGCACATAACAATCAGGCATCCCCTGGGAATCCCAGCAGCCAGATGCACTTTGCCCAGGGAGTGGGAATAGCAGCAGCAGCAACAGGTGGCCTACACGCCCTGACAAGCTCCAGAAGGTGATATATCCTCAGGGAGTGCCGAAGTAATTGATAGGCATCATCAGTGATGAGAAGATATACATTCTGCTCATCTAAAACACGCGAGTAAAAAGAGAACTAGAAGAATTAGCATTCTCAAAAGTGTCTTCTATAAAACTTGACATAAACCATTCCATTCTGTGCTCCAATTTATTTGTAGAGAAAATTAACAACATCCTGAGCACTCTACCTATATAAATTAGTCTGTATAGCAGAATAAATGTATTCACATTTCAAAAGTAAATGGTGATAAGGAGATTGTTAATTTCAGTATGTGTACAAGTCTTCAAATCCTAATATGATTTGAAATATCATAAGTGTCCTATAACAAAATCAGAGAATTCAAATAGCTTTATTTACTTATTTATATAGAATTACTAAATAGCTAATGGAGGCAGCTTATAATTGTTTCTCTTTGAGAGATTAAGCACTAGTTTGATAAATAAATTGACTGAATCCCTCCTAAATAAATAAATAAATCAGTTCCATAAAATTATGCAATGTGTGAGTTTTAAAGACATGAAAAACACTGTAAAACCTTAGAGGAAAAAAATTGGGTACTTCTTGACTCAAGTTAGGTTTTGAGTTTCTTTTTTACGTTCTCAGTCACTAATTTAAAAGAAAGGTAGTATAGTTATAAAATAGCCAAGTATTAATTTTATAATCACAAAACTTTTCAATATACATATAATGAAACTTAAGAAGCAATCTAAGATAGTGGTGATGGCTACACATCATGTTGAATGTAATTAATGTCACTGAATGATAACACTTAAGATGGCAGAAATTTTATTATATATATTTCACAATGAAATTTAAAATAAATGTATTCTAAGAAAAATCTGAAAAGAATGCCAAATAACATTTGGGCATGAGAGAGGGGATATATTTATAACTTTCATCATATTTTTTTAAAAGATGTTTTCCAATTCACTTGGTTCTCTAACTATGAAATAAAAGATGTTGATTACAATGAAATTATCTAAATCAATTTGACATTAATAACCAAGGGAAATGTATACCAACCAAGAGAATTCCTGTATTATTTGAAACTAATATTGATTTATTGCCCACTTACAAATGCAGAATAATGGAAAATAATTTTCAGATTTAGTCTTACCAGCTAATTAGATATAAAGAATAAGAAAAACAAAAGAAATAATAAAAATAAAGCAGAACATATCTGCATCATTGCTTCAAGGAAACAAATATTCCCTCATATTACACAAAGAAAAACAACAACAAAATCTTCCATACTTACATTAAGTAAGGATGACTGTATGAAAATAATATTTTCCTCCAAACCTTCAGAGAGGTTCAAATACATGGCCTTATAGTCCAAGGGAACCCTCACAGAGACATCTGAACAGTACATTTTTTTCCCCTTCTCAAGCACAGAAAGCTGCACAATAGGTAAGCGGTCACTGGCGCTTTCTTTGTGGCACCACACCCGCAAAACTGGCATCCCAAGGAGGAAAATTTATTTGAGCATAAATTATCAGCTAATAAAAATTCTTATGGATCTGCATGTAAACTTACTAACCAGCAAAATCATGCCTGTAATATTTCAAAAGATATTTTACATATATGCTGTTTTTAAGCAGCTTCATTCACTACAAAAAAGTTCTCCATAAAGTTCTTTGCCATAGTTAAGTTATATGCTTTGGTTTCTGTAACTTTCAGGGCAGAGAAAAGCTAAGATATCTCTGCTAAGCAGGCAGAGAAAAAGACCTAATAAGGATGTTCAGAAATGAAATACCACCCCTAGGTCTTTCATTTCTGAGAGGAGTGTTTTAGGTCTCTGAACCAAATACCATAAAACACACAATTACCCTACTGATTTAAACATGTTATTAAGTAGAAATTTTTTTTTAGAAAATTTTAAGAACTACAAACTCTCCTCAGTAGGTGTGCATTCAACTTCCAAATACAGATTAAAGGACAGAAATAGCAAACTTTATAAAGATCAAGATTTAATAGCATTCATTAATTTTAAATTCATCAGACTGCTTCTTGGTGGCAAGTAATTCTCAACAGGGTATTACTGTACATTAATGAAGGTAAATAATTCAAGAGACCTTCCCTAAAGATAATTTACTACTGTTAAGGCTTCTAATAAAATGCATTCTGAATTATCCTGTAAAGTCTACTCTCTTTCCAACTTCACACCATTTCATTTCTTTCCTTGAAGAGGGGTGGGGGGTGGGAAAGAATATTTTCCTCAAAGAATTTATTTAAAAAAAAATTGCAATAAGCCAGGCAGAACATCCAAAAAGCTCATGTTCAGTAGAGAATATAAACAAGAACCCACAAACCTTTTTAAAGGGCTTTAACCTTTCAACCGAAATTAACCAAACAGACTGTCTTTCAGATTCTGAAAGATACTTCTTTTTGGTGGCACCATAAGTTAAGTGTTGCGCTGCTAACTCAAAGGTCAATAGTTTGAATCTACCAGCCACTCCAAGGAAGAAATTTGGGCAATCTCCCCTTGTTAAGTTTTACAGCCTCAGAACTCTAATGGAGGAGTGCCGTGAGTTGGAACTGACTTAACAGTGTGAGTTATGATTTTTGAGGGATGTCTAAAATAGAGATAACAGGACAAAGGGGCACAGAGTCATAATCTTCTCTCTGAGAGGGCCAGAAACCATGACAATAACACAGCTCCACACTGCCCCAGAGCAGAAAACACATCAAGAGCTCACAGACAAGTCCCATGGTGCCTCTAGAATCACACCAACAGCAAGAGGTTAATTGATTCATTGCTAACTCACAGGCTAACAGTTATGGTACTGAGAATGGGGTTTAATAAGAAGTAAGTTGAAGGGTCAGGAAGGCAAAGAATAACATCAAAGGCCAGGTTTCAGCATAAGTGCCAAGGCACAATTCCTCAATTAGTCCAGGCTCTAGTTTCACTTCAGCAGTCAAATCCAAATCATACAGCAAGGTTTGCCTCAGAGGAGTTATAAGTCAGCTTCTCCTTCAAGCATCTGACAAGAACAACAAAAATCTTTAACTGTGGCCTTTATATCAGAGCTCTTCTGCTTACACCTTGCCACAGTTTCTCCACAGCAATGCTACAGTCTCCCCACCACCATCACCTGGGTGTCACTTTCAACAGGGTCTTGCTCTAGTCTCCCTCAAGTCTTGCTGCTACAAGTCTTACTTGCCTCAAGTCTTGCTACCCAGTGTGGAAAGCACCCTTTCTTTTATCCTAGTCCGACATCTGTTGGTGATTTACAAGACCATGTGTCCACAGTAAAAGTAGCTGGACATCAGAGGGGGCTAACTGTAATGGCTAATAAAAAGGCAACTTTTAGGCTAATGCCACAGGGGGCATACAATTAAGGTTTAATTTTAGAGTTTCAGTTCGAATTGTGACCAAACAACAAATTTTTTATTTTTTTTTAAATCCCAAACCTCCCTCATGTTGATTCTGATTCTTGGTGACCTTAGATCAGATTTCAGAGGCTATAAATATTTATGGGAGGAGACTGCCTCATCTTTTTCCTACAGATTGACTGATGGATTCCAATCACTGACGTTCACTTGGCAGCCTAACATACACTGTTCTATGCCACAAGGGCTCCAATTGTGACGGTACCTGGAAAATGCCTGTGTATTGCAGGAAAAATTTACAGGGCACTATCCAGAGAATCCATAAGAAAATGTTAAAGAAGAGTAAAAAAAAACATATATCACACGAATACGCGGCCATTTATGGGGGATGACAAGAAAATGCCATTAAGTCAAACTGTAAACAAATGCTAGCTTTACAACGCCCTCTAGTGGTCTTGTCAAAATCTGGGTCTTTCCATGGAAGCAGGCGGCTGAGCTTCCCACTAGTTTAGAAGTAGGCAAGTCACTTTGTTTACTACATTCTCACTTTTCCTGAAAACTCAGTGCACTTTCTGCATTTGCTCTTTAGTTTCAACAAAGGATGGGGGGGGACGGGGGGAGGCAAAGTCCTAACTCTAGCACTGCTACTTGAAATGAAGAGAAGGAGGGAATTTGACCATGACTTAATCAGTGATGTATAGTCAAATTTGGACAAAATTCCGACCCCAAGCCACCAAAATTGAACACAACCGGATAAGTCATATTGTATTTGCAGCTGGTCATTCAGATTTAAAGGTTAAAAACAAGATTATCTGATCAAGTCTACATAATGAGTGTCACAAATCCTTAGTAGGGCAAAATACATATGAATCAAAAGTACCATATGCGATAAACCTTTGTTTATCCTTCTTTTAAAGTGACAAATATACAAAGTAATTGGCTAATTAGAAAGAGCAGTAGATGTTAACCTACTGCTAACAGGTGTAGCCCTGCTACAATTCCAAAGCTGCCAAGGAGGCAGGAAAGAAAAAATTAGTCTTTAGCCTCTCAAGGCTCTGCCTTGTTCTGCAATTGTAGCACCATGCAGGATGAACAAACTTCTGGGTGGGTATACAAGCAAGCTTACCTGTAATCAGTTAACTCTTTATTTTCATTTGCAGTGGGAAAAGTATACATATTTTTATGGATAATTCTAAATTTTGTTACTGAAAATTTGAAAGTCGCTGGCTCTGATATCACTTTTCCCATTGTAACTATTTTATTTTAAAGTGAAAAAAAATATTACTAATATGAACATCAGAGTGAAAATAGCTATACATTCTTTTTTTATTCCAATCTGCTAGAAACAAATATTCTTTTTCTTCTTTTTTCTTGGAAGCAAGTATTTTTTTATATTTTTTAATTTATTTTTCATTTCAATGAACATCTACAGAGATTTTGGAATTCCATTCATTCATTGTTGCACCCTTCTCCCCGCCCCCCCATCCCCCCCCCTCGCCTTTTGCTCCTCTCCCTGAAAAGCAAAAGAAAAACTCCCTCATTGGTACACAATCCCCCCTACACCTTCCCCAATCCCACCCCCACCCCCAAGTATAATCCACTCTGCAACCCTCATTGTGTACTCCTATGATAAACATAATGCCCTAAAATATAATACTTTTAAACTATTCTCTCCGCCATAGACTTCAATGCCGTAAAGATATTTCATCCAGTTTTTCTCAGCCTTACCCCCACCCCGATGCCAGCCTCATTCTACAACAGAGGCACCATACAGCATTTGTCCCTTTGTGACTGAGATACTCACTCAGCATAATGTCCTCCAGGGTCACCCATTTTGAATATTGCATGAGTTCCTTGAAACAAATGTTCTTATGTCCCTTAATCTCTTCTTCCCCTTTCAGAGTTTTTTTTCTTCTGGAAATTCTCTATCCTGATACACAATTAAGGAGCTTGGATGGCTTAGTGGTAAGGAATTGTGTTGCCACTCAAAACACTTGGTTTGAATTCACCAGCTACTCCTCTGAAGAAAGATGGGCAATCTCCTCTGTGTGATTTACAACCTCTGAAAACCCCCTAGGGGGTCAGCTATTGAGTGGGTTACAACTTGATGATAAATAACAACAACACACAATCAGTTTGAAAATGCTCAAACATGCACTCAAGATACATGGATAAGTATTAATAATAAAAGAAGTAATAAATGCAACTTAGGAGATTAGAATTTTGCAAAGCCAATGATATATTCATTGCAAATAACCTTTTTTTCAACAACAGAAACAGCAAATATGCATGTGGATATCACCAACTAGGGTAAACAGGAGTCAAATCAACTGTATCTACAGAAAGGAAAGATGAAGTTCCATGCTGTCAGTCAGAACACGGCCACTTAGCAGAACAAATGGCACATCAGCAAGTTCAAGTTGAAGCTGTAGAAAATGAAAACGAGTCCACAAGAACTAATTATAACTTTGAGTATATACCACCTGAATTTAGAAACAATCTCAAGAATAGATTTGACATAGTGAATACTAATGATCAAAGACCACACCAGTTTTGAATGACATCAAATATGAAGAAAGTAAGAAATCCCTAAAAAAGTAAGAAAGAATGAAAAGAAATAGACATGAGAAGAGACTCTGAATGAAAAGTAGCTAAAGCAAAATGATGACATTATTACAGACTTTAACAGAAGATTTCAAAGGGCAGCTGAAGACAAAGCAAAGCACTATAAAGAAATGTGCAAATATCTTGAGTGTGATAACCAAAAAGGAAGAACACATGTGACGTTTCTCAAGCTGAATAAATTGAAGGGGGGGGAGAATCAAACCTCCAGTAGCAAAATTGAAGGATTTTACAGATAAAAAAGAAAAAATACCGAGTGATGCAGGAAGATGTCAGTACTACAGAATCACTGTAACACAAAAGAACTGTTCAACATTCAATCATGTCAGGACAGAGTATGTAAGCAAAAAGCAATGGTACTGGAGGAAGAAGTAAAATCTGCCCAGAAGGAATCAGTGAAAAAACAAGGCGCAGGAATTGATAACAATTGAGATGCTAAAAAGAAATAGATCCAACACTGGATGTGTTTAGTCATGTATGCCAAGAAATTTGGAAGGTAGCTAGCTACCTGATCAACTGACTGGAAGAGATCCACATTCATTCTACAGAAGACTCATCCGGAAGAATGTGGAAATTGTGGAACAGTAACTTTTAACATCACACACAAATAAAATTAGGCTGAAGAAAATTTTAAAATTCTTGTACAAGACATGGAACTGCCAGAAATTCAATCTGGACTCAGAAGAAGCCATTGAAGAAGGCCTATCATTACAATGTCTGAAGGATCTTGACTGAAAGCAGAAAACACCAGAAAAATGCTTACCTGTATTTTCTTGACTATGCAAAGGCATTCAACTATGTGGATCCTAAAAAATTACTAATAACATTTTGAAGGCTGTGTATTCCAGATCACTTAATTGTGCCTATGTAGGTACTACAGGTAGGCAGTAGTTATTCAGACAGAACAAAAGGACATTGCATGATTGGGTTTCAAGTCTTTTTCAGGGTAGTTTACCTCTTTCTCCCTTTCATAGTCTTCTTTGTCATACTCTTCATCTTCATTTTGTGTCTGCAGAGCCACACTGCCAAAGTCTAATGACATGGTCCTCCTGTGGCAAAGGAAAGATGTTTGGTTTTAAGTTTCTCAAGCAACACAAAAAATGCCATCTAACAAAGGGGAACCCAACACAGACTGAGATGAAATATGTTTAAAGTACATATAACAAGTGGCTAGTATTTTAAACACAATATAGTGTTCTCAAAAATTGTGATTCATAGAACATAGCTTCTTATACAGCAACTCATGCAAACACAAATAGTTACTATACCTTCTGATAAGACTCTTTGGTAGTAGCTTACAATATATATCCTAAAACAGTAACAGTTTTGTCCATCCAGAAAAAGGGGTAAATACTAATAAACTAAAAATATGTCAGAACAAAAATATTTAAAAGTGCAAATAAAATTTGAGATGGGGTGTAATGTAACCACATTTTGCCTCAACCTTTGAATATGACATGTTCAAATCTGATGCACTACAAAAAAGCTGGATTAATGACTGCTACCCAAAAACTGTTCAATAATTTCCATACTCAGTCAGATACCTTTCTTTGGAATGGGAACAAATATAGATCTCTTCCAGTCAGTTGGCAAGGTGGTTGTCCTCCAGATTTTTCAGCACAACTTCGTCAGCACATCCAGAGCAGCGTCTGTTGAAATATGTGAATTGGTATACTATCAATGCCTGGGGCCTTGTTTTTTGCCAATTTGTTTAGAGCAGCTTGAATTTCTTCTTTCATCACCACAGGCTCTTGCTCATACATTATTTCATTAAATTCTTCTATGTTTGCCAATTCTTTTTGGTACAATGACTCTGTATACTCTTTCTTTTTTTTTTTTTTTTCTGTATACTCTTTCCATCTTCTTTTAATACTTCCTGGATCATTTAATATTCTTCCCAAAGCATCCTTAAGTATTGTAACTTGAAGCTTGAATTTGTTCGTCAGTTCCTTGTGCTTAAGAAATGCTGAGTGAGTTCAGCCCCTTTGAATTTCTAACTCCAGCTCCATGCACATTTCATTGTAATACTTTACTTTGTCTTCGAGCGCTGCCACTTGAAAGCTTCCATTCAGCTCCCTAATATCTTTATTTCTTCACTCTGCTATGGCTTCTCGGCGCTCTAGTGCTATACTCAGAGTCTCCTCTGACAACCATTTTGGTCTTTTCTTCCTCCTCTGTCTTGTGCATTCTTCCTGGATTATATTCTTTTTTTTTTTCTTCCTGGATTATATTCTTGATATCCTCCCACAGCTCATCTGGTCTCATGAGGTCTTAAACTCATTCAAGGCCTCAAATCTGTTCCTGAGATGGTTTTGAAATTCAGGTGGGATAGATTCAAGGTCATAATGTGGTTAATATCACACATGCAAGCAAGATTCTGCTTAAGATTATCCAAAAACGAATGGCACATCAGCAAACGAATACCACATCAACAGAGAACTGCCAGAAGCGAAGGATGGGTTTAGCAGAGGCCATGGTACTACGGGTATTGTAGCTAATGTTAGAGAGATCTTACTACCAGAGGAATGTCTATCTATGTTTCATTGACAATGCAAAGGCATTTGACTATGTGGACCACAACAAACTGTGGCTAACTCTGAAAAGAATGGGAATCCCAGAACACTTGATCATGATTATGCGAATCTATACTTGTACCAGGAAGCAGTCGTCAAAACAGAGCAAGAAAACACAGCAGGTTCAAAATTGGGAAGAGTGTACACCAGGGATGTGTCCTATCTCCATACCTGTTCAATCTATATGCAAAGCAGATTATACAGGAGGCTGAGCTTTATGGGGAGGAATGTGGCATCAGGATTGGAGGAAGATTCATCAACAATCTGCCTTATGCAGATGACACAACCCTGCTTGCTGAAACTGAGGAGGACCTGAAGCTCTTGCTGCAGAAAGTCAAGGACTGCAGCCTTCAATATGGATTGAACATCAAGAAAACAAAAATTCTCACCACTGGGCTGATTGGTGAAGAGACTGAGATTGTAAACCGCTTTAGTTTGCTTGGTTCTACAATCAACATTCTTGGCACTAGCAGCTAGGAAATTAAAGATGTATTGTACTGGGAAAGGCTGCTGTCAGAGATCTCTCCAGAGTACTGAAGAACAATGATGTCAGTCTGGAGGCTAAGGTGCGTCTGATACAGGCCAGGGTCTTTGTATTCACTTGCTATGCATCAGAGAGCTGGACAATGACTAGGGAGGATGTTTGTTGTTGTTCTGTGCCATCGAGTTGCTTGCGACTCATAGAGACCCTATGTACAAGAGCCCTAAATGCCGTTCTATCCTGTGCCAACCCTGCCATCTCAAACACACTCATTCCCATCACTCCACTCACAATCGATCCATCTCATTGAGGGTCTTCCTCTCCTGCGCCGTCCCTCCACTCTCCCAAACATGATGTCCCTCTCTAAGGACCAGTCTCTCCTTGCAACAAGCCCAAAGTATGTCAGATGAAACTTCAGAATCCTTGACTCCAAGGAGCATTCTGGCTTCACCCTCTCCAGGACAAACCTGTTTGTTCTCCTAGCAGTCCATGGTATATTCAACACTCTTCTCCAGCACCACAGCTCAAAGGCATCAATTTTCTTTCTATCATCCCTAGTCACTTCCAACTCTCCAATGCATAGCATGTAATTGCAAAGACCACAGCCTGGATCAGGTGCACCTTAATCTCCAGCCTGATGCCGTTGCTCTTCAGTACTCTTGAGAGGTCCCTCACTGCTGACTTTCCCAATACAATTCGTCTCCTGATTTCCTGGCTGCTGTTACCAAGAGTGTTGACTGTGGAGAAATAATGCCTTTGGGCTCTGGTGTTGGAAAAAGAGTATTGAATATACCATGGTCTGCTAAGAGAACGAACAATTTCATCCTGGAGGGGGTTAAAACTAGCTGCTCCTTGGAGGCAAGGATTCTGAAGCTTCGTCTGATATACTTTGCAAGGAGGGGCCAGTCATTGGGGAAGGACATGCTTGGGAGGGTGGAGGGACAGTACAGGAGAGGAAGATGCTCACTGATATGGATTGATCCAGTGACTGGGGTAATGGGGGTAGGTGTGTCAGAGACAGTGAGGTTGGCACAGGGTAGAGCAGGGTTTAAGGCTGTAGTACATAGGGTTGCCTTGAGGCATAGGTGACTCGAGGGCAAATAACAACAACCCAGAAATTATTATTTACAATTACTATATAAAATTACTTACAATCTGGTAAAAGCTATACAGCACACAATAAAAACAAATATGTTAATGTTCCTGCAGTTAAGCATGCTAAAATCAGGCTAAAACCAAACAAACCAGAATTGAAGACTCTGAAGCTGTACCATTGTGCAGGTCCTCTTCCAAAAACAACAGGAAGATCTCCCTGGGGAACAGTAATTGCCTTGACAAAAGCAACAGCAAGAGATGGGCTTTCAAAAAAAATTATACTAGGACACCAGGTGTGGTAAACGCCCCCAAAATGCAAAGCTCTGAACAATTCTAGCAAAAGGTAGGCTGGCCTAATGATACCCTCCTTTCATTCCACCATCTGGATGCCACAGAAAGGCATTCTGATGCAAATATAAGCTACAATTATTTCACTATACCTTTCAGGTAATAAAATGTCATAAAGTGAAAGTGGAAAAAAGCAGCAGAAACCTTGAAATCTCAGTGCCTTTTATCATGAAGAGGATTAAAATGTATTAGCAGTTGAGAATCAGGCTCACAAAGTTTTCTATAAGCAATGTAAGAAGATGAGAGTCTATTTCAGCAGAGGTCCCCTTTATTGGCTGTATAATGCAAGTTTGGTTTTGCCACTA
This sequence comes from Elephantulus edwardii, assembly GCF_000299155.1. NCBI lineage: Eukaryota > Metazoa > Chordata > Mammalia > Macroscelidea > Macroscelididae > Elephantulus > Elephantulus edwardii. The sequence goes on from NW_006399914.1 coordinate 4,067,371, forward strand.
AGAAAATAATGTTGCCAAGGTCATTACAGCACACCAACAAACTTAAAATGTAGCTTGATTTTATAAATGCTAAAGTATGAAAACAAAATATGTGCTTGAGAACAGATGAAAGACAGTATTACAGATTAACATGAGAACAGATCCATTGCTGAAAACTGATTCCTATAGACAGGGTTTGGGGGATTACTTTTCCCCAAGGATTGCATTCTGTTTCTTGGTCAAGCTTTAATTTGGAGTATACCTTTCCATCCTTTATTCTCTGGTCACTGCACTCATCCAGGCCCTTCCCTTCAACTCCCATTAACTCAAATTACTCTTATCAATATAAATTATTTATAATTTTTCCAGGAACAAAGGGACAAAAGGCAGGTGTACTCCTTCACTGAGCAGCAAAATATATAAATCTAGGGGCTCAATCTAGAGATGGTGAGAACAGCACAGGATAAGGCAGGGTTCAGACTAGTTCATAGGGTTGCTATGAGTCAACTTGATGGCATATAACAACAATAACAGGGGCTCTAAATTTTTGTTATCATGTATAAAATGAACCATAAAATGAAGACCCAAAAATAAAGAAGAATCTAAAAAATAGCTGAAATGTGCCATACACACATATATCATGAGGATGAGAAAACAAACACTGCTCCATGACTTGAAGGTTTTCTTCACAAAAAAAGTAGGTATCAATTCTATGGAATGAAGAATAAAAAAAAAAAAAAAATGCTAGTCCACTGAAATCCTATCTCATTATACAGATGAGGTAAAGCTAAGTCTTGGAAGATATTCCAGGATCATATAGGCAGGAATAATCATTCCTGTTTCTGAATTCTTAGATTATTCTCTACATCTTCTTGTACTCAATTATAAACACAAGACAGAATATGGTATTTGAATTTAATTTAATCTCTATAGGTAAATTATAGGTGTCCTGGTAGTCCAATGATTAAGTGTTTGACTATGAACAGAAAAAAAAAATTCAGTGATTTAAACCTACTAGTTGCTGGATTAGTGAAAAAAATCTAATCCCACCAAGATTACAAGCAGGACAGTTCTTACCCTGCAAGTCAGAGTCAACTAGACAGTAATTGGTTTGAAGGTGAAAAATAAAATAATGTTAAATATAAGCATATGCTCAACTACTGGGTTGGCACCCATCCAAAGCTGCCTTGGAAGACACGCCTGGTGATACGCTATCAAAAGGTCAAAGCCTTGAAAACCCCAGGGGCAGTTCTACTCTGCTCACATGGGGTGACCAGAAGTCCCAATTGACTCAATGACAACTAACAGCAATGATAAATATAGCTATTTTTATATAATGCTTTTTTCCTTCAAAGATGAATTCTATAAGGTATTTGTAGATGTGGGGGGAAAACCACTGCTATTACTCGATTCTGATTCATAGCTAGCCTTCCATGAGGTCTCCAAAGCTATAAATCTATGGATATTGTCTCATATCTCCTCTCTCTCTTGTAGTGGTTGGTAAATTCAAACCACTGACCTTGTGGATGCTGTATGTGTATGTGTAAAGAGAATCTAAAGGATCAAATAGCATTTTTCAATTGACATTTTAAGTTAAAACCATGTCATTAAAGAAGAAATCTGAAAATTGCTACAAAGATCAAAATAACACTTACTGAGGAAGACCAAGTACAAATATGTTTTCTTTCTGAAAACAATCAGAGAACTATTTAATGTAATTTAAATATGTATGGAAATCTGATTAGCTTTAAAAATTAGATTTAAAAATATTAGACTAAAAATGTAATTCATTTTTAACTATAATTTATAATAATAGCTACTGACTTTCTTTAACTTATTAATCACCAATGCCATCAGAGATTTTAGTGTTACACTTAGAACAGAAAAGACTACTAAAAAAAGAATAAATTCAGAAGTCAGAATCAAACATTTGCCTTGTTGTTGTTGTTGCCATTGAGTCGAGCATGACTCATAGCAACTCTATGAACAAAAGACCTAATGCCTTTCCATAACTATCATCGTTTCTCCAAGTTCATAGAGTTTCCAGAAGCATATGGTTTAGGAAGTGGATGCCACTTTTGCTTCCAAACTTGTCTTACAACTGGGAGCTCCACCAATCACTGTCCACCATAGGTAACCATTATGGTAATTTGATACCCCAATGGCATAAGTTTGAGCATCACAGCAAACCCAGATTACATCATACAGCACACTGACAAAGAGTGATGTACAAAGTAGAAGAAATAAGAGCACTAGATTCATTTAGCAGTGTTTAAGTGTCATCAAGTCGAATACAACTCAGAGTAAGCTTTGCACAGAAGACCTGAACTCTGTTCTATAACTAACATCATTTCTGTACATTTAGAGAGTTTAGAGAGTTTGTAGAGTTTCCAGAGGCATCTAGTTTAGGAAGCGGATATCACTCCTGCTTAAATTTAAATAAGTTTAAAGATAGTCAACCACGAGTAAAAATTATTAATTCAATCTATATTTACTGACTCAGGGGGGTTATCACTTGAAAATAATAAAAATGCAGAATAAGTGTATAGTATGTTATTTTTCAGTGACTGCCTCAGTGGGCTCTAGTGTGTCAGGAAATATGAGGATGGCACAGGATAGGACAAGGTTCGGATCTGTTGTTCACAGGATCACTACAGGTTGTGATCCACTCGACAACACACCTAACAACAACAACAACAACAAAAACATCATGCTATTATTAGGAAGCTCTGTCAGTTTAGGGATTAAGGTTTGTCTGATTAGGGCTATGGTCTTTCCAATTATTTGCTATGCATCTGAGAGCTGGATAGTGAATAAGGATGACAGAAGAAGAACCGACACCTTTCAGCCATGATATTGGAAAAGAGCATTGAACATCCAAACATCCAATGGGCAGCCAAGAGAATGAACAGATATGTCTTGAAGAGGGTGCAGCCAGAGTGCTCTTTGGAGGCAACAATGATGAGGCTTCAACTCACACACTTTGGACACGTTGCTAGGAGTGGCTGTTCTTTGGAGAAGGACATGATGCTGGGAAGAGGGTAAGGTCAGTGAAGGAGAGGAAGACCCTCAACCAGGTGGACTGACACAGTGACTACTACAATGGGCTATCGTGTGTCAGGAAGTGTGAGGATGGTACAGGATAGAACAGGGGTCAGATCTTTTGTTCATAGGGTCGCTATGAGTCATACTCAACTCAGTGGTACCTAACAACAATAACTGCTGACCTGGTGGTAAGAAGCTGTGCTGCAATCCCCAAGGTACACAGTTAAATCTCCTTGGGGCAATCTCCTCCCTTTCAATATACGGCCTCTGAAAACCAGCTGGAGGGTCAGCTATGTGCAGTTCTGACTGGAAGGCACAACAACAGCATGCTATTTTTCAGGGAGCTCTGCTGACCCAGTGGTAAGGAGTTGTGCTGCCAACCCAAAGTGGACTTAGAATCCACTTAATAGCAACAATGGTAGAATAGTGAGTAAAGTAAGGAGCCACTCACCAGCCTAAAGTTCAAGTCACCAGACACTCTGTGGTAGAAATAAGTTGTTAGGAGAGGCTCTTCCTTGAAAAGCAACATCATGCTTGGAAAGGTGGAGGGTCAGTGAAAGAGAGGATGATCCTTATGAGATTAACTGAGACAGTGACTGTGGCGATGGACGGCACAGAAATGGGATGGGGATCATAAGGCTGCTATGAGTTGTACATGATTTGAGGTCACCTAACAACTGTCCTAAAAATTTAACAAATGGAGGGTCTCTTCAAATAGGAACCAAATTGATTTTGATGGCAGGTGTCTAGTTTCGGTAACAGCTTATTATCAGTACCTTGAAGACATAATTAAAAGCAACGGCCTATTCATCATCTTTCTGATCACTGTTGTTAAAAACAATCAAGTGAGCTCCAGTTCAAACTGACCATATGAACAAAAGAACAAACACTGCCTGATCTTGTGTCATCCTCACAATCTCTGCTGTGCTTAAACCCACTGTTACAGCCACTGCATCATTCTTTCCTTAAGGGTCTTCCTCTAGACACATGCAAATATCTATTTGTTGCATAAGATATATGTGTGCTACCCTGTGGAATTCACTTTCTCAGTAACATTTTCATGACACCTAGTGTGTGTCAGGTTACATGGTAGGTACATCTCAGATATTGTACCAGTCATGGGTATAGTCCTAGGGAGGCAATAAAGTACACTAATAGTTACAACAATATATTGCAATAAATTCTGTAGAAGAGAAAGCACAAAGCACAAATTATCTTTGCCAAAGAGGAATGGAAGGGTGAGATATTTCAAGAAAGAAGAAACTTTAAGATAGCTATGGTTGTTAAGTGCTGTCAAGCACAATCCAAAGCAACCCTATGAAAACAGATCTGAGCCCTGTCCTATCCTGTGCCATTCTAATAATCTCTGACATACTCAAGACCATTGTTGCAATCATTGTCAATCCATCTGGTTAAGGATCCTCCTCTCTTTTTCAACCTTCCACTTTTCCAAGCATGATGTCCCTCTCCAAAGAAGAGCCTCTCTTAACAACATGCCAAAAATATGTGAGACTAAGTTTCAACTTTTGCCTCCAAGAAGCACTCAGGCTGCACCATCTCCAAAACACATCTACTTGTTCTTTTAGCAGTTCACAGGATATTCAGTGCTTTTCTCCAACACCAGACCTCAAAGCCATCAATTCATCTTTTAGAATCTTTATTCACTGTCCTGCTTTCAGATGTACAGCAAGTGAATGGAAAGACCATGGCCTGAATCAGGCACTTCTTAGCACTCAAACTGGCATCATTGCTCCTCAATAATTTGGAGAGGTCACTGACTGTAGACTTTCTCAGTACAACACGTCTCCTGATCTCCGGACTGCTGATACTAAAGGTGTTGACTGTGGATCCGAGTTAAGATTAAATTAGAAATGATTGTTAGTGGCTACAGAATGAGGGCTCTCACTCAGACAACTTTGAGCAATTTGTTTCTGTTCCCTGATGAACAAAATGAAGATAAAAATAGTACCTACCTCAAAGATGGGTTATGAAGACACCCAAGATAATGTATATAAAGTGCTTAACCCTAATATGCCATGGGATCTATTTTTATTTTATTACTATTCATTCTCTCATTGTTGTCAAATTGGAACCAACTCTTAGCTGACCCTCCTATGGGTTTTCAGAGACTGTAAATAGCACAGAGGGAGACTGCCTATTTTCTCCTACACAGCCACTGGTGGATTTGAAGCATCATATCACCTTTCTGTGTAACTCTCTTCAAACAATGCCATCAGAGCTTCCTTAGTCACCCAGCCACATAAGATTTTATGGGAATAAAAAGAACCTCAGAATATCTGAGAAAAGATAGTATGATCTCTTCCATCATGAAAATGCCACCCCTAATCCTCTTCCCTCACGATAGTCACTCCAGTTTCTCTTTCTTAGTTGCATACACTGGCCTGTATAAATTGTATATAAACTGTCACTCATTGTGGGGGATGTGAGGATATTTAGGTTGAAAGTCAGCCTCAAATTCAAAGCAGTAACACAGAAAGGATTAGGTGCTATGAAGTGGGGCGGTAAAAAGCACCTTACGAACTGGGACATTTTATACACTAACTCCCCTTCTAAAATGGAAATACCTAGAGACACTAGCTTGTTTTAGATTCAATATCAAATCTCATTCATTCAACAATTCTGTGCCAAACAGCGGTGGCAATCGCCGTTCAAAGTTACAAAGTTATAGAGGGCAGGGTGGAGGGGAAGAAAACGGACATATAAACACATGACAGTATCCTGTGGTAGTGCTATCATGCAGCAGCTTGAACAAATCTATTTTGGGTGCACATAAGATGGAGCGAGTAATCTTGGCACATAGTAGATGCCTGGAATAATCCTGGAACATAATATATGCATAAATAAAAACACTTGAATAAATGAATTACCTTACCAATGAACTCAGTTTGGCGTTAATCACAGAACAACTAGAATCGCAAGGCGGAAGCTGCACAAAGTCCGGAATGCCTGGGTCAGGTGGCTTTGGGTGCCAGCGTCATATACACTCTGTCCACACACGTGTACAAAGCAACCACTGTGAGCCAGGCACAGTACCAGGGTGACCAGGGAGGGGTGTCGAAGCGACCACAGCAGCCTGGAGGAGACAGGGGAAAGTCCTCAGACGTCACTTCTTAGTAGGATCTTGAGGGGCCGAAAGGTTTTGATGACACTTTTAAAAGCTGAGCCCCGCATGCGACGGACAGTCCACCACTGCAGGATTTGGGGAGGGGGCGAGTCAATCTTCCGGGAAATCAAGCCAAAATCTGGAGGATCTCACACCTCCTGTAAACCCAGTCTCAAGACCAGACACAAAGTAAGACAAAGCAGAAAGCACAAATGCTGTCGCCGTCCAGAAACCCAAGACCCTTCCAAAAACCAATTTCTTGCAAACCCCTTTCCTGGAGAGTCAAATCGGCTAGCTGCTTCCTAGTGACAACCAAACCCCACAGCGCTCAGAGCCTCGAGGAGCAGCGTCTCTTCCAATCGGCCGCTAGAAACTCCTCTGGGGGGCGGGGCCATGTAGACTAGGGAGCGGGACAAGGAGGCGGAAATCTCTGCCTTCCCAAGCTTGGTTGAGTAATCCGCCTGCAGTTGCAAAGACACAGCTATTTGAAAGCGGGCGCCAGAGGTGGCGGGAAGCTTCTCTGCACGCCCAGTGGTGGGTGCGTGAGCCAATGACGAAAGGGCTACCTCTCAAGTGGGCGGGTTGCCTGGTGTCGCTTGCTTTCCGCGAGAGCGGACCTACCTGCCTGGAAGCCGGTCCCTACCATCACCTGAGACGGAAGGAAGCTTGAATGGTAGACCCTCAGCCGTTCACTATTAACCTCCCCCCCCCCCTCCGTTCTCGGCTGCGGTTCATGGAATCTCTTTATCCACAAAACTCTTGCGTTGGATGTTTTTACATTTGCCGTTCTTGTACTCTTAAGGAGCCTGCCTCCACATAAAAAAGCCTCAGATGTAGTTTTGCTTTGTGTTCTTTCTCACTATCTCTTTTTTCGTTTCTTTAATTCTCGGTGAGGTGGTACATTTCCCCATAGATTTATTCAAACCTTGAATTTTCTGGAGTGTGATTTGTTGTCAAGTAGTCCTATAGAACCTGCCTCTTAAGACCACAACACGTAGTCTGCAATAAAATTCCCCTTGTATGTTAATACAGAGTAAACTGGGTACTGAGACTCTTCATGATCTGGCTAATTTCCTTTGCTGCTTCCCCATCTTGCCCCCATGATGACTACACTCTGACTCCTGCAATCCTCTTCCCTGGTGCATGAACTTAGATATAGATAATAACTTAGATATAGATACCCAATCTCCAGTATCTGTTGTGATGTGTACTGAGTCAGTTCCACCTCACAAAAGAACAAAACACTGCCTTGTTACACCATCCCAATCACTCCTGTTTGAGCCCATTGTTGCAGGCGGTGCGTGACTTCTCATAAAGGGTCTTCTTTTTCACTGACCTTCTGTTTTACTAAACTTGAAGTCCCTTCTCCAGGTATTTACCCTTCCTGACAATGTGCTCAAAGTATAAAAAATAAATCTTGCTGCTGTCATTTGTAAGGGGGCCCTTCGTGCTTCTGGCTTTCCGTGGTATATTTACTATTTTTCACCAACACCATAATTTAAAGGCATCAAGTCTTCTGTCTTTATCCATTGTTCAACTTTCACATGTATTTTTAAAGATAATAATAATGTACTACAACAACAAAACACAGCTGCTGACTCCAATCCAGGATTCTGAGGCTGTAAATGTTTGCAAGAAGAGACTCCTCACCTTATACCAACACCCCATCCCCATGACCTCCCAGAGAACAGCAACTGGTGATGAAAACTGGAGATCCTTTGGTTCACAAAACATGTTCTACATGTTCCACACTACTACCAGGGCTCTTTTTGCATCGGACTAAGCTATCGGTGGGTCACAAGATATTTTTATTTCGTTTAAACAATTTCTCTCACCTGTAATGTCCTGCTTCACCTAACCTACTCATTCATCCTTCAAGTTAGATGAGCACTTCTTCTGAAGATACTCATGACATGAGCCTTCCTCCTTTGGCTGAAACAATCATTCCCACCTCTAAATATATGTATTCTATGATAGATGTTAAAATCAATTATGGGTTCTTAGGCATCTCTTTTAACATGTTGCTGCACACTTTTTAAATTGACGACCGTGCTTAGAAGCACATTTGCCTTCATTTGCGGCAACGTGTTAACCAACGTAATGTGACTATAATAAGGTACTTAACCTTCTTTGAGCATCAAACATAATTTATGACCCATTGAAAGCACTCAACAAATTTTTAAATGAATGCACAAATGAATAAAATGAATACTTTCTCTGCCAGGAAAAAACCACAATAAAACAAATAAAAGGCATTCAGGTAGATGGCAGTTGTTGAACCTGAGCCAACCTTTCTGTTTGTTAGTGAGAACGAGGCTTGGGGACTTTTCAAGTCAAACTAAAGTCCATCAGTAAGCTGTATGTGCCAAGTGTTAAGATGGAATGCAACAGCAAGAATGTTAAGTGATCTCTGCCCACAAGCAACTGTTATTTAGAAAAGAAAGCTATATGTATAAAAGATATGGGAGGTAAAAAAAGATTTAAGGAGAGAGTATTTAGAATCCTTTACATAGTGCTTTTCAGTTTGCTAAGTATTTTCGCAGATCGTATCTCAATCAGCACAGGTATTCTTAATCAGCATATCATCTCAATCTGCAATTTTACAGTTGTAGGAATGGATATAAAAAGAAATTAAATGTAATTTCTAATTAAGTGTAATTTCCCTAATGTAAGATTAGGGAACTTTAGTGGCCTAGGCTGCATCTGTAGGGAGTTTATGCTGCTAAGTCAAAGGTAACACATTTCTGGCAGTTTGAATCTACTAGAAGCCAGATGGAGAAAAATGGGCAATCTTCTCCCACGCAACTATGAGTCAGTTTTGACTCCGCAGCAATAAGTTTGAGGGTTTATTGGAGAGGTTTTTAGTAGATATCTATGGTACACACCTTGTACAAAACAGATATAATTTGAACCCAAGTCCTCTAGCTCTGGACTTAGTGGTGGCCCAGTGTTAGAAATTTTTCTTCCCATGGGAGAGATACAGGTTTAACACCTGGCCAATGCAGGTAGAGGCTATATGTTGCTATGATGTTGAACAGGTTTTTCAGCCAATTAGCTAGAATAAGCTGAGGAAGAAAATCCTGGTGATCTCCTTCTGAAAATGAGCCAGTGGAAGTGTTATTGTCGTTATTTAATCCTAATTGTCCATGAGGTAGTCATGAGTAACATCCTTCCTACCTGACAGCAGTTAAAACAATAACCTTTTCCCTCAAATTTAGAGCTCATCACTTCATATAAAAAACTTGGGTAACAAAGCACATAAATGACACTTAGTAGCATACCTGAGATAAATTTATAATCCATTTTAAAAGGAGAAAAGAAGTGGGGGAGGGAATCCACACCAAAACTCCACCACCATTGAGTAGATTCCAGTTAATAGTGGCCATCTGTCAGGTTGCTGAGGCTGTAAATCTTAATGGGAGCAGATTGCCCAGCTTTTCCCCTTAGAGCACCTGCAGTTGCTCAATCTATTTGGTTAACAGTACCACACCCAAACATAACACCAGAGCTACAGGGGAAGAAAAGAGTGGAGCTATGGATCTATTGTGACCAGTGGCCTATTCATGGCTGTCTATCCCATCTAAGCCCTGGCCTAGGCACTTGAATGGAAACCATAAGGCAGAGTGCCTGCCCTCAGGATACTCATAAATGGGAGGAGAATGTTTACATTTTTAAAAATAATGTTTTATTTACTAAGTGTGTTTTTATCGTTCTTGTCAGGTGTTGTCTAGTCAATGTTTGACTCAGTTGATGCCACATGACAAAGCAGACTTCTCCGTAGCGTTTTCTAGACCGTAATCTTGACTGAGGCAGATCGCCTGATCTTGAGAAACATCTGGGAAGGATCTGTGCAGGTTGCAGCGGAGGGGAAGTTGGAGCTCAGAAGGCAGGCTAATGTCTGAGTGAGTGATTGCTCAGAAGGCAAGGCGAAAGTCAGACCAGCTAAACTGGAGGATTCTAATATTTACCAGAAAGGTGGGAAGTAGGCAGGATATTGACAAGCTCCAGAAAATTCCTACCTACCTTGGGAGAGACTGGGGGCCATTAAGCTAAGTGAACTAACTCAGTCTCACAAGGACAAATACTGTATAAGGCCATTATTATAGAAAGAGATAACTACTAAAATGTAGATGAGGATCTAAAGAGGGGAGTGAGAGAGCAGAGAAATGAGGATAGGTGAGGGCTCTGAAAGGTAGCAATCATAGGGTTGCATAATTTGATGGGTGGAGGCAGTGGTGGGTAAAGGAAATGGGAAAGATCTGGTGTGAAAGACAATGTATATGAACTTTGTAAGTTAACTAGTATAAAATGAAAATTTTATTTTTGAAAAAAAGAACCTAAATTATGGAAGAATTTGTAAGGCATTCTACAGCAATAAACAACACATTTAGAGAACTGTAAACAGATGTATTCTGGAAAACTGAAGACGTGTGTGAAGACAGAAAAAAATAAAACCCTTAAAACGTGCTAAAGTTGTTCAGTACTGAACAAGAGATGAATTATGTAGTGTAAACATGTCAGTGTTGACCTTGCACACCTATAAGCTGGACAGGCCTTTCCTAGACCTTTCTCTGACTTGTTTAAATTTCACAGAGAAACTTCACTTTGATTCAGTGGTATTTCTCCCACTAAAAAATCATCCTAAAGGTGGAATCAAGTTGTCAATTATCTCTTTTTCTCTATGTCCTCTTCATTTTAAAAAATGAACACTGGTAACTGCTAATAAAAAAAGGATTAGCAATTCAAACCTACCAGATGCTCAGAGGGGAAAAAAGATGAGGCAGTCGGTTTCCAGAAAGATTTTCTCAAAAAGGCAAATTCATTGCTTTGGAGTCAGAACTCACTCCTTGCTGATCCACCTGCGGGCAGAGGGTGCGTAATCCTGGGGAGATTACCCATCTTTCTTCCCAGAAGCCTCTTGTGGATTCAAATAATCAGAGGAGCAACACTTGGGTTCACAGCACAACTCCCTACCTTCTATACCACCTGGACTCCTTTCTATGAAGATTTCAGCCTTGGAAACTATATGGAACAATTCTGCTCTGTCCTGTTGTTGTGTGCTATCAAGTCAGAAACCAAATCATATTTGACCCTCCAGTGTTTTCAGAGGCTGTTTGTTCTTTTGGCAGTCCACAGGATATTCGGCACTCTTCTCCCACACCACAACTCAAAGGCATCAATTCCTCTTCTGCCATCTTTATTCATTGTCTATCTCTCAGAAGCATAGCAAGTGATTGAAAAGACCGTGGCCGGGGGTAAGACTGAGAAAAACTGGATGAAATATGTTTACGGCATTGAAGTCTATGGGGGAGAGAATAGTCTAAAAGTATTATATTTTAGGGCAT
>NW_006399914.1:4079068-4091559 GCF_000299155.1 Elephantulus edwardii
GAATCCCAAAATCTCTGTAGATGTTCATTGAAATGAAAAATAAACAACCTAAATTTAAAAAAAAAAAGACCGTGGCCCTATACATCAAATTTTAATAATTTGAGAAGTTGGACAATATGAAGAAGAATGTGGCATCAAGATTAGAGAAAGACTCACCAACAACCTATCTCATGCAGTTAATACAACACTGCTTGCAGAAAGTGGAGAAAACATCAAAGGCATTTGCTCAAAAAGCTTACTGACCTCCACTACGTTCTGACTCACAGTGATCCTCTATTGGGTCTTGGAAGCTATAAACTGAAATGAGAGAGGACTGAAGGTTTTTCTCCTGCAGAGTTGCTAGTGAGTTCAAATCACTTTTGCATTAGCTACACTATTTGCTATAGAGTATGCTACTAGTTTCCCCAAAGCAATTTCTTAAATATTTGAATACATTTCAAATGCAGCTTTATCCACAGAGCTCCTCCATGTGTCTTTTCATGTGTTCAGTAAAAAGGTAGGGAGCAGAGTTTTAAATGTGTGGTTGAGGTTAGGCAAATAGACACACTTATGCATATATAAACATACAAGCATACCCTTGTCTGCTTACAATGGTACATGCACACAAGATTGTCTGCAAAAGAAGAGGACTGTTTTCCTTAAGAAGATGCTGGACAGTCTCAGTCCCTGGAACTAATGTCTCTTCTCTTATAAAACTTGGTCTTTCATCATTTTTAGCTTTACAAAACAGAGTTTCACATTCTCCCTATGACCTAAATGTCATTGTGATGTTAAATTTCATGTGCACTCAATCCACATTAAAATATTCCCTTGTATCTAGAGGGAAGAGAAAAGACCAGAGAATGGCCAAAATTATTGGGGCAACTATTGCTGCCAGTTTAGGGCCTGTGTCAGGAAAAGGAAGTATTACTCATATACAGTGCTGCTGAAAGGTAATAAAGGAGGTCAGAATTGCTTCCACTGTGGAAAGCTGGGCCACTTCAGTAGACAGTGTCACAGACGAGAACCACAAATAGGCAAGGGAGTAGAGAGGAAGCTCCCACTCACTTGTTTTAAGTGTGGCTCTGAAGGACACTTAGCCAAGGGTGGCCCACATCAGGTCCTCGTGGCTGACAGGACTGACAGGCCCCAGCTCCCAGCTGGAAACAAAGGAGGATGCTTCAACAATTTAGATACTCCCAGAAGAACTGTGGGCGAGCATTAACATTACTGGTAAGTATATTCATTTTCTCCTGGACACAAGAGCCTACTCTCTGGTCCTAAAAGCCTTCTGAGGTTCTAACTCTTCTCACTATTTCTTCGTTGTTGCAATTGATGGAAAACCTCATAAGCAGTTCCTTACCTCACCTCTGCCTTGCATGTGGACTTCCGAGTTGTAAAACAACCCAGTGGTAGATAGAATTTGCTCCAGGACTTAAGAACAATAAATGACATAGTTGAACCTCTAAAAAAAATATATTCCCTTGTCCAACCCATAATAACCATACATACCTTAATATAATAATTCTTATTAAAATTCTTAATGTAAAAATAATAAAATAATTGGAACATTTAAAAAAAAAAGAAAAGAAAAGACCGTGGCCTGAACAAACAGAAACATCTTAGAAAAGGTGCATCCAGAGTGTTCCTTGGAAGCAAGGATTGTGAATGAGCCCATGTCACCATGTCAATCTACCTTGTTGGGGGTCTTCTTCACTGATTATCCTCCTTTCCATATGTGATGTCCCTTTCCAAAGAATAGCCTTTCCTCATATTTTGAGCATGTTTCTAGGAAAGGCTATTCTTTGGAAAGGGACATCACATATGGAAAGGTGGATAATCAGTGAAGAAGACCCCCAACAAGGTAGATTGACATGGTGACATGGGCTCAAATGTATCAGAGATGATGAGGATGGCACAGGACAGGACAGAAGCCAAGCCTGTTCATAAAATTGCTATGATTCATATTAGACTCAAATGCACCTAACAACAACAAACAACAATACTGAGCATTCTGAGAGAGGATGACAGAAAATGGCAATGTACCTCTTAGTACTAATATGATGAGATCTGTGAGTTCTAAGATCTTATCCTTTCTTCTATGTATATAGAACATATGAGTTATGATGGTATAGTTTATAGGTAGTTGTATTGCTAATTTAAAGGTCATGCCTCTTTGGCAATGTAAGTCTAAAAGCAGGAGAAATATGGGCAATCTCTTTCCAAGTGATTTACTCTTTTGTTCTTTTTTTAAGCTAACCTATTTGTCATGACATAATTATAGACCTAACAATAGTTGTAGAAAATAACATCCCAGATTGTATTAATCATAACACCTTGCAAAACTTATAATGAACTATTGTTGATTGCCTTCAAGTTGAGCACGACTCATAGCGACCCTTTGAACAAAAAGCCTGAAGTCCCTCTACAACTATTAACATTTATCAAAGTTCATAGAGTTTCCGAAGGCATGTTGTTTAGGAAGTGAATGCCACTCCTGCTTCCAACCCTGCCATAGAATGTTATTGTCGTTACATGCCATTGAGTTATCTGCCATGTATAGTGACTCCAAGAGATTCCCACGAGTACCATCATCATCATCATAAGGATCCTTCATGCTGCCCTTTTCCTATTGTACCCATTTCTTTCTTTTTCCCTCATCATCCAGTCTTTACTATCTGGTAACCTTTAAGCTGCTCTCCATTTCTCCGATTTTATCATTTCAAGAATAAGAAATAGAAGTTTAGAGTACATATCTGTATGGGATTTCCCCCCCTTCATTCAGCAAAATTTTCTGAAGATTAATCCAAGTCACTGAGTTTATCAATTTTTCTTCCTTTTTAAAAATTTTATATTGGTTTGCATACAAAATTTGTCCCCATTGTGTTTCATTCCTGTACATTGTGTTTTACATATACCTTCATTCCTGTTGTGTTTCATATGATTATTCCTGTACACTGTGTTTTATAAAATTAGCCACCACTGATCGATGCTCACTGTCACCCAGTGTTTTGAGGTGCCCACTGCATCTAACATGACTGGGTAGTATTCTGTGGTATTAAGATACCACAGTTTGTTTAATCATTCACTCAGTGAAAAGCGTTGGGGTTGTGTAAGGTTTGGGTTATTATGGTTTTTAAGAGAAACTTGAGCTCCCTGCCCTCAGGTATGTAGGTAATCATATCGTCTCTCTACCAAGTTTCCGAGACTATAAATTCAATGGAGGAGATTGCTCATATCTCTTCCTTGCAGCTACCAATAGAGTCAAACAAGGCACTTTTGAACAATGGCAGCCGTCTTTGGGTTAGCAGTGCAACTTCCCAAGGTCTACACATCAGAGCAGCTGCTAATATTTAGGTATAGGTTTTTGTATGAATACAAGGTTTCATTTCTTTGAATAAAATGCTGAGAAGCATTGAGTCAGATGTTAGTTGTATATTTAACCTTATAAGAAATTGCCAAATTCTTTCTGAGAATAGTAGTAGTTGTTGTTGTTGTGTGTTGAGTTGCCTGTGATATATAGCAATCCTATGTACAGCAGCTCTGTCCTGAGCCAGTCTTACTCATTCAGACACACCAAACCCTATTGCCCCCATTACTGTATCAATCCATCTCATCAGGGGTCTTCCTCTCCTGCACTGTGCCTCCGCACTTCCAAGCATGATGTCCTTGCCACATGCCCAAAATATGTGAGACAGTTTCACAATCCTATCCAAGAGACTTGATTTCACCCTCTCCAAGACAGACTTACTTGTTTTCTTGGCAATCCATGGTATGTTGAAGACTCTTCTCCAGCACTACGACTCAAAAGCATCAATAATAACTATACTATTTTACATTCCCACCAGTAATGTGTGTGATCCACTTTCACTACTCCTAGTTATTGCTATTTTACATCTTAATCATTCAGATAGGTGTCAGAGTTTTACCTGTCCAGGCAAGCTTCATAAATCAATTGAAAGTGTTTTCTTCAGGGGAGCTCTGATGGCCTAATGGCAAGGAACTGCAACTACAATCCCAGAGGCGCCTGGTTCGAATCCACCAGATGCTCTGCCGGGGAAGGAGGGACAATCTCCTCCTGTACCAGTCAGATGCGATTTGATGGTACACACACAAAAAAATGAAAGAAAAAAAAGAAAGTGTTTTCTTCAATTTTCTGAAAGTGATTATATAGAATCTACATTCACTTTTCTTTAAACAATCAGTAGAATTCTCCAGTGAAACAATCTATATCTGAAATTTCTTTTAGACAAGGTTTTCATTTTTAATTCAATTTGCTTAATTGTTATGGAGCTGTAAAAATTATGTACTTCATATTGAGTGGGCTGTGATAATTTGTGTTTATTGAAGCACTGGTATATTTTATTTAAGTTGTCAAATTTGTGTCTGTGGAGTTTTTTTACACTTGATTTTAGCCAAAAGGTGGAGAAGCAATTGTATTTGTAATTTTTTTTGTAACATTCTCTTATTCATCTTTTGAAGTATGTTGTTGTTAAGTGCCATTGAGTCATAGACGACTCATAGTGACCCTATGAATGAAAGACCTGAACACTAATTTAACTTTCATTGTTTCTCCGTGTTCATAGGGTTTCCTGAGGCAAGCTATTTTGGAAGTGGATGCCAATCCTGCTTCCAAGCTTATTTTAATCGGGGAGCTCCCCCAAACACTGTCCACCATAGGTAACCATCATAGCTTTTGACACATCAGTGTCACAGTGTTCAGAATCACAGCAACAACGAGTTACTTCTATACAGGAAATGGACAGACCAGTGCTTTACCATTTAGAAGAATGTTTGACCAAAAACAATTAAAACCAGGCTTCAGGGCCACAGATTAAAATCACCCACCTTTGGCTTTCTATCCAGTAGGCCAACAGAGCTCTCTCATTTTGAAGCTTGTAGTTTATGTAATAATAATCTCTCTTTTGTTCATAATATTGGCAAATTGGGTTTTCTTTCTTTTGTTCTTTGTCTTGCTTAAGTTTATAAACTTTATTGATCTTTTCAAAGAGTTAACTATTTCATTGATTTTCTCCACTGTTTTCAATTTCACAGGTTTCTAGTTCCCTCTATATTGTTTCCATCTACTTTCTTCAGGTTTATTTTGCTCTTCTTTTTCTAGGTTTTTGAGGTACTTAATTCTTTTCATTAATTATTTTCTTTATAAAATTATATTCAGTGCTATAAATTCCCATTTCAACATTGATTCGTAGTTTGATGTGTCATATTTTCATTTTCAGTCAATTCAGAATATTTTTAAAAATTTCCTCCAGACTTCTTCTTTGATCCATGGTTATTTACAATGTGTTGGGATTTTTTCCCCCAAATATTTGAAGGCTTTTCCCCCTCAGTTATCTTTCTGTTTTTGATGTCTCACTTGATTCCATTGTGAGCCAAGAGCATATCAGATGATCTTATAAGTTTGCTGAGATTTATTTTATGGTACAGAATATTATGTATATCTTGGTATATATCTCATGGGTACATTACAAAAAGGATGCATACTCAGCTCTTGTTGAGCTGTCGTTTTTCATTGCTCGCAAGTTAGCTACACCTCAGTAAAATCTGAAACTTGCCCTATCCTGAACCATCCTCGTGATCTCTGATATGTTCAAACCCATTATGACAACAAAATGTTCTATCGGTATTAATTACATCTTGGGTCAGTTGATGAGTTCTTCTATATCCCTGCAAATTTCACGTTTAGTTGTTCCTTTCAATTGTTGAGAGATAGGTACTGTCTCCAGTTGTTAACTGGTGAATTTGTTGATTTCTTCTTTAAGTTCTATCAGGTTATCGCTCCACGTATTTTGTTGATCTGGTTTTACTTAATGTTTAGAGTTACCCTGTTCTTTTAGGATTGACACTCTCATCATTATGTAATGTTCCTCTCTTTCTCCAGTAATTTCTTTGTTCTGGAACCCTCACAGGCCTGCACCATGTAAAAGAATACCTTTGTGTCACAAAGAAGCATTATAATTGCTTTCCTCAGGTGCAAGTCATCTTCTTGGGCCAGGCTCTAATAATCTTAAATAGGATGGCTGGCAAGACATCCATTGCTTCCTGTTATATTAATAGTGCATGTCAATCTTGTAACATTTCTGTCCCTCATTTGGAATTCCTGCTGGTTATCAAATTAGTAGGTCATGAAGGCCCCAGAGGAAAACAGAATTAGGTCAGACTAAGTTTAGATAAAATCCTTCTTTAGTTAAAGGGAAAATGCTGTCTCTGAAAAACTTTGACACTTCCCCATCTTTGTCTCTATGTCCTTGACAGCTATCCACTGCAGCAAGTGCCAGAGAAAGCTTATTAAAATTTTGAACCAATCCCCAAATCACAGCCTTAAAATAATCCCATATGTTTAGATTTCTTTGTATTAGTCTTTTATCCTAAGCTAGTGGAGAGCAGAGTAAGCTATGTTCCTTGCCTGGCTCTTGGTGCATGGTGGACATTTGTCGGGCTCACTACGATGTCCTGGTTACTACCTATGTGAGAAGTTAGTAGTGATCAATTCTCAGGTGACCAGAAACAAATGAGGCCAGATCATCACAGCCTCGCTTCTTAGCCTCGGTGCTCTCCCTTTCTCTCTCTCCACCAATTTGTTTCTCAGCAAAACCTAGATGCCTTTCTAAAGGAGGTAGCTGAAGATTAATAAATTAAGGAACCCTTTTCAGAAAGTTGATAAATTAAGGAAATCAAACAAAAAAGCCCAGGGACCAGTCATAAGAAGAAGCGTAGTTAATTTCTTGTTCCCTGTTTTTGTTAATTCCTTTGTTCCCTGTGTAGGAATGCTTCTGGAAATACACCACATATCTAGTATCATACATACTTTTGTATCAGTTTTAGTTATTAAAATGGAGGCTCTTCAAATTGTGTACACTTCAGACATCAGAAAACCTTGATCTGCTCTTCATACTCCTACCAAAACCATGGCTCAGCTGGAAGGAAGGGGGAGAGTGGTATTTACCAAACAAGCAGAAATCCGAGGGCTAGAGTTCATCTGTGAACTCTTTTTAGAGTTCATCCAAAAAGGCAAACCAAGCCAGTTGTCATTGAGTCAGTTCCAAGTCATGATAAAATCATGTATATCAGAGTAGAAGTACACACCATGGAGTTTCCATGATTTATTTCCTGGAAGTAGATCAGCAGGCCTTTCATATATGTAATAAAATAGAAATACAACATAAAATATAAATATAATAAAACATAAAAATATTTATATTATACATAATATAAATATTTGATTATGTTAGTTTGCATGTTATTGTTGATTGCCTTCGAGTCGAGGACGACTCGTAGTGACCCTATGAACAAAAGGCCTGAAGCCCCTCTAAAACTATCGACATTTATCGAAGTTCATAGAGTTTCCAGAGGCCTGTTGTTTAGGAAGTGGATGCCGCTCCTGCTTCCAAAATCCATGTTCATTGTGTTTTGTGTATACACATAGTGTCTCAGACAATCATTCTCTTGCACTGCCGGTTGAACCATCAACCTTTCAGTCAGTAGCCAAGTGCTTACTCTCCTGCACCATCCAGGGAAATCATGATGCAGATGCAGGGATCAAATACTCAGACACAGAGCAGAACAGGAGGGTGAAGAATGATATAGATGAGCAAACAGAGAATACAGGTGACCCTTGAGGTCAGCTTCAAACAAAAGTTTGAACTGTATGGATTTCCTTACATACAGATTTTTAAAAAATAATAATAATAATGTGTTGCTAATAATCTCTGTGGTCAAAGACTGCAGCCTTAAATATGGATTGAAGCTCAACATTAAGAAAGTAAAGATTCTCTTCACTGGGCCGATTGACAGCATCATGATAGATGTTGAAGAGATTGAGATTGTTAACAGCTTTGGTTTGCTAGACTCCACAATCAACACTCTAGGTACCAGCAGTCAGGAAATTAAAAGACAAATAGCGTTGGGAAAGTCTGCTGTCAGAGATCTTTCCAAAGTACTGAAGAGCAATGATTTCAGTCTAGAGGCTAAGGTGCGCCTAATCCAGGGCATGGTCTTTACTTGCTATGTCTCAGAAAGCTGGACAATAGCTAAGGATAACAAAAGGAGACTTGATGGCTTTGAGCTGTGGTGCTGGAGAAGAGTACTGAATATAGCATGGACTGCAAGAACAGACTGGTTCATCCTAGAGAGGGCAAGACCAGGCTGCTCCTTGGAGGCAAGGATTCTGAAGCTTTGTCTGACATACTTTAGGGGTGTTGCAAGAAGGGGTCAATCCTTGGGGGACTGTCACGCTTGGGAGGGTAGAGCACCAGAAAGGAAGACCATGAATGAGATGGATTGATTCAGTGACTGGGGTAATGGAGGTAGGCACAGGACAGAGCAGAGTTTAGGGCTGTTGTACATAGAGTTGCTATGAGTCACAGGCAACTCAACGGCACATAACAACGATAGTTTCTGTGTGAGTAGTTTGTTTCTCCAGTAAATTCTCCCTTTCTTTCTCATTGCCTTCGGAACTAACACATACCTGATGCTCTAGAAGCTTTCCATGGTTGTAAATCACACAGGAGGAGACTGTCTTTCTCTCGAAAAGCCACTGTTGGATTTGAACTGCCAAAGAGGTGCAGTCTTTGGGTTAGCACCGCAACTCACTACGGACTAGGCCACCAGAGCTCCCTGTTAATTGTCAGGCACAGTATAAACTGAGGTAAAATGCTTCTCTTTTATCTTTCATTGTGTTTAAAGCAATACTGTAAACCTTAAATCCTACCACAGGACCCATATGAAGTGCCACTAGTGATGAAAGAAGTGCTCCCAGGACACAGAGAAAAATCACGATACTATAAGCAAAAGTTGAATTGCTTGATATGGGTTATAGATTTAGGCCCGCAGCTTTGCTCGCTCTTCATTTCAAGATTAGTGAATCCAGTGAAAGGACTAGTGAAAGAGAAGGAAATCTACGAAGCAGTAGCTGCAATTACATCAGCAGGCACAAACACCTTGCCCTTTTTGCAAAATGCCTGTTTGTTTTGCAATTGAAAAGTCAGTACTTATATGGGTGCAGTATATACTATAAAGATGTTTTTTTCTATTGTTTGCCATTGAGTCAGATCCGACCCATAGCTGACCCTCCAGCAGGTTTTCAGAGGCAATTAATTGCACAGGAGGAGACTGCCCATCTTTCTCCTGCAGAGCAGCTGGACGATTTGGGCCTAGCGCCTTTAGGATTGCAGTGCAGCTTCTTACAAATAGGCCACCAGAGCTCCCTACATCTATATAACATATGAACTATGCATTAATCAGTTGTTTATGTTATTGGTAACGTTTCTGGTCAACAGTACAATATTAGCATTTTCTGGGAGGTCAAAAGTTGCACAGAGTTTTTGGCTGCAGCAGGGAGGCAGTCAGAGAGATCACCTGACCCCCTGCATGTTGAAGGATCAGAAGAGCCAAATGCCATTGGAGGAGTCAGCAATCAATTTTAGTTTGCGATTGAGGTGAGATTAGCCACTTAAATTAGGTAAGGTGGATTCAAACCACTGGCCTTTCCCAGTTTGAGTAAACCATCTGTTTCCTGGCAGGACACTGGTGCAGTTTTTAAATGAGAAATCCCCCAAATCCCAAACATCACACAAATGCTGCTATTGTCACAAAGCAATAATCATTTATTTAAAATAAAAAAAGTAATTTTACAGGTAGGCAAATGGATTTCCACTTTAAGATAAATGAAGTTGTGAGACAGAAATAGCATGCAATGAGACATTTCTTTTTCTGTTTGGTTTTGCTTTAGCTGTGACTGTGATATTTGTTACTGAAGTATTTGCTCATCCAACTACTATATTCACTATTGTCAAATATTGATTATTCATGTGTACGGCTCACATCATTAATATTCTCTGCATCTATTTGCACCAAGAGCTCTTTCTGGCAACCCTGTCAATGCTCTGCTCAGCCTGGCCTTGCTTCTGATAAAGGTTGTTAGAGTGCACATAGTTTTCTATTATCTCTACCCATGCTACTCGCTTTATTAGAATAGGTGATCAAGAATTAAAGTGTATGCAACATTGATGGAAAAGACATTATTTCCTAGGTATAGAAAAGGAAACAGGCCTTTCTGTGAAATCCGTAGCTGTAAAAATGAAATAAAATCATAAACCTTTACATAAAAATAATAGAGATTAGTGTGCTTCATTTCTGATAATTATGATCTGAAAAAAGTTTTCCATATTTTATTTAAAACCTAGTAAATACATCACAATCATGATGATTAAGTAGTACCTACACAGCCAGATAAAGTGGAGTTAAGGCAATTTTCCAAGCAACTGTTTATAAAATCACTCCCTGTATTAATGGCCATACCTCTACGTGCAAAGGCAAGTGAAGGGCTGACGTAGTGTTCTGCCAGTCAAAACAACAAAATCCACTGCTACTATTGTATCTATATTATCCCAAATCACTAATTTTTTTAGACAGAAAGGATTGGGGGTCTGACCTATCTGAATGGTCACCTCAGTGATTGCAGAAACAACCTATGTACACGGAGTGGATTTTCATCTTAACTCTTCAGACCAGTTACCAACATCAAGCCTTAATAAAAGGGAAACTTCTTTTTTTATAGATTCATAGTATGTTATGGCAAGGGCATTGTTGTTATATGTCATTGATTCAGAATCAACTCATAGCTAACCAGCTCCAGTGGGTTTTCAGAAGCAGTAAATCATATGGGAGGAAACTGCCTTTCTCCCACAGAATAATAGCTGGTGGGTTTGAATCCTGTGCCTTTGGGTTGGCAGCACAGTTCCTCTCCACTGAATTCCTCTGAATTCACCCAGCCCAGCTTCAGCACTTTACATGGAAGTCCAGAAGATTCAGCAACCTGGTCATCATGAGACTCAGAGGGCAGGCCAAAGAGCTCCAGCCCAGGGCTTTCCCTTATACAATGCTTAATTAGGTCATCCGTTTATAGTCGGTCTTACAGGTGGCAATTCTTGCCAATTGTTTCATTTTGTTTCCTTCCTTCTGCATTTTGCTTAGCTGCCCTGATGCTTAAGCCTACTTTGCCACCAGGGTACTGGGTCCTGCATTTTGTCTGGTTATATATAAAAAAAAGGCTGATGATACAACTAATAAGTGACCATGATTCAGTAGGGTTGGTAAGAAACACAATTGTTTATACCTTCAAATAAATTTAAAACTCTGAATAAGAATGGAACCAATTTCCATTCAGTATGAAGAGGACTGGCTTCATTCCCCAATTTTTAACTTTATGCATTGCTAAAGTTGTTTTGGAGAAGAAGAAAAGGAAAAGTCTGATCGAATAAAAAATGACAGATAAGTTTGGCCTCTTAGCTGCATATGAACAGTCTGCATAGCAAAGACTGAGGAATAATAAGCCAGAAAATTTGGCTCCATCTCTTTACCCACCAGACAGGACAGACCAATGAAACACACCAGTGCTTTCAGTGGCTTTTGATTTTAATCTACTGGTACAGATTCAGTTCGTATTCAACATCAAAATTATTTTAACATTGCTGTGAAAGTGCTACTAAACACAATAAATGTCATAAAGTCAGTAACTATTAAGCAAATTGTTTCTTTTTTTTTTGTAGAAAGGAAAAACTTTTTTCTTCTTCTAAATTTTTGGCAAATGATTCTATAGTTATAGAACATGAAGAACTAATCTCCCCAGTATGAAAATGCCCCCAAATATTAAGTTGAAAGGCACATACCACTGCCCCAGCAGTTCAGTCAAGTTGTTTTTCGCATGTGAAGGTTTAATTGTGCTTTTAGCTTGTTTTCAATGCAATGTGACCTTAAAAAGTGACATCCGTGCATGTGTATTATTTCTTTCCCAATGGGCCAATCCTCTTTCTGTTTTCTGGTTTTCACTTTCTGAAGATCAGTTTTTGTTAGTTGTCTGATAAAGGACCTGGTCAATTATGGTCTTGAATAGACACACTTCACAGTTAGTGCTCTATTTTATTTAGAAACAATATTCAAGTCATCTTTGTCTCCTCATATAAATTGGAGAAACAAAGTTCAGGTTTCTTTGTGATAGGACACAAAATGAAGTTTTTGGAAAGATTATTACGTTGATGCTTCAGTACTGTCATTTGCTGGAATGTGGAAGTCCTGGATTATCTTTTCTCACTGGTTGTTTAAGGCTTACTTCGCTTCCAGAAGAGATGATTGGCAAACTATTATCCATGTGGTATTTGATAAGGTGGCCAACATTATCAAATACATGATCCTTGGTCCTTACCTAGAAAAAAATACAACACAACAACAAACATATTTAGGTAAAGTAATCACTATCCTCTTGAAATGTGGAAAAATTAGGGAAGGAGAAAAGCCAGCTCAGCCATATCAGGCAAAAGTAGATATCTTGCTCAAAAAAAGAGAAGAAAAAGTACTATTCAACATGTAGTCCTTTGTTAAATAATTCCCCCATTCTTCATTATATTTTTTAAACTTTTATTTTATTAATTTTAATGAACATTTACAGAGGTTTTGGATTTCCATTCATTCATTGTTGCACTTTTCTCCTTGCC
>NW_006399914.1:4091867-4100746 GCF_000299155.1 Elephantulus edwardii
TAGTCCATTGTGTGTCTTCATTACATTTTTAAAAACTATCTGTGGCAGCATCATGATAGATGAAGAGACTGAGATTGTTAATAACAGCTTTAGTTTGCTTGGTTCCACAATCAACAATCTTGGCATGAGCAGCCAGGAAATTAGAAGATGAATAGCATTGGGAAAATCTGCTGTTAGAGACCTCTCCAAAGTACTTAAGAGCAATGATGGCAGTCTTGAGACTAAGGTGTGCCTGATACAGGCCATAGTCTTTGCAATCACTGACTATGTGTCAGACAGCTGGACAATGACTAGGGATGATGGAAGGAGAATTGATACCTTTGAGCTGTAGTGTTGGAAAAGAGTACAGAATGCATGGATTGCTAAGAGAATAAACAGGTGTATACTGGAGAGGGTGAAACCAGGCTACTCCTTGGAGGCAAGGATTCTGAAGCTTCATCTGACATAATTTGTACATGTTGCAAGGAGGGACCAGTCCTTGGAGAGGGACATCATGCTTGGGAGGGTGGAGGGACAGCGCAGGAAAGGAAGACCCTCTATGAGATGGATTGATTCAGTAACTCGGGTAATGGCAGTAGGTGTATCAGAGACAATAAGATTGACACAGGATAGAGTAGGGTTTAGGGCTGTTGTACATAGGGTGGCTATGAGTCACAGGCAACTCGACGGCACATAACAACAACAATCTGTACAGTTAAGAAAATGGTAAATTCTTGCCATGCAAGAGAAGCTAGCAATCAGTTTCTTTGTGGTACAATTGTTTGACATAATCTATTATGTCACTATATCAATAATAACTAGTTTGCATGCATGCATGAATCCCAGGATTACAATTATATTCCATCTAAAAAAGTACTTCTAGAAACAATATGTGATTAAGAGGTAGTGGTGATGAAGGAGGAAGTTCAAGCTTCTCTGAGAGAATTGGAAAAAGCAAAGCCCCAGGACTGAATTGAATATCAATTGACATATTTCAACAAACAGATGCTGCCCTAAATGCACTGGCCAAGTTGTGCCAAGAAATCTGGGGTACAACTACCTGGCCAACTGACTGGAAGAGATCCATACTTATTCCCATTCCAAAAAAAAGATGACTTGACAGAGTGTGGAAATCATCAAACAATATCACTATTATCACATGCAAGCAAAATCCTGCTGAAGATTATCCAAAACCTACCTGAATAGTACATAGAGAATTATCAGAAATACAAGTTGAGTTTAGAAGAGGCAATGACACTACAGACATTATATTACCAATGTCAGATGGATCTTGACCAAAAGCAGAGTATCAGAGGAATGTCTATCTGTGTTTTATTGACCATGCAGACTGTGTGGATGACAATAAATTGTGACTAACTTTGAGAAGAATGGGAATCCCAGAAGACTTAATTGTGCTTATGTGAAATCTATACTTGAATAGGAAGCAGTCTTCACTCAGAATAGAGCAAAGAAACACTGCAGGGTTCAAAAGGGGGAAAGGAGTGTGTCAGGGATGTGTCCTGTCTTCATATCTTTTCAATCTGTATGCAGGACTGATCATTCAGAAGGCTGGGTTTTATGAGGAGGAATGTGGCATCAGGATTCGAGGAAGATTCATCAAGAACCTACACTATGTAGATGATACAATCCTGCTCGCAGAAACTGAGGAATACCTGATATGTTTGCTGTAGAAGGGCAAGGACTGTAGTCTTCAATATGGATTGACGCTCAACATCAAGAAGACAAAAATTCTCACCACTGGGCCAAATGGCTGCACCATGATAGATGGAGAAGAGTCTGAGGGGGTTTTTTTGTTTTGTTTTTTAATTAATTTAGTTTGTTTATTTTTCATTTCAATGAACATCTACAGAGATTTTGGAATTCCATTTATTCATTGTTGCACCCGTCTCCCCGCACAAAACCCTCCCTCCTCCCCCTTCCCCCCCCCATTTGCTCCTCTCCTTGAAAAGCAAAAGAAAAACTCCCTCATTGGTACACAATACCCCCCGCACCTCCCCAAACCCCACGCCCTACCCCCAAATATAATCCACTCTGCAACCCTCATTGCGTACTCCTACGATAAAAATAATGCCCTAAAATATAATTCTTTTAGACTATTCTGAGGTTTTTAACAATTTCAACTTGCTCAATCAATACTCTTGGCACCAGCAGTCAGGAAATCAAAAGATAAATTGTACTGAGGATGTCTGCTGTCAAGGAACTCTCCAAAGTGCCAAAGAGTATTGATGTCAGTCCTGGGACTAAGGTGTGGTGTGCCTGATCCAGGCCTTTGCAATTACTTGCTATGCATCAGAAAGCTGGACAATATCTAAAGATGACAGAAGAATAGATGCCTTTGCGTTGTTGTGCTTGAGAAGAGTATAGAATGTACCATGGACTGCCAAGAAAACAAATGGGTCTGTCTTGGAGAGAGTGAAACCAAGTTTTTCCTTGGAGGCCAGGAACTTGACACTCCCTCTCACATAATTTGGGCATGTGGCCAGGAGGGACCAATCCTTGGAGAAGAACATCATGCTTGGAAGGGTGAAGGGAAAGCACAGGAAATGAAGACCCCTGATGAGATGGATTGACACAGTAATTAGGGTAATGCAGATAAGTGTATCAGAGTCAGTGAAACTAGCTCAGGACAGGCCAGGCTTCAGAGCTGTTTTACATAGGGTCGCTATGAGTTGTAGGCAACTCAATGGCGCATAACAACAACAAAATCTTCTGACTCTAAAGGAAGCAAATTTTTCTGGAGTAGTCTACTTCTTTTTGAAGGACCAATAAAAACTTTGTCTCTTCCAAGATTCTGTCTTAGACCTTTCTAATGGGAATGCGTGCCTCCAGACTTCCCATATATTTGCTGTGCAGAACTTCTTGTCTGCATGCAGAAATAACTCCATGTCTCTCAAACGATGTCTTTTCCTTCAGACTTTTCTCCCAACTATTATTATGTTCTCGCACTGTGTAGGGGCAGATGTTACTGTCCATATTGACTCCATTGGCTCATCAGTCTCATTAAGCATTAGCACCTTTTGGAGTGTGGCCAGGAATTGTTCAGACAAGGAAAAGGATGCAGCTAGGAAGCACCTTGTCAGACAATTCCATGAGCTACTCCCCTCCAGGGATTCTTTGGATTCTGCCAATATGGACTTGCCTGTACATTAATAACACAAACATTATTACTAGAATTATTTGCAAAGTTTTAATATGGACAATGAGTTAGATTATAGTATTGTATATCAATGCTAATTGCCCTGATTTTGATCATTATATGACTATATAAAAGGATACACTCAAGCTTTGGAGGTAAAGCTCACAGTTGTCTCCAACCTCCTCTCAAATAGCTCTTAACCCTGAAGATATTTTTATCCCCCCTCTCATGCTCAAATGGCTAGATCAGTACATTGACAAAGAACTGCCAGAAATTCAGGTTGGATTTAGAAGAAGCCATTATGTAAGGGATATCACTACTGATGCCAGATGGATCTTGGCTGAGATTAGAGAATACTAGAAGAAGGTCCATTTGTGTTTTGTGGACTGTGCAAAGGCCTTTGACTGTATGGATCACAACAGATTACCGCTAACATTGAGAAGAATGGGAGCACTTAATCATGCTCCTTGAAACATATACCTAGGTCAAGAAGCTATAGTATGAATAGAGCAAGGGAACATTGTGTGATTTAAAATCAGAAAAGATGTTTGGCAGGGCTGTGTCTTTTCTCCCTACCTATTCAATCATTATAATGAAAAAATACTTCAAAAAGCTAGGCTCTACGAAGAAGAACATAGTATTAGGATGGGAGGAAGACTCAGCAACAATCTGCATTATGCAGATGATACAACCTTACTTGCTGAAAGTGAGGAGGAGTTGAAAAGCTTACTGAAAAAAAGAGAAAAGCAAACTGGGGAAGAGTTAGGGAGGAAAATGTGCAACAATGAATGAATGGAAATCCAATTTTTCTGTACACTTGCGTTATCAATTTAAAAAAAAAAAACACACAACAATATGGGTTACATCTTAACATCAAGAAAATAAAAATCCTCACCACTGCACCAGTAGATAATATCACAATAGATTGAGAAAAGATTGAAATTGTCAATTACTTAATCTTGCTTGGGTCCACAATCAACACCCTTGTAACCAATGATCAAGAAATCAAAAGACGTATAAGCATTAGCAAAGTTTGCTGTCAAGGACTTGAGCAAAGCGTTGAAGTGCAAAAATTTTAGTTTGAAGACTAAGGTGCACTTGATACGAGCCATGGTCTTTACAATCACTTGCTATGCATCTGAAAGTTGGACAATGGAGAATCAATGCCTTTGTTGTGGTTCTGGAGAAGAGTGCTGAGAGCCACATGGATTGTCAAAAGGACGTAAGCATAGTGAAACCTTGGATGTTGTTAGGAGGTCCCAGTTCTTGGAAAAGGATATCATGCTTGGAAAGGTGGAGGGTCATTTAAGGAGACGAAGACCCTTAACAGGATGAATTGACACAGTGATTGTACCAGTAGATTCGAGTGTGGCAGAGATGATGAGGATGACACAGGATAGGGAAGGGTTCAGATCACTGTTCATAGGGTCATTATGAGTCATTGACTCAAAGGCAACCTAACAACTTCAATTTGCCCCAAACACAGTAAATCAGCAAAGCAGTATTGCCAATCTATCTTCTTAAATTCCAGTTTACTCTTGCCCTCCCCTCTTTATTCCTTTTGCCTCTATCCAGATGCAGATCTTTTATGTTTTTACCTTCTTGTTGTTGTTATTGTTGTTGTTATGTGTCATCGAGTCAACTCTGGCTTATAGTGTCTCTGTCTGAACAATAGTTCTGAACCCTACTCTATCCTGTGCTAGTATCACTGACACACCTAGTCACTGAGTCATTCAATCTCATCCAGGGTCTTCCTCTCTTGCGTTTTCCCTCCACCCTTCCAGGCATGATGTCCCTCTCTAAGGACTGGTCCCTCCTTACAACATGCCCAAAGCATGTCAGAAGGAGCTTCAAAATCATGGCTTCCAAGCAGCAGACTGGTTTCATACTCTCCAAGATGGGCCTGTTTGTTCTCTTAGTGATTCCATGGTATATTCAGTATAATATAACTCCATGTTCTTTTATACTCCATGGTGTACTCAATACTCTTCTCCAGCATCACAACTCAAAGGCATTGATTCTTCTCTCATCCTTAGTCATTGTCCAGCTTTCTGATGCATAGGAAGTAATTGCAAAGACCATGGCCTGGATCAGGGACACCTTAAGACCATAACTGCTTTCTCATCCCTTGTTAGGGAGCTCAGGTGGTGTAGTCGATAGGAAGCTGTGCCAAGACAATTGCAAATATTTTAAACCCGTGGCTCCAAGTGATAAGAATGGGCTCTCATTAAATGTACAGCCTCTGAAATCCAATGGAGGATCAGTCATGAGTCAGTTCTCACTTCACAGCAATGAGATTCCGTTGTCTCCTTGTTATTCCTACTCTCTAATCAACCCTTTCCAAAATGTCAAATTTGTTTTCTATGTACAGAGATTATAAATTGGCCATTCTCTGGTTAAATATGCCACAAAGGAAATTTCACTTACTGAGGAGGGGTAGGAAGAGTTGACTTAGAGAATTTTTTTAGTATTCTGAGTTAACAATGGAGCAAATGAATACAACTTTCTGTTTTTGTGACTTATTTGGATAAATCAAAACTGGACCCAAAGGGCATCAAATGAACATGGTAACAATTGGCAGGAGCTGAGTGGTGGCTGTCCCCATTGGCAGGACATGCATGGTCAAGGACATCACAGCTCAGCACACTCTAATGCCCTGCTTCTACTTCTTTACCACCCTACTGGGCCCTGCAGACACTGTGGCTCTGACCTCTCTCCCATATCTTTCAATTACATCACCCCCTCTTCTCCAATACTGTCAATGTTTCCCCACTGTTAGCAAATCAGGCATTTTTATCTACATTCCCAACCCACATCAAGACTCCCTCAACAACTGAACTGACAGCAGTGGGTTTGGGTTTAGTCTTCATTTTCCTTCAAATGCCAGGTTTTAGAGGAGTCACTCTGAATACCCCAACAGAACAACATCTTATATAGGCTGGAATAAGAAGTCAATGATACCTTGCCTTCAGGATCCACCAAGAGAAGATGTTTCGCCTGGCCTCCCTGTAGTCCACTCAGCACATACTGGCCAGGGGATGTTACGCTCTCTCGAACCAGAAAGTCCCCATCCTTCACCAGAAGGCTCTCTGCTGCCTTCCTGCTCAGCTTGCCGTGGTAGCAGTCTTCATTTCGCAGTTGCTGCTTAATATGTGGCAGAGAACAGGAGCTGGTAGGCTGGGCTGTGGCACCTGGTTGGACAGTTTCTGGGCCCTCTGGGTTTCAGAACACAAGAGTACAGCACCAAGTTACTTTTTCAGTCATTCACTCAAAATACAGTTTTAAGCCTTATTGTATGTCGGATACTATTTAAGTAATTCCTTTCCTGAAACAAACGAGGTTTTTGTTTTCAGAAATTTCAGCAGATCCCAAGATTGAAACCTCACTCTTGGCTTATTAAAAAAAAAAAAAGTTTGCGCAGGTGTGGGTGTTTTTCTTTCAAGTGGGAAATGGAACTGACCCTTGAATACTGTTTTTATAACCACAAAGAGAGGCTCTTCATGTCCCAGAGACTGTTAAGCATTTTAATGCTGTCCCTGGATGACCTTATTTTTCAGCAACATGCCTAAACTCTTTGAAAATATCTATACCTACTTTGTTAGCATATTACATTTTTCCAAACCAAATTACTAGTGTGTTTCTAAGAGATTGTTCTGACCAAAAGTTTCAAAGCGAGGCTGAACCTTATAGCATAACTCTGAAAAGTTGTTCATGTCAGTCACCTGCCCAGATTAAAATAGTTGCCCAGATAAAAAGAACAGCGGAGACATCTGGCCTAGAAAGGTGTTCTGAGGCCGCCAGGCGGTCTGAGGTCACCAGTCGATTGGGGGAGAAGGATAGGTAATCTCCTCTCCTGTGATTAAATGCTCCTGGAAACTGGCCAGAGGGTCAGCTGTGGGTCGGCTCCAACTCTACTGTACATAACAACAGTAATCATGATGTAGTGGTTGGTGTTGGTTGCTATCAAGCCAATTCCAACTCACAGCAATCCCATGTTACAGAGTCCAAACATCCCAGAAGCTTTTCTGGGCTGTAATCTTTACAGAAGCAGACCACCTGGTGCTGAGCTAGTTAACTTGACTGCCTGTGATCCCCTGGTTTGGTGGCCAGGAATGATAAGGTCATTCTTTTAATGAGGTTTGAAAGAGTGTAATCATTTCTTTGATTGGATTTCTTTTAGATAAAACTTTTCTTTTACTTCTTTTGAGAATCCAGCCTAACACACTGGTTTTCCTTCAGTGCAGCTTCTGGCTTAACTGTTGTGACACTGAGGCTCCCCTTTATTAATGACGTTGTTGTTGTTGTTGATCTCAATTCATGGTGACCACAGAGAAGAGACTGATCCATAGGGTTTTAAAATCTCTGACTTTTGGCAGCAGATTGTCAGGTCTTATTTCC
Organism: Elephantulus edwardii; assembly: GCF_000299155.1. NCBI lineage: Eukaryota > Metazoa > Chordata > Mammalia > Macroscelidea > Macroscelididae > Elephantulus > Elephantulus edwardii. The sequence goes on from NW_006399914.1 coordinate 4,099,402, forward strand.
AAAGTACCTTTGGGTGATTTTGAACTGCCAGTCTTCCAGTTAGTAGCCCAGCTCTTACCTATTTGTGCCATCAAGAGACAGGCATTGCTGAAGGCTTTATATATAACTTAGCTCATTTAACTATCAAAACTAAGTATGCAAGGAAACATGTGAAAATGTTAAGTGACTTACTAAAAAAAAAATCACACATCCAGTAAATTGGATATGGGATTTGACACCAGATATATCTGATTTTAAAGCTGAGATTCTTAAGCACTACACACTTCAATGGCCTTGCCTTGAATATAACAATCTTTAATATTCAAAACTGGATTAACCTCTTCACTGCTGTTATACTAACAAAGGTCTCTTGTATATAGATAAACAAGGCTCTCAAAATAATAGCAAGATAAGAGCTACATGTTTACTATGACAAATTTACCAGAAATACAACCATAGACACCAACTTTTGTCTTTTTAAAGGACAAGGAATGTTCATATATCTTTATGCAAGGGTCTTTTCACAAATGAACAATTCTCGTGACTCTGAGTTTTACAATTTATGCATGTATTTAATATGGAAAATTTACCAAGAAAATAACCACAGAAACCAGCCCTCATCTTTTTTGCATATAAAGGAGCAGTCTCATGCCCTCATGCAGTTAATGTTTTAAAAATGAGAAAAGCCTCTTGGTTGACCTTTACAACTTCTATGTAACCATCTCATGAAGTCATTGATATAGGCAGTCAATGCCATCTAGCCATAATCCAATTCTCCTCTTACTGTATTATTGAGTTCCTACTTAAAACTTCTTTCTGAATATTACATTGACAACAAAGCATTTGCAAAAATATCATTGAAAAAATTATCTGTGGCCTATGCTTATTGCTAGATATATTTTCTACAATTAGATCTTTCTATTTTTGCTAGTAAAAACAGGAAGAAATGTGTTCAGATTTTGGATGTAGCAATGTTGCTGTTGCGGTGGTGGTGGTATACCATCGAGCTGGGATCGACCATCCAGTGAGTTTTCAGAAGTTAATTGCTGGTGGATTTGAAATGTGTGCCATTGGGATGCCGGTGCTGCTTCTTGCCACTAGACCACCAATGCTTTGTGTTCTGATCTGATAGACCAAGAAACTTCTTTCTTACTATCCCTTATTGGTTAATTGGAGATAATGACAATACCTATTTATAGGGTAATTGTGGCCATAAAATGGATTAACATTCATGAAGCACTTAGTGTCTGGTTTCAAGCAAATAATATCTAAGGATTTGCTGTAGCTATTATGAATGAGAGTATTAGGAGTATCTGACAGACAGCAATTTGTGAAGCAGTGAAAGATAAATCCCTTATTGTGGAGT
>NW_006399914.1:4104041-4130793 GCF_000299155.1 Elephantulus edwardii
GAGGGTTGAGGGACAACGCAGAAGGGGAAGACCCTCTATGAGATGGATTGATTCGGTGACTGGGGTAATCGGGATGGGTGTGTCAGAGGCGGTGTGTTTGGCGCAGGACAGAGCAGGGTTTAGGGCTGTTGTGCATAGGGTCGCTATGAGTCAGAAAGGACTTGGCGGCACATAACAACAACAACAACATTATGAATGAGGATTAACTTTTGTAATTTGCATGTTATTGAAATTCATTTTATCTTAACAACTTCCTTATAAAAAATAAAAAGTAGAGTTGTTGGCTACTTTGATATGTGATTCCAATATGCAAGAATATTATTCTTGTGGTTGCGCATAGTGCTGAATTAAGCACTAAGTATTAAGCTGTAGGCATAATAGAGAAGGATGATGAGGCTCTTCATGTGTTGGTGTGTATGTGAGGAAGAGAGGGAGGGAGGGAAGAAGGGGGAGAGAGAGAGAAAGTTTATGTGAGTGGGAGGGTGTGCACGTGAGTGTGTGGGCACACACATCTTAGATCATGATAGCAATTTATTCTGAGATTATGGTAAAGAGCTTTTGGAATAGGACAAAACAAAATGAAAACAGACCATTGTGAAATGGACAACAGATCATCAGTTAGCCAGGGGAAATGGACAATGTTTTTCCAGCTCAGTTCCCCAAACTGTTAGCATAAGGTCAGATGCAGGCGGTGGAAGATTCCAGGCATCCAAGCACTTACTGAAAACCTAATTTTGCTGAAAGAAGAATACTTAACAGTTTTCTTACTTTGTTTTAACTTTAAAAAGCACACGTGCTAATTTTTCTGAATCTGGGAACAAAGGAAAAGGAAACTGATCATGTTTGTTCTCAACACCAAAGAAAACCACTGTCAACATTGTAGTACATTATCTATTTTATGTGTCCTTTTTAAAAATGAGACGATTTTGAGATGATCAGATCTAAATATTATTTTAGCTATAATAGTTAATATATTACTGACTTGGCTTGATGATAATATATTTTCTCAAAAGAAGTAATGATATAAAGGAAACAGTAAGAACAGCCATTCAATTTAATTGAGATTTTTATTAGAAAAGTTATAGGATTTGTGTGAGAGAGAGCAATTCTGTCATCTGCATATATTAGGAGATATCATTCACAAAAAGAATTTAAGAAAGCAAAAGATGGATACAACGCACATCCATCTGATGAACAAAACCCTGGGAAGGGGGAATGTGGTTTAAAGAAGAGAAAAAAGACTCAGCAAAACTGTACCATGTACAGTCAGGGTTAAACAATTACAAGTAATACTGATGAAGGAGGAAGGATGAGGTGTTTAAAGAAACAAAAATGAACATGAAGACAACATGTTGATAAACTCATTTTTTTTAAACTACATGTAAAAGGATATTTATGATAAGGTTAATTATATTAACAAATAATTGGAGTAAATTGAAATCTTCATCAAGAGATGGTTGTATAAGTGATGATGGACTGTATAATAATATATACCCTGAAGAAATTGAAAATAACAACGGAGCAATTTAAATGACTTGGTCACAATTCTCAGAACAAACCAAATTTGTCAATAAGAGCAATCTCTATACCAAATAAGCATCAAAATTTTATGAAAAGCAGTTCTTGTTTATATCTTTTTTGGCTGTTTATGGGCTTTAGGGGAGCTCTGGTGGACTAGCGGTAAGAAGCCATGCTGCAATCCCAAATACACATGGTTCAAATTCACCAGCTGCTCCACAGAAGAAGGATGGGCAGTCTCCTCCTGTGCTATTAACTGCCTCTTTAAACCCACAGGAGGGTCAGCTCTTGGTCATTTCTGACCCTCGAGTACACAACAAAACCCAAGGACAGTTTATTTGAAACAACTTTTGTATTATTTTAAAATTATAATAGTTTTTAAAATAAAAAGATACATATTGAAATCATATTAGTCATATGACAAAGAAAATAAATGCTTAAGGATATTTGAGTGGCTGAAAAATATACTATGGTAGAGAATTAGTTATCTACCAACACTTACTCTCTCACTAAATCCATTTTAGCTGGGCACATGCCCACACAGCTAAAGCAATTTTTCTAGGCTTCCTTGAAGCTAAATGTGTCCCCACATGTCTAAGTTCTCCATTGGTCGGTGAGAAGAAATGACGTCTGCCCCTTCTGAGTCGTCCCTTTTACATGAATCCGTGTGCACTCCCCTGCCTTTCTCTTTTTTGCATCAGCAAATACAGATGTGATGGCAAGAGCCTGAGCAGCCCCTTTAGGCCAGTGATGACTTTTTGTGTTGATTTTCAAGACAGACAAAGCAGACCTATCCTAGACACTAAGCTCCAGTTTATTAGACTAAAGAGATAAATTCTAGTTCTTTCTTATACCAAAGTATTTGTTGCTGGTTTCTTACCACAACTTATACAGAAATTAATAATAAACCAATAGAAAACTAGACAGTGCAAGAACAAATGACTTTTTTATGCTGTGTCTGATAAGAACACAGAACTTTTCCTCTATTGGCAGTATGACAGTGTAAACTGAGGAGCCCTGGGGGCAAGCTTGATCATTAGGTTTAAATCCATCCATTTGCTTTATTTTGTCTTCTTTTACTGACTTAATCAGAAGCATTTGTCTGATCTGAATCAGGGAGAGTAAGTATAACTAAAGAGGATAAAAGAGAATTTTGAGGGACAAACAGGTTTGAATATTAGGTTTATAAAAAACAGAAGTTACATATTTAGAATATTCTGAAGCCTTAGAAACCCTAAGAGGCAGTTGTACAATTCCACATAGGGTTGACATGAGTTGGAATTGACTCGATGGCAGTGAGTGGAAAGGTGCAGTCAATTGAACCCAATTTGGGAAAACTTTCACAGGCCATATTGATGTGGTGACCTCTTCTCAGGCCTGCATCATAATTCAACCTCTTTCTCTCTACCCAATCCTGCATCGGTCTATTCTTTTTCTGATACTAGTCCCATTTAAAGGCCCTATGATTGTCTGCACCCAGGGGGGCTATGCTGGTAGACTGGGAGCTGACAGTACTCTTAGAAAGTTGGGAGAAAGAGAGATCACTTGTTATCAGTTGGCAGTAAGAAACTTCATTACTTACTCTAAACAGTTCAAGGAAATTCAAAGATCTCTCGTGCCTGGCTGCTCACCAAAAGGTTGGTTGGTCTATCCCAAGGCTCATCAGAAGAAAGGCCTCGTGACCAGCTTTGGGAAAAGTTGTTGTTGTGTACCACAGAGTCAGAACCAACCCAACCTCTGGCAGGTTTTTGCCCATCCGTCTCCCGTGAAACAGCTGGTGGCCTTGAACTGCGTGCCTTTGGGATTGCAGCACAGCTTCTTGCCACTAGGCCACCATAACTTTGAAAATCCTCTGGAGCACAGTTCTGATGTGACACACATTCACTGATATTGACTCAACAGCAACCATCTTAACCGGGTTTTGTGATGCTGAGACTCAGTAAAATCTTCTTTTAAATGTTTTCTTGCCCTCGTGGGCACACTCAGTTGGAAAGTTATCCTGGGTCATCAGGAGAGTGAGACTTCTTAGGCTCATGAAAGGACTTTCTCAGTGACTGGTTCTCCATCTTTGCAGTAATCCAAACTTGTCACCAAGCCAATCTCCGAATTGAACAACCTTCAGTATTTTATGAGAAGCATTTTTTGTTTATTTACTATTTGGCTAATTGTGAGGTTCTGGCTTGCTTTACTTTTATTTATTTATGTTCCTGTTTATGCACTTATTTCTGGACGCACTTTAGCAGGAAAATGATGTTTGCCTTATTATATTTTGCTATTCTGTAGATGGCTTTTAAAGTTTTAGGGTGCTTCGTTTTCATTGTTGTTATTTTTAAGTTAATAGATTTAGCACCATTACAAAATAGAAGTAATGACTCTTGTTTTTCACAAAACCAAATTCAAACAAAATTCAAAATTATCTGTTGGCTTAGAGGCTCTTCTTTCAGAAAAAACATACAGCAGAAACTAAAAGTTGGGAATAAATTTAAAGTATTCAAAAGGTTATTTAAAATCTAAGTCCCAAAATTAGAGACTCAAAACATCTTTATAAAATTAAGGGTATTAAGTGGGGACTGGGGGAAAACCCAGCTCCTGCAAATGAGGTAAAGAAAATAACTTTTCTTAAAAATTATACTTAGAAACAGTATAGTAGATTGTAGAAAGCCATTGTTGTGGAGTCAATTCCAACTCATTTTGATCCTCCATAGAGTTTCCAAGGCTGTAAATATTTATGGGAGGAGATGGTCTTTTTTCTCCCACAGAATGACTGGTGGGCTTGCACTGTACACTTTTTGGTTGGCAGTCCAACATATAACAGTGCTATGCTACTTTGTTGTTAATTGTGTACAATAAAATGAGAACCAACCCATAGCTGACCCTGCGACAAATTTTCAGAAGTAGTTGATCCCACAGAAGGAGATTGCCCATCCTCCTTTGGAGCAGCTGGTGATCTCAAACCATATGCTTTCGGAGCTACAGCGCAGCTTGGTGCCAATAGGCAACCAGGGCACCCTACTATGCTACCTTAGTAGCATTTAATCCTATGATACTTTAATCAAATTGTATTCCCAAAAAATGTATGAAGTGAACAGTCTTGACTTTAAGTATTTGTAAATGGGACCTAATTTTGAAATCAGGTCTTTGAGATGTAATTAAGTTAAGGGTGATGATGATGATTATTATTTTATTATTTTGTGTGCGTACCGTCAAATCGGATCTGACTGGTACAGGAGGAGATTGTCCCTCCTTCTCCAGCAGAGCATCTGGTGGATTCGAACCATGTTCCTCTGGGATTGCAGTGCAGCTTCTTGCCACTAGGCCAACAGAGCTCCCTTAAGTTAAGGATCTTGAGATGAGATAATTCTAATTTATAACCAGCACCACTGCCACCCACCATGTGGGGAGGTGAGTAGGATGAGGCCATCTTTTCTATTAGTTTTCTTTAAATTGTAATGTCATTTAGGAGAAATAAGAATGAATTTGTGATTAATTATCCATTTTTGTGAGGTATTCTCTGGTTTATAAATAAACTGAGTTTCATGACAATAACATTTTTTCCTGCCAACTAAACAATTTAGAAAATGGAAAAAAGAGTGGAAAAAAAAGAAAGAAAAAAAACAAAAAACCCACTGCCCATTAGTGTTTTTATTCAGGTTTACCTTTCTGATTAGTCAAAATACTATTAAAAATTGTGCAAGCAAATAGTAAATATAGCATCTACTATTGGAAGCAGGAGTGCCATCCAATTCCTAAAAAACATGCCTCCGGAAACTCTATGAACTTTGATATATGTCGATAGTTATAAAAATGCTTCATTCAGCCTTTTGTTCATAGGGTTGCTATGAGTCATGCTCGACTCAACGGCAATCAACAACAACAACAACAATGGATCCTAACTCCTATGTCCTTACAAGCGAAAGGAGAGAGAGATTTGAAACAGAGACACTGGGGAAAGGGTAATGTGAAGAAGGAGGCAGAGACTGTAGGGCTGCATCAACAAACCAAGGAACACCAGAGTTTAGCAAGTACAGAATGCTTTTCCCCTCCAAACCTCCAGAAAGCTAATCATGCCAACACCTGGACTTTAGACTTCTGGTCTCCACAAAGGTGAGAAAATAAATGCATTTCAAGTCACCAAGTTGTGGTAAGTTGTTACAGCCGCCCCAGAACACGAAAGTGTTTCGAATTCTGAGGTGTAATCTTTTTTGTCAAGCTTGGTTATGCATGTATATGCTGTTACTGTTGTTAGTGGCCACCAAGTGGACGGAGACTCAAAATGATCCTAGGAACCATAGATTGATACCCTGCCCTATTCTGCAATTTACATATGCTTTGAAAATTACATCCTGTCAAAGACAGCATATTCTCTTTCAAACAAGGTAACCTATAACTAGAAGCAGCTTCTGGAAGCTAATCAAGGTTGCTGATGCATATATCAATATGTAGCAATAACAACAGCAACTCATTGCCATCAAGTTAGAACCGACACAGCTACAATGGGTTTTCAGAGGCTACCTATAAATTGCACAAGAGGAGACTGCCTATCTTCTTCCCTCAGAGAAGCTGGTGAATTTGAACTGCCTGTCTTTGAGTTGGCAGCACTACTCTTTACCCAACACACCCCAGACCCAGGGGGGAAAAAGAACCAATCTGTTGTCAAATTAGTTCTGACTTATGGCAGCCCTCCATTGGATTCCCAAGCCAATCTTTATGGGAGGACGCCATCTATCTTTCTCCCTCTGAGCAGCTGGTGGACTTGAACAGTGAACAGATCTACACTATCAGTTCTATATTACTACCTACATGGTTGCATGCTGTGAAATCCATTCTAACTTATAATCCGATCACTAGTTTCTTTTCCCACCAAGCTCCTGATAGATTTGAACTTTCGACCTTTCTTTCAGTCAACAGCTAACACACTGAACACATAACCGTTGTGCTACTCAGGCTCCTTAAAGTTTGTGATAGTTTGTTAGGGCGGCCTATGGAAACTAACATGGACAGTGAGCAGTACTTACTTCCATGGTGCCAGGGGCTCCCAAGTGTTTGAGCTGAGCTTTGATTGTGAGCAGAGCCAAGTGTACCTTGAAAAGCCTGTGTATTAATGTAGCAGGGGTCGTCGAAGAGATCCACTCGAGATGAGTGCTTCATTAATGAGGCATCTTGTTGGGACTGTACCCCTCTGTCCTGGGCATGACCTGTAGGGATGAGTAGTGATCAGTATATGGTTTTGTATTTTGTGAAATAAATAAAATCATGTCTGAGTCTAGAATTGAGAGGAAGCTAAAAGCCACCTTCACCCCAAACCCGGAAAGAGTAATGACTTTTAGGTTTGTTCTGTAGAAGCAAGAGAAGCACTGGCCTTTGAAGGCAGAAAGCACCCTCTCTTTGGCCTCCTTCCTCTTGCTGCTCTGCCCTTCAGCTGACTCTTGCTTCAATAGCAGACAGGAGACAAGCAGGGAGATTCAGAGGGACAGTCAAGCTCGTCTGTCTTGGCAAATAGCTCAAGGAGGAGGAATAATTGTTTGGAAACAGCACACACTGGCATACACCAGGGGGCATATCTGTCTTGTCCAAGTTCCCTCTAGCACTTGCCTGCCACACAATGACACACACCTGATAGTGTTAGAAAGAATGGACACGAACACCATGTTTCACTGACTAGGATGGCATAGCAAACTTTGTACGTTCCAGTGGTTCTGCCCTATGAAGCTTGGGATGGGACAGTTTTTCTTATTTGTTTAAAGAAGCACATTTATAATTTTGGCTATATGTGCTATAGGATCTATGTGAAGTAATGATGTTTCACTAGTTTTTGGTAAAACAGTCCTTCTTTCTCTTCAGTCATTTAAACTTTCCAATGTGGTCCAAGGAGGACAAACCTCATATGCCATTTCTGCTTACGGTGACTCATGCTTTGATTATTGTAGCTCATATGATGGATACCAAAGAGATTCCACCAGGTAGAAGTGCTGTCAGAAGACTTCAGTCTGATCCTCCTTTTCTCCTTGGTCTACTTGTCATCTGCCATGCTGTCTTTGGGATTTCCTGAGGAGGAGAGAGATTTCTCCACAGGGCATTTGGGTTGTTTCTTGCACTCTGTAACTCATTATAGTTCCCAGTTGCTTGATTAAGTGGATTTATGAATGATATTATTTAAATGAAACCGCTCTGGCAGTTCGAATTCACCAGCACCTCTGTAGGAGAAAGATGGGCAGTCTCCTCTTGTGTGATTTACAGCCTCCAAAAACCTGCTGGAGGGTCAGTTCTGAGTCCATTTATCTCTGTATTGTTTCTATCTTCTGTGCTCAAAAGAAACATGTTTGCAGCCAAATGAATGAATGACTGAGAGTCTACCCCATTTGCCTGTTCTAGAATATCTCACCCCATCATGCTCTCAAAACCCAGGAAAATCACCCTTAAGCCATCCTCCCAGGGTGCTGACTCATCAGCTATTCACAAAGCATCAGTGAGCAGCCCACATCTAGTTGGCCATCCCATTGTATCACACAGAGCTGGCATTGTTGGTGCCCTTGGAAACCATCATAATAATTAAGCCAGAAATAATGTTGTTAATCATCATCATCATCATCACCTGCTCTGCCCTATACCCAAATTTAAAATCATTCTAAGTTAGTGTGTGGTCAGTGAGAACTTAACCACACATGCTTGCTATTCTACATTCCAAAAGTTTTTTATGCCAAGCATTATTCCAAGAACCTATGCATTCTACCTAAGTTTATGGTAGAGAATAAATACATACTCTGACAATGTGGATACTGTAAGTACCAAAAATTTTATGTGCAATCCTTAGGGTTTATAGAAATTTAACATCTTTTTTTGTTAAAAATTATCAACATTTCCATTTTAACTTGAAGATAGGAAAAACATCATGCTATTTTGCTAATTATTTTTCCTTTAGTGAATTTAGTGTTAAGATGGGAATCTTTTCTATATCTTGCAATAAATACAATTACTCCTTCAACTACCAGAAGGCTTCCTATATTTATATTATACTAGAATTCAAGTTTAAGTCAATATTTAAATAAACAAACGTCTTACAAAGAACAAGCTAAATCATATTTAAAATATTTATATAGATGTCTCTCAAATACTTAGATATAAATCTCTTTGGAAGGTCACAAAAACTATATATTTGCTATTCTGAAAACTGCTATTCATTTACTTTCTCTTTTCTGGTGACCTAGTGGTAAGAAGCTGTGCTGCAATCGAAAAGGTACATGGTTCAAATCTGTCTCTGAAAACCCCCTAGAAGGTCAGCTATGAGTCACATACAAAAACAACACTGGTCAAGAATTTCAGATTTAAGGCTAAGATCAAATGTAGTATCTGTTCTTATTAGTTTGTTGTCTGATATATCCTCTATTGGAGGAAAATATATGAAATGGATTTTTGGAACTAGGAGATGGACTAGGAGCTTGACCCGGTATTGCAGTACTTCCAGGAATGGTGCAAAAGAAAACAAAGAAAGAAAAATAATTTCATATTGGAAAAAAAATAAAGAATTTCATATTACTTTTCAAATGTATTCTCAAGTAGTCACAGTCAGATCCCAAGATAGGAACACAAACTGATGAATGTCTATGGATAAAAGGACACTTAATAGAAAACTCCTTGTTACTATAATTGGAAGGAACCTATTTTTCACTGATCCTGGACTAGAGTTTGGGTTCTAACCCCCCCCCCCAGTTGTGGTCAAGTGAGTTCTGGCTCATGGCAATGTAGTGTGTGTTAGAAAAGAATTGTGCCCCTAAGGTTTTCAATGACACTGATTTTTCACAAGTAGATTACTAGACTTTTATTCCACTGTGACAATAGCTAGACTTGAACCACTAACCTTTCAGTTAGTATCTGAACGCCTTAACTATTTGCACTGTCTAGGCACTCTTAATCTTTCTATATCATTACAGGTTAAGTTGCTGGGTTGGAGGAAGATGGTTTCCTAGTATTCTAGCTCCTCACACTAACCTGCTTTTCCAATATTCTAACTCAGTGATTTATAGTAGCAGAATATGTCCAGCTGGCTGCCTTTTCCCAAACTACAAATACCACCTCTTACCTCCCCAAGATTCTGAAAGACCCCAGGCATCATCATTACCTCAGAATTACCATTGACATAAAACAGTATGACAAGGTTCTGTTTTGTTCCCAGATTATGCCACCATTACAGTAACTGAATAACAAAAGCTTTGCAAAAAGATGTTCCATTCTATGTGTCATTACAAAATATACATTTAAATGCCAAACAAAAGCTCAAGGCCCAGCAAAATAAATTCAACAACTAAACTCATTGCCATTGAGTTAGAACTAAGTCAAGCTAGCAGGTTTTCAGAGGCCCTAAGTGCACAGGAGGAGATTGCCCATCTTTTTCCTGAGGAGCCACTGGCAGATTCAAACTTCCATCCACCTTTGGGTTAACAGTGCAGCTCCCTTCCTGACACACCACAGGAGCTCCCTGCAAGCTAAATAGGACAGTAAGATATGGCAGGTGAGCCTGTCCAAAAATTCAACAAGAAATGTATTTCAGGGTTCAAAATACCCCTTCCATTACAAAGTCTGTTCATGAGGGTAGATTTGCTTGTATTTGCTTATGGCAAGTGAAAACCCTGTGAAGTAAGAGTTTACAATGCTTTATAAAGAATAAATTCAAGATAAACAGAGAAAAAGAATTTGCATTTGTGAAAAGCCTATGCCTCCACCTACCCTAATCCTCCCCCTCAAAAAATCTTGAATAAGGTTGAAATGATACTTCTACATCCATCTATGCCTTGAAGAATTTTTTTTTAAAAATCTGCTTTGGAAAGATGCTCTTAAATGTAGACTAAAAATCAAGGGGAGAGATCTTGAAAAATGAAATGGAAGAAAGGAAACTATGCTTTCTTTTCTGCAGTGGTAGTATCAACACCGCGTTCAATATAATTCTAAAATATCAAGGATTTTCAACCTTCCTGGAACCCAGTGATTTTCCTCCAGAAGTTAGACAGGTGAGAACACAGGATGCAGGTTAATGGAGACAAGAGAGAAGAGCTAGGAAGGACGATGTTGTGTTTCAGCACTCACAACTGAAGATTTCAGAGTCCCTCGAACACTCTCCCTCCTTCCCCCTGCAATCTCTCTACAACTGGTCCCCATGCACACACACTCTCAAACATTCTGTTGCCTTCCTCATTGCTTTTTTTCCCCACTACTCTCTCTGTTCAGATCCATTTCTTACATTTTGGTTTCATTGCCAGGGTACTGAGTAGCAAAAATGGTTACATGCTTAAAGGCTAACTGAAAAGTTAGTGATTGGAGCCTATCCGGAGGCACCTTCAGGTAGCATATACTCTGTAGGGTGTTGCATCTCCAGCAGTTCTAATCCACGCAGGACTATGGGGAAAAGAAGCATAGACTTTTCTAGTTAAGATTTATAGCCTCAGACACCCAGCAGAGAGTGATTATGAGTCAGAACCGGACAGCAGTGAGCGAGTGAGAGGCTACTGTGGAGAAAGGTCTGGCAAACTGTTTCTGAAACATCACACCCTTGAAGACCTATGAAGTTCAATATGTAAGAGTCAATGTGATGGCAATTGGTTTGGGTACTTCCCTAGGGAGACCTCTATATCTCCCACACTCAGGTTAAGTTACATGATCTTATTATTACTTATTGTTTATTCCTGCAACATCACAGGTTTCTCTCTTTGAAATGTTCACCAAATTTGTGAGCATATGTTTAAAATATGCCTCAGTTCTTCTCTAACACACCCTTCACTACCATAGATCAGAACTCACTTGAACACAGTTGAGGATAAAAGTAAAACTCTAGTCTAGGATCAGTGACAAGTAGGTTCCTTCCAATTGTAGTAGCAAGGAGTTTTTTTATTACAGTGACCTTTCATCCACAGGCATTCAGGATTGTACCTGGCCCATAAAAGGTCCTTAATAGTAGACACTAAGTAAAGTGTTGAATAAATGAAGAATATATGAACGGGTATGCCCATATGAGTTACAGCACGGGTAGAATCTGGTTGCACCACCGTAGAACATGTGTGGTATGTTCCTGCTTATCAAATCCTTAGGTTCAGGATTTCCTGGGTGAGGGAAAGGAGGAAGGACAGAATTATGGCCCCTGGAAAGTTTGTTTTTAGAAAGAGTATTCATACTTACAAGTAGCTTGCTTTTGTCATGTTATTGATCATGGCATTGAAAAGTTAAATAACTTTAAAGAATGGCATGAAGCTTTTGTTTCTATCAACGGGAGCCATCTTTTTAAAGAACTTCAGTACTACCTTAGTTCCTATCTTTTTTTGCAAAGTGGAAAAAACTTATAATCACAATTAAAGTAAGATTATAAGCCCTTATATATTTCTTATTTCTTCTATGTTAAAGAAATAAAATATAAATAACAACATTGGTTTAATTTCATAAAACATACAAAACTATCCTTGAAAAGATTACCTTCTAGGTGGCAAGTTGATACTAATCTGAGTCCTTAAATTTGGTGATAATCAGCTCTATTCTCTGCTTTATTATTTATGCTGTTCATTCATTGTGCTTCTAAAACAGAGACTGATTCTTCTTTATATATTGTATTTTTAATTGTAATTTTAATGAAGGTTTACAGAAAAGTTAGATTTTAATTCATTCACTGTTGCACATTTTCCTCCCTACCAAACCCCTGTTCATTTTTTGTTAATATTCATTCATTGTTGCACTAGAGACAATTTCCTTCCCAAAGAAATGAATGTGTGAAAAGGCTATCTGGCACTATAACTGGTTTTTTCATTAAAATCTATTTCAAATCTGAGAGGTGATGTTTTTCATGTGCTATGGAAAATTTGTGCCCAGTGTCAATTATCACATGCAGTAATGAGACATTTAATGCCCTAGAAAGTCTGGGGTAGATGGGCCCCTAATCGGAACTCTCACATTTCAGATTGCCTTTTGTTCTCTTTGCCAGGCTGGAATAAAGGTTATCCTAATCCTGATGGATTTGACAGGCATCTATTTTCATGTTAGTCCTGTCAGATCTGCTATGAACTGGAACTCCCTTGAGAGCTGAGCAGAGACACCACCTTTTAAACAAAAGAGTTTTCAAGATGTCAAAACAAAGCAAGACTCCATAAAGGAGAACCATTAGTGTGATGAAAGTGCAAGAGCTAGGAAGCACATTGAGCATGATATTTTTAATTATAACAAACAGTTCTATGAAGCATTTCAAACAAGGGCGACATGTCCTATGACTTAAAAGGCGTAAGGAGAGGGCAGATGGAGGAGGGCGTTTGGACCTCCTACTGTTCTGCTTTATTCTACATAGTTCTCATAGACACTGGAGGAGGCCGATTGTACCTACCTACTGTTCTGCTTTGTTCTAAACAGTTCTCGTATACACTGCTGCACTTGGAATTTCCAGGCTGTATGAACAACAAATTGCAAAACATTTACAAAGATAGCACATACTCATAAGCTTTAAACAAAGAGCGGGGGAAAGGCAGTCATCCTCTCAGAGGGGTTCACTTTCTGACATAGGAATTGGCTGACAGAAAAGACAATGGGACGTTGGGGTGGGGAGCTCACACTCCTGTCACAGAGCAGGGCTTGGCAGATGCAGAGGTGAGGCTGGTTGGAGCAGTTGAGGAGAGCAGTTGAGAGAGGAAAACTCCTCCAAGTTAATAGTGTAAAGTGGTTAGTGCTTTTGTTTGGAAGGTCCCATTCCAAGGTTCAATTCAAGTGCCAGCCAAAAAGTGTAATTTTCAGGATATTTGTGTCTGTACTGTGTACTAAGCATTGAGCTGCTGAGAAATTGGTAGTTTGGATACAACCTTACTCTGAGGGAGAAAGATGAAGCAGTCTAATTGAGTAACAATTTATAGCATCAGAAACTCTGTTGGGCAACTAGGTTGCTAGGAGTCAGAATCCACTCAGAGGCAGTAGGTTTCAGGTTTGTGGAAATACTGGTTAAATGGCAAATATCCATCTTAATTTTGAATCGACACTCTTAAGTTCTAACTCTACCTTGAAAAATCTCACTCAATCACAAGGTTCCACAGCAGTGTCAACGCTTTGAAAAGATTTATCTGATAGTAGTTTTCTGAAGGCCTTGAAACAGGAAAGGGGCTTTGGAATCACCCACACAAGTGAAAACAGAACTCAGAAAGCAGCAGTAGTAATGGAAGAAGAAAGGGTAATGGTTTCAAAAGGTATTTTCATGGTAGAATCCTTTGCTTTAAAGAATGAGTTGATATGGGGCCTGAAATATGAAAAACACTAAAGAGTGTGGATTAGTGAAAGAATGGTAGTGTTATGAATAAAGATACGGAAATTAGTGAAAGGATCTAGTTTAGATTCCAGAAGAATATAGAGAAACTAAATCAAAGTCAGTACATTATAAAATAAGAGAACCAAACAAACAATTCCAAAGGGCAGCTCAAAAAAACAAAGAAGAGTAGTATAATGAAATGTGTAAAGACTTGGAGATAGAAAATCCAGGAGCAAAACACACTTGGCATTTCTCAAGCTGAAAGAACTAAGGAATAATTTTAAATCTAGAGTTACAATACTGAGATTCTATGGGGAAAAACATTGAATGAGGCAGAAATAAAACAAGTTGAAAAGATTACACAGAATCATTGTACCAAAAAGAAGTGGTTGACACTGAACCATTTCAGGAAGTAACATATCATCAAAAACAACGGTACTGAAGGAAGAAGTCCATGCTGCACTAGGATATTGGCAAAATATAAGGCTTTAGGAATTGACAGATAGCAATTGAGGTGATTCAGCAAGCAATGCAGCTCTAGATGTGCCCACTTGTCTATGCCCAGAAATTTTGAAAAACTGTCCAATCTACTGGAAAAGATCCATATTCATGCCTATTCTGAAAAAAAAGGTAATCCAGAAGAATTTGAAAATTATCAAAGAATATCATTAATATTACATGCAGTAACAGTTGGGGCAGTAACTTCTAGAAATGCAAGTTGGATTCAGAAGAGGCTGTGGAAGGAAGGACATCAATGCTGATATCAGATGGATCTTGACTGAAAATAGAGAATACAAAAAAGATGCTTCTTTATGATTTATTAACTATGCAAAACATTCACTTGTTTTAAACTATGAATAATATTGAGAAGATTGAAAACTCCAGAAAAGTGTTCGTGTAGAACCTGTACATGAGTAATGAAGCAGCTGTTCGAATAGAACAAGGCGATATTACCTGGTGTAAAATCAGGAAAAATGTGCATTAAAGTTGTATTTTCTCACCTTACCTTTATAACATGTAGGCTAAAAAACTAATCTGAGAGGTTGGACTATTTGAAGAAGAATGTGACATGAGGACTGGAGATTCATTAGCAACCTGCTTTATACAGATAACAAACCTTGCTACCTGAAAGCGAAGAGGACTTGAAGCAATGCTGGAGATTAAAGACTACATAAGGGCCTTTATTATGGATTATATCTCAATATAAAGAAAGTAAACATCCTCATCACTGGACAAATAGGCAACATTGTTATAGATGGAGACAGGATTTGGGCAAATCTGTTGTTAAAGACCTCTTTGATCCAAGTCAACATATTTTTCAATTGCTTCCTATGTATCTGAAAGTTGGACAGTAACTAAATAAGAACTGATGTCTCTGATTCGTGGTTGGTGAAGGGTATTGGATGCACTATGGACTGCCAAAAGAACAAATAAACCTCTCTTGGATGAAGTGCTGTGCCTTGGAGGCAAGGATAGTGAGACTTCATCTCATATACCTTGGAAATGTTAACAAGCGGGATAGTTCTGGGAAGGGGACATCATGCTTGGAAAGGTGGAGGATCAGAGACGAAGAGGAAGTTCCTCAATGAATACTGTGGCTTAAAAAAATGAGTTGAAGCACAATGGGGATTATGAGGATGATATAGGATCACACAGGATTATTATCAGTTGTACATGGTGTCTCTATAAGTCAGATTTAATTCAATGGCACCTAACAACAACAACAATAACAAAGACATACGATGGTATTCATATAATAGAAATATTTTAAGGCCAATAGAAGTCTCAAAAAAAGAAGTAACCAATAGGTATTAAACGTTGTAGACGTAGTCAGGAAATTTAGAAAAGAACTATATTTGGCATTGAAACTATTGGTGACTATTTTAAAAATACTTTCTGTCAAGTTGTGAAGCAGACTTCAGATCTTAGAAGTATAGCAAGGAAGTGAAAGCAGAGAGACAGAGAAAGAGACAGACAGAAGATAAAGAGACGGGGGAAAGGCAAAGACAGCATAGTCTAGAAGTCTGTAAGTTCAAGAAAGAAGAAATGAAAGTGGGACATTGCTAGTTGGAGAGGCAGAGTCCAGTTTGTTTACAGACAAAAAAAGAAATGGACACGTAGAAAGAGAAGAATGGTTGAGACTGTGGTTGATGACCAGAAAAAAGACTTGGGGAGGAGGAGTAAAACTGAGACCCCGGCTCTAGAGATAGCAGTGAAGGAATAGAAGGAGAACACCGGAAGACTTGGAAATGAGCAAAGGTGAAGTTGAAGGTAACATGTTAGATCACCCATATCTTTCCAGAGAGATAAGAATTGAGGTAATTCAAGATGTAAAATAATCCCAGTCTAGCCTAAAGCTAAAATTTAGGCTGAGGTTAGGAAATTAGGAATAAAAATCTAGCATGGGTTCGTTCTAAGAATGACTCACTTTCTGGCTTCAAATATGAGGAAGGTAGGATTGTTTTCCTAAATGAGTATTTGGAAGCCCTCAAACTTAATATCCTCGTCATAGGGGCAGTATATTGTTGCTGGTTCCAGTAACAAGAAAACATCACTCACCAAATAGCACAACTTCTCACACCGAATGGGACAGTACGATATTTGCTCCGAGGCTTGAATTTTCATCCGAGCATCTGCAACACCGCCCGCAGGTGGTGGCTTCCCTGGGATTTCATTGTAGTACTCATGATCTTCTCTCTCCTCTGCATTGACATCAATACGCATCTCCTCACTGTAAGGAAAGAAATAATCTCCAGGAGGCTGGGTAGAAATTGAACTGCTATAGGGGATGTGGAGGGATCCCAATCATGCAAACCTTGCAGGGAAATGTTGCACTCATGTTTTAAGCTTATAGCTGCGCTTAAGTGATGTCAAACATCTGGGTGGAAGCAACCAGATGGCTAATTGTTTAGCTTTCTTTGGATAATTAAAGTAGGTTAAGCCAACAAAAAAGTGCCAGAGGTGGTACAATAGTGTGTCTCCCTTTGTGATTAAAAAAAATACTCCCTAAACGTAAGACATTTTTGGTATAGGATCATTACAAATGTCATTTTCCTGGCTATCTACAGCACACTCTGGCTGTCCCATTTAGGATATGTCTTACTCTAAGAAAAAAATTTATATTGTTCTTTCAGTAGAGGGCCTGACTAGTTTATTAAGCCAAGATGGAAAAAAAAAATTAAGAGAACTATGGCAAGCTATCTTGTCTGCACAAATCTGGAGGAGTGTATGGGATTCATAAAGAAATATTAGAACCACATGCGGCAAGTGGGTAGATTTATGTAAACATGCTATTGTTTTAAAAATTGAACAGGGCAGAAAAACAAGTGGACTTTTTAAATTATTTTCAAACTGGAATTTGCAAGAGTTTCTCAGGAAAAAGAATAAATCAATTCCCTTTGGATTCAAATGATTCCACTGACAACCCACACAGTTTTGCTGGGTTCATTACATGTCAACAAAATGATGGCACTGAGATGTAAGTGCTACCCTGGGAAAACTTCCACATCAAGACAATCTGTTCAACCCCTCTCCTTCGTTACCCTCGGCGGCCTTATAAAGGGTGATTGCTAAACCAGTCTTTATTGATAGACAAAATAACAAATTAGGAAGAAAATGCATTTAAAAGTGCCCAAGAGTTTCATTTTTCGGGTGTAAACTGTGCAAACCAGAGGCCTCATTGCATTCCACACATGGTGGAAACTGACAGGCCTGAGGGGTTCAGCTTTCATCCTGGATTTCTGTGCTTTAGACAGAACCACCAGGTCCTTGGGTCATGCCATGTTCCGCCCCTGTCATAGTTTAGTTGGAATTAATCTATTTACACTACAAAATGGCACTGCCTAACAGGAATTTCTGCCATAGACTTTTGATTCCTATTATTTTGCTTTTTTGTTGATGATTTCCTCTCATATATCCCCTCTCTCCCTTTATGGAGCTGTAAGGAATCTGGGAGTTGAGACAAATCCCTTGACATTGGTTAATGATTATTACTTTATGATACTACTTAATTAATTCATAGCTCTAAGTAACATTAGAGGAATGAAATTATTTCCTTCTCTTTAGTGGCTCCTTTATTCTCCTTGCAAACAACAACAACAACAACAGAGAACACCAAACTAATCTGGATTAATATGATTGGGAAAAAAAAAGAATTTCACTATTATTTGTACTAAAACTGCCTAAACTGTACAAAAAAAACCCCACCCAAAACCCAAGCTGACTAATCACATTTATAAATCAAGTCAATTTATAAATGCCATACTTATTTTTAAAAGGAAACCAAAAACACAGCAAGCCAAATAATGATAGAAGTCTTGGCTGACCTTTCACAGGAAGTATTCAAAGAGGGATTTTTCAAGTACTGTTTAAACCGGAGTTCAAAAGCCTGCCCTATGGCACTTATGACATCTTGGGCCATTCCATTGCGGCATTCCAGTATGTGACAAGCTGTAAGAGGACATACCAAAAAACATTATGACACATTTTCAGTAAGACAGGACGGTACAAAATCAAAGAAAGTACTTTCAGATCATAAACTGCTATTTGGCTAACAGAGAACAGGGTTAGAGTTCTTCACAATTGTGAAATCCCCATACTTTGTCTGCATTAAAGAGAAGAAACCTATCATATAGTGCATCTAACCATCTCAAAACACAAACATGATCTGATAGCAGGCCTCTGGGTCACACAGATCTTGAGTAATAATGTGGCTAATATTCGGTGTTAGTTCTAGAATTCAATATACAAGATGCTTAGGGCAGCAATCTGATAGAAGTTGAGGTTTGAGGTGTTGTCTTTGCATGGTATGTAACAGAAGATGGGGTAAAAAGTTTATATTTCAAACCAGAATATATATATATATATACACATATATACATATATGTTTTTAAATATATATATATGTAGGTATATATATCTATATCAGAATATATAGGTGTGTGTATATGTATACGTGTGTGTATATACACACACACACTGAGGATAGAGTTTCTGGTTAGGACAGGGGCTTTGGAATACTACACTCTGCTAGCAGCCACAGTGTGTTCTGACATCCAGGATAAGTACAGTAATTCTCATCTTTGAAATTGCATTAAAGAAATATCTAATTAAGTGTTATACATTTATATCTTTTATTCCAAAAGAAAGTATTTGGTCCATCTCTAAACTGCCATCTTATGTTGCTTATCTCTTCTTTTTTTCCTTTACAGGCTTGGCAATATTATTAAACACAAAGAAAGTGTTTTAAAATATTTGGGGAATGAATAATAATAATAATGTCCCTAAAACATATGAAAAATTCCACTGTGAAAACTTGTCTTTAATGTTATTGAGGTGAGACCAGCCATGAGACCCCATCGCAGTGCAGGCCCCTGCAGTATTGAGTGGGTCTTTGGGAGAGAGTCTCCTCCCTCCTATCCAGGCCTCTTACCTGCATACACAAAGCACCCCTGAGATGTGTCCTCCAACTGAGTTAGGAGAAGTTGTGTTACATTATGATTCTACGAGCAGCAGTCAAGAATTCAAAAGATGTTGTGTTGGGCAAATATGCTAGTAAGGGGCTCTAATTTAAAGTGCAAAAGAGCAAGAATGTCACTTTAAAGGGTAAGGTGTGCCTGCCCCAAGTCATGGTATTTTGAATTGTTTTATATGCATGTGAAAGTTGGACATAAATAAGTAGAACTGATACCTTTGAATTGTGGTGTTTGTGAAAAATACTGACTATAGCATGAACTGCCCAAAGAACAAAAATCTCTGTTGGATGAAGTGCAGCCAGAATGCTCCTTAGAGTTAAGGACAGAGACTTCATCTCACATACTTTAGGCTGATGGTCAGTAGGTCGGGAAAAGTAGACAATCAGAGAAGAGGAAAGCTTCTGATGAAGTGGATAGACACAGCAACTGCAGCAAGGGGCTTAGGTACATGTACAGATCTTAGGAGATCATGTACAGAACGGCAAATTTCTGCTCTATTGATCATAGGATCGTAGTTGATGCCACAGCATCTAACAGCAACCATCCATTCATGGCCATTACAGCAATTACAACTTACAACAATCTGAAAGGATGACATAGTAAAACTGTCTTTAAGGTTTCCAAGGCTACACCGCTTTATGGAAGTACACTGCTACATCCTTCTCCTATGAAGCAAGCAACTGGTGAGCTCAAAGTGCAGACCTCTCTGTTAGCTGGGCACATGAAGCACGCACCACCAAGGATCTTTGTCACATTATAATAAGAAAAGGTAGTTTGCTTCAATCCATTTGTTTTTAAAATCATAAACTCCTAGTACTGTTAAAAGTGAAGTCGAGCTGAAGAAGCGTCCAAAACAGACGGCACTGTTTAGTAATTTTATTTATTCTTAAGATGAAGAATTTGTGATGTTGAAGAGAGATAAAGATAATGAAAGCCAAAGAAAGCAAATTCAAGCAAATAATGACATTTAAGTTGAACTTTAAGGGACAAGGATGAGAAAAGAAAGCTGTTTAAAAGGGTATATAGTTGGAGAAGAATATAAAATATTCCGTGGACTGCCAGAAAAACAAACAAGTCCGTCCTGGAAAAAGTGCAACCAGGGTGCTTCTTAGAGGCAAGGATAATGAAGGTTTTTGTCTGACATACTTTGAGGATGCTGTCAGAAGGTGCCAATGCTTGGAAAAATACATCGGGGAAAGGTACAGAGTCAGAGGAAGAGAGGAAGACTCCAGCAAGAAGGATCGACACAGTGTCTGTGACACTGGGCTCCAGCATGTCAGAGACCGTAAGGGTGAGGCAAGATAGGGCAAAGTTAAGATCTGTTGTTCATAGGGCTGCTACAAGTCATAGTCGATTCAACAGCATCTAACAACAGCAGCGGCAACAACTCTGAAGAGATTCAGATCTAAGTTCCTATTCTAGTTGTACCTAAGGCTCTTACCTAGCAGGAGAGAGTGACCTCTGAGGTCTCTTGCTTTATTGCACTGGGCAAATCTGCTGTCAAGGATTTCTTCAAAGTCAAAAGCACAAAGATGTCAGTTTAAAGATTAAGGTGTGCATGACCAGAGTTATGATATTTTCAATTGCTTCATATACTTGTGAAAGTTGGAAAATGAAGGAGGAGGAACGCTGCAAAAGAATGGATATCTTTGAACCGTAATGATGACAGAGAGTATTGAAAAGACCACAAACTGCAAAAAGAATAAGCATATCTATCTTGGAAGAAAGGCCAGCCAGGGAATTCCTGAAAGGAAAGCATGGTGAGACTTAATGTTATGTACTTTGGGCAAGTCGTGTGTGTGTGTGTGTGTGTGTGTGTATTCCTGGAAAAAAAAGGCTTGAAAAATGGAGGGTCCAAAAAGGAGAGGAAAATTCTTAACAAGATGAACTCATGCAGTGACTGTAACAATGGGCTTAAGCACAAGGCAGATTGTGAGTAAGGCTCAGGATTGGACAGGTTTCAATCTGCTCTATGAACCACTGTATGATTATAGGGTCACAATGAGTCAGAGACAATTCAACAGTGCCTAACGTCCAACCACAGTTTCTCTTACAGTATCATGAATTCTTTGATGAACAAAGCAATGAGTGAGGGCAGATGGCAATGAGTGAATTCATTAAACCATCAATAACCACCCAAACAACTTTTCATTTCAAAAGCACTTCTAAAATGTTTCGCTTATTTCAACTCTTCTGATTTTGCCCACAAGAACCTGCTTTGAGGTTAAGATACTGTTTCTAGATTGACTATACCAATTAAATTTCCTGATTTGCTTTGGATAATGCTGTTATTGCCATATTAACTTTTGTAAATGAAGAATAAGCAGGAAAGAAAGAGTGGTGCCTGCTTTCATGAAATAAAAGACACTGGACAGGAAGGCTGGCCCTCTGTAAAAGTTCCACCCACAATGAGTTAGTCTCACCACCTTAAGGGAGAACACACCTTTACCCATCGGGCTGCTAACCCAAGGGTCAGCTGTTCAAATCTACCAGCTGTTCTGAGGGAGAAGGATAGGCTGTCTTCTCTTATAAAGATTTGCAGACTCAGAAACTCAATAGAGGGTTGCTGTGAGTCTGTCAGAAAAGACTCTATGACAATGAATTTAGCTTACCTCCCAGGCACAATTGCCCTGTAAAACTGCTCTTGGTTCTTTTTCAAGCTAGTCATATAGGCCAGGGTTAGGGTAGGGCACTGATTTACATACTAATATAACCCATTTCTCACTATTAAACCTAGCTCCCAAAGTGCAGCAGAGTAGCTGTAGCTTAGTCAGGAATTTCCCAGTGTTCAGCTAATGGGAAGGGAGAAAGACAGATCCATTAAAACTTCCAATTCCCAAGAGTGAGTGTGACTTTTTAATGCTATGAATTTCTTTGCCATGGAGGCCTAAGCTGTGATCTCCTCTGGGTAAGGGTGCAGCTTATCAATAGGTGAGGATTATTATTTCTTCCTTGAGCTGTGCTGCTAACTTAAAGGACATGCCACTGTGTAGATTCAAATCTACCAACATATCCAAGGGAGAGAGATGAACCAGCTCCTCCTGTGGAAGTTACAGCCTCCAAAAACCCAGTAGTGGGTCAGCTTGATGGCAAGATGAGGAAAGCGAGAAATTCTAAAGTTGTTGCTTCTTAAATTAACCACAAGATGGTGCTGTGGGATTAAGGCAGGGAAAGACCATACTTTAGGAAGAAGTCCAGGGAAGCTAGTCAGAAGTTGTTATCATAGTTAAATAATAGCATTGACAGCCTCCAAACCAAACCCACTATCCCTGGGTCAATTCCAACTCTTAGCAGAACTATTCTAAGAGATTTTCAAGGCTGTAGTTTTGATGGAAGCCAACTGCCATATTTTTCTCCAGTGGAGTGACTGGTAAAATTCAAAAGGCAGATATTTTGGTTAGATGCTGAGCCCTTCACCACTGTGCTATTGTGGTTCCTGGTCGTCAGAATAATACCTGTTGCTTTCAAGCCAGTGTTGACTCACAGGAGAGAGTAGAACTGCCCCATAGGGTTTCTAAGGCAAAACAGACTGCTACGTTTTTTAATAAATAAGTTGTCAAGTAAATTCTCACTCATGGCAACTTTATGTGGGTTAAGGCAGAACTGTGTTCCCTAGAAGGCTTTTTGGGGAGGAAATGGCTAAACCATTTTTTTGGAGGGGACTCTGGGTGCATACCAAGTACCAAGTTCTTGATTATTAACTAAATAGTGTGACGATTTGCAGTCTCCAAGGATTTGAGTGCATGATAGTGACCCTATAAACAACAGATATGAACCTTGCCCGGTCCTGTGCCAGGAAATCCGGCATCTTCACAGTCCAAGTGCAGAGACAGTATTCAACTTCTACACATACTGGGTAAAAAGTCACAAGTACAGAGAGTTTCCCCATTTACAGAGACAGGCTGTATTAGGCACAAGGTAAGTTTGAAATATTCTTACTGGAATTTACCTTTTTTATAGAAAGGGGCTTTTGGGAAATGAGGAAGTCATTAAAGGGTTCTAGCCAAGATGGGAAAACATGGCAACTTCCTGAGTGAATGGAACAAAGCAAATGGGAGACAGCGGGGTGTATTCAGCACCAGGAGTGTGAAGCCCGGTCTCTGCTGCCTGCCTCCACTTTCTGCCTGTCACACACTCCTCCCCCTCCATTGAAGCGCCCACCTCATTGGGTCTGCTGAAATGATACTTTTCAAAGTGACCAACAATCAATCATCAAAATAAAGGACATTTTCCCATCCTCATTTCTCTTAACTTCTTCTCAGTGTGTAGCTTTCAAGGGTGTCTTCTCCTGAAGAACCTATCCTCCCTGCCTTGGGTGACATTCCTCTCCTGACCCTCCCCTCCCTTCACCTGACTCTTCTCCAGTTCCCTGAGATCCTCATCCCTGTTCTTCTAGGATCCCCCCATGCTGATTATCCTCATTCTTGGAGGTTAGAAGTTGCAGGATGTGTTTTCCAAACCTGAAGGCCTAACTTTTCTCTTTCTCTCTTAATTCAGTCCCTGGACTTCTCATCTACCAGCTATTTTCCCCTGCCTACAACAAAGTCACAAGTTAATTTTATAAACTTATCTTCATGTCATTATTTTTGGTGTTTATTCAAGGATTTATTTGTAGGGTTTTTTTTCTTTTTTGCAAATGTCATAAAAGAAAATGGGGGGTTATTGGCCATATCATAATAATCATTGATCTTGATTAATATAATTAATTATCATATATAATCAACCCCCTATCATTATTACAAAGGCTTCTAGAACCAAGATACATAAACAATAAAGAAAATTCAAACTCATTGCCAAGGAATCAGAACCAACTCAAAGCTGACTCCTAGCAGATTTTCAGAGGCTGTAAAGTGTAGGGGATGATATTGCCCATCTTTCTTCTGAGGAGAAGCTGGATTCAAACTTCCCACCTTTGGGTTTAGAGTATAACTCCCTACCTCAATAAGGAAGATGAAGCAGGAAAATGAGAAATGAACAAGAAAATACTAATTTTTTTTAATCCAAGGAAATGACTCTAGAGTTCTAAGTCATCCATCTAGTCAGTAAATTATTTTCCCTAAAGAAGAAAGAAAGATGAGATAAAGGAGGAAAGAAATAGAGTATTATTTCAGTTATATCCCCCCCAAGGAACATTAGTGGTAAATGTTACTGTGTATATGTTGTCATGTGTGGATCCTTTTAAATTTTTCTGTAGGTGGAAATCTGATTTTCCAAAATCATACATTTGAGAGATTTCTTCCGCATCGAATGAACTTAACATCTTGTCAAAATTCAGTTGATTAAAGATGTATGGATTTATTTCTGGACTTTCAAATTCTATTCCACTGGCCTATGTCAAGAGGAAGATACCATTATTCACATTTAAAAGATAAAGGATGTGAAACCATTTACCCAAAGTCATATGGTAAGATGATGGAAGAACTATTATTCCAACCCAGCATGTTTGACTCCAATATTTATGTAATTTTATATATACAGGTGAAATTCTCACAAATAAAATGAGTTGTGGAATGTAAAACTAATTTGCTCTGCAAACTTTCACCCAAATATCTTTATTTGTTAAGGGGGGAAAAACTTGTTTTGCGTATAAAGACAAAATGAACGTGCTTCACCATCATTTTCTCTGGTTTTCTTCTTTCACTTATGTAAGGGGAGAGATTTGCAAATGCAGGGCTCCTGTTCCATCACACCCTGGCAGCCTAGATTAATCTCTGAAAACATCACCACCACATACTGAGGAGCAATGACACGCTGTGCCCAGAGATATTAAGTGACTGTTGGCGGTGTTATAAACATCTAGATTTCCTGGTGTACTCTTTCTTCCTCTCATCCTGTCCTTTTCATGTTTAAAGAAAAGCCTTTGTTGATGAGAGGTCTACCCCAAAATAGCAAGCAGTTATTCTTCTTAGCTTCAAGCTTAGGTGGTGATTAAAAGTGCTTTCTCTTTTCTGGTATCCTTTGTTAGATTCTGTTCCTACACCCCCGCTCTCCATCATTTCCTTTCTCTCCTACTCACTCTTTGACTCCTATCCATTTTTTTTATTCTTTCGTTGCAAGGAATCAGTTTTAATGGATTTCTGCAAAGTGTTTGGTATCATCCCTTCCTTTTTATCTCACTGAGGCTGTGTTCTTTTGGCCTCTGCTATGAATCTCTTTGGGCAGCCTTAATAAATTTTGGATGAGCAATCCATACAGATGAGCATCTTCTATGATTCAGGCTCAGTGCCTGTGGCTCACCCCTTCATTTCATTTGAGACTACTTGAGTAGCTTCCAAATGGGCCTTCTTGCCTCAAGTTCCTCCCTGAATCCATATACCTGCTTCCTGCTGCCAAATCAATGCTCCTAAATCTCTATTTTGTAAATAGCACTCTCATCCATTTGCCCAAAGACCCTATTTATTAGCCTTCTGCCATCTATCCTGCAGAGAGCCTTAGTGGTTCACTGACAGACTTCTTTCTTCTGGTGCAAGAGACTCAGGTTCCATTCCTGGCTGTTGTTGTTGAGTTGAGTGCAACTCATAATGATCCTATGAACAAAAAATCTGAATCCTGTCCTATCTGGTGCCATCTTCACCATCTCTGGTATATTTATTGTTCCTGAGTTCTAGATAGTACTACTCCATTGTGTGAATGTACCACAATTTCTCAAATATCTGTTTACAGATCTCCTTTTGTGTCTCAGTTGTAATTTCCTTGGGGTATATTCCTAGCAGTGGAAAAGCTGAGTCATATGGAATTTCTATGTTTAGCTTTTTGAGGAAATGTCAAACTGCCTTCCAGAGTAGTAGTTGTTGCTGTGTACCATCGAATTTGAACCGACCAACAGCTGACCCTCCAGAGGGTTTTCAGAGGCAGTTAATTGCATGGGAGGAGATTACTCATCAGAGCAGCTGGTGACCTCGAACAGCCTTCAGGATTGCAGCGCAGCTTTTTGCCACTAGGACACCAGAGCTCTCTACAATACTGAATAGGAATTGAGAAAGTGGGCATTCTTGTCTGGTCCCTGTTTGCAAGGGGAATGTCTTTAATCTTTTTCCACTGAAAATTATTTTGTCTCTTGGTTTTATATATATATTTTTCACTATGTTGAGGAAATTCCCTTCTATTCTTATCTTGCTGAATGTTTTAATCAGGAAGAGGTGTTGAATTTTGTTGAAGGTCTTTTCTGTGTCAATTGATTGGTTCATGTGGTTCTTGTTCTTTGCTTCATTAATGTGTTTAATTATGTTGATAGTTTTTCTTATGTTGAACTATCTTTGCATAACTGTTATGAATCCCATTTGGTTACGGTGATTTTTTTTTTCATGTACTGTGGATTCTATTGGCCAGGATTTTGTTAAGGATTTTTGCATCTAAATTAGATATTGTTAAGGAAGAAATGGAACGCATGAATATTGACATACTAGGTATTGGTGAGATGAGATGGACTGGCATGGGGCATTTTGAGTCGGATGACCATATGATATATTACTCTGGAGATGAAAAAGCGAGGAAAAATGGAGTT
>NW_006399914.1:4133158-4144888 GCF_000299155.1 Elephantulus edwardii
AAGGGTTAAACCAGGTGGCTCCTTGGAGGCAAGGATTCTGAGGCTCCGTCTAACATACTTTGGACATGTTGTGAGGAGAGACTGGTCCTTAGAGAAGGACATCATGCTTGGGAGGGTGGAGGGACAGCGCAGGAGGCCCTCTATGAGGTGGATTGATTCAGTGACTGAGGTAATTGGGATGGGAGTGTCGGAGACAGTGCGATTGGCACAGGACAGAGCGGAGTTTAGGGCTGTTGTACATAGGGTTGCTGTGAGTCACAAGTGACTTACTTGATGGCATATAACAACAACAACATATCCATGAGAGATATTGGTCTATAGTTTTCTTATTTGGTAATGGCTTTGCCTGATTTAATATTAGGGTTA
The DNA here is from genome assembly GCF_000299155.1 of Elephantulus edwardii. Lineage (NCBI taxonomy): Eukaryota > Metazoa > Chordata > Mammalia > Macroscelidea > Macroscelididae > Elephantulus > Elephantulus edwardii. The sequence continues at coordinate 4,133,525 of NW_006399914.1, forward strand.
TGCTTGTTCCATAGAATGACTTGTGAAGTAGTCCTTCTTTTCCTGTTTATTAAAAATAATTTAAGTAGAACTGGTGATAGTTCTTCTCTAAATGTTTGGTAGAATTCAGCTGTGAAACTGCCTGGGCCAGGACATTTTTTGTGCAGGGGTCTTTTTATGATCTGCTCGATTTTTTCTTTTGTGATGGATCTGTTCAAGTGTTTTACAGCTGTCTATCTGGGTAGAGTGTGAGTTTCAAGGAATTTGTCCATTTCCTCTAGGTTTTCAAATTTATTGGAGTAAAGCTTTTTATAATATTCCAACATTGTCAATTTAATTGCATCTGGTTCTGTTGTAATAATACCTCTATTATCTCTCTGTGTCTTCTCTTTCTTTTCTTTTGTTAAGTTTAACAACGGTTTGTCAATTTAATTGACCCTTTCAAAAAACCAGGTGCTGGTCTTGCTGATGGTTTTGTTTTTGTTTTCCATCTTATTGATTTCAGTTCTGTCCTTATAATTTCCTTTCTTCTAGAGGCTGTGGGGTTGTCTTTTTCTATGTGAAAGAGGTGTTAAGTTAGGTCATTAATTTTGCTTTTTCCTTTTTTCATAGCAATAGCTATTAATTCCCTGAGGATTGTTTTAGCTATATCCCAGAGGGTTTGGTATATGTATTTTTACTTATTTCAAGGAAGTTTTTTTATTTCATTTTTTATTACTTCTATAAGCCAATCATATTCTAGCAGTGTATTATTTAGCTTCCACATGAGTGATTTTATGAACTTAACCTTCTTGTCGTTAATTTCTAGTTTTATGACATTATTGTCTGAGAAGATATTTTGTATTATTTCAAAGTCTTTTTATTTGGTGAGGCTTGCTTTGTAGCCCAATAGATGATCAATTCAGGAGAATGCACCATGTGTTCTTGAAAAAAAAAATAAACTGACTTTTATTTGGATGTAGTACCTTGAATACATCCATAAGGTCAAATTGGCTGATTATATAAGTTAGACCTTCTGCATCTTTGTTAAATTTCTTTCGAGTTGACCTATCCTTTGGTGACAGCTGCTGTGTTAAATTTTTCTACTACTATGGTGGTGCTGTCTGTTTCTTTACTCAAGTCTGTTAACCACTATTTTTATGTATTTTGCAGGTCAATCACTTGGTGCACGTATATATTGACCAAGGTTATGTCTTCTTGATCTATTGTATCTTTAATCATTATACAGTGTACGTCCTTATCTTTTATGGTAGTTTTCATCCTGAAGTCTATTTTATCAGAGATTAGTATTGCCACTTCTGCTTTTTAGTGGGTGGCATTTGCTTCATAAATTTTTTTCCCATTCTTTTGAGTTTTAGTCTGTCTTTTCCCTTGTTTCTTAGATGTGTCTTTTGTAGGCAACATATTAATGGGCTTTGTTTTTTTAATCCATTCTGCTGCTCTTTTTCTCTTAATTTGTGCATTTAATCCATTCACTTAAATGTGGTCATTGACAGGCCAGGTTGTATTGTTATCATTTTGCTCTTTCATTTTCTGTTGTTTCTGATTACTTTGGTCCATCTCATTTCCTTTCATGTCTCTGTGTAGAACTTCCCTTAGAATTTCTTATAGAGTTGCTCTTGTTTTCACAAATTCCTTAAGTTCCTGTTTTTCTGCAAAATAATCTAATTTCTCCATCATACTTGATGGACAACTTTGCTGGGTACTAGATCTTCAGCTGGCAATTGTTTTCTTTCAACTTTCTATACATGCCATCACATTGTCTTCTTGCTTGTGTAGTTTGTGCTGAGAAATCAGAACTTAACCTAATTGGTTCTCCTTTGTAGATGATTCTCTGTTTTTCTTGCACTGCTTTTAGTATTTTGTCCCTATCTTTGATTTTGGAGATCTTGATTATGATAGGTCTTGATGTTTTTCTTTTTGGGTCTAGCCTGTTTGGAGTTCACTGAGCTTCTTGAATGTGGATTTCCTCATTCTTTATAATGCCTAAGAAGTTTTCTTCTAGTACCTTTTCCACAATTTTTACAGTACTTTCCCTGCCCCCATCATGTTCTGAAATTCCAATCATACTTATGTTGTTCTTTTTGATGTTATCCCACATTACTCTAAAGTTTTCTTCATTTTCCTTCTGTCTCTTGTCTGTTTTTCCCTTCTAGTCTGTTCCCATTGAGGTTCCTGCCTTCTCTTTCACTGATTCCCTGTTTCGTCTCTTCTGTTCTGCTTTTTTGTCCCTCTAGGAGGATATTGGAAACTTCTGCCATTTTGGTCTTGATATCCGGGCTTACACTTTTATGCATTTCTGTTATTTTCAATACTGTGTTGGCTGTACCCTCTCTGTCTTGTGATGATATTTTAAGTACATGTACCTCTTTACCTATAGTTTCAATTCTTTCTTCCATATTTTGCAATTTCTTCAATAGTTGTTCATATTCCTCCATGTCAGTATATTTCTTCTGACTCCCTGTCTCTGGAATATAAGGTTTATTTATCACTTCTATTCTTTCTTCCATCATTTGCACTTTCTCCTGTAGCTGTTCATACACCTCCAAACCAACATATTTCCCCCGCCCCCGATCCCTGCCCCTGGGGTATTCACTTTATTTATGGCTTCCGTTCTTTCTTCAATCCTTTTTACCTTCTCCTGTAGCTAGCTGTTCATAAGACTCCATGTCAATATATTTCTTCTGCATCTCTCTCTTTCTCGGGTATTCATTAGGTCAACAATACGCTCTGCATTTTAAGAAGACTTATTTTGGTTTTTACAATATTTGAAGCTGCCTGCTGCTTTCTTGACATTATGTGAAGTTTTTCTTGTTATACATTAGGTTGTTTCTATTTTGCCTTTATAATTGTTGATAGCTATTTAATTTTATGATATTATGACTTATTTGAAGACTTAAAGTGTTCCCTTTATGGAAGAGGGCAACTCCCTTTACCAGGAGTCTTTTCTAGTCCTGTGCAGTGAGAAGGTTCACTTTTCCTGAAGTCTTTCCACTTCTCTGGACTACAGTGTGCTGCAGGAATTTCACCTGAGTGTTCCCTGCCTCTTCTAAACTTTGTAATTGTCCTTGATGGACCACAGTGTGGTCTGTGACCGAGTCCTCCCTGGCTGTTGTTCTCTATCTGGGAAGGGATAAAGAGGGCGGGTCCACCATGTACCTCTGTGCATCTGCTCTCTCAGATCTCCAGTAGCCTGGTGGGAATCTCTCCTGCCTACACCTACCTCTTCTAATGTTTGTAATTGCCTTTGGTGGTGCTGGTACGCAGGGCAACAGGAGACCATCTTCTGGCTGGCTGCTACACTCTATCAGGCGTGGGGGCAATGGGGCAGGGCCCCAACTCTCTACACCACTGGCCTCTCAGGTCTCCTCTTTCAAAGTTTCTAATTGTTCTTGGTGCTGCTGGTACACAGGACAGCAGGAGAACACCTGACTGTTTCACTCTCTCTCACTTTTCGGAGTCCCTGATAGCAGACTTGCCCAAGGCAATATATCTCCTTTTCTCCTGACTGCTGGTACAAAGGGTGTTAATTGTGGATCCCAATATGTCTTGAAATAGCCACCACCAGTCTGTCAGTAATAGACAGTGTTTTGTCATGATGATAGTTTACATTGTAGTATGTTCTATTTATTTGCTCCTCAACTTCCCATATTCATTTCTACTTCAAAGAGCTGTTGTCTTAATACATCTTTGAATCTCTATGACCCTCTTAGAATTTATAATTTTGAGGGGGAAACTTCATACTTTGGGCATGTTGCCAGGAGGGCACAGTCCTTGGAGCAGGGCATCATATTTGGAAGGGTGTAAGGACAGTGCATGAGAGGAAGATCATGGATGAGATGGACTGACAGAGTAACTGGGATGATGGGGGTAGGTGTGTTGGAGACAGTGAGACTGGCTCAGGATAGACTAGTTCAGAGCTATTGTACATAGGGTCACTGAATTGCAGGTGAATTAATGGCACATAACAACAGCAATTTACATAATATTTCTGGAACCCAATATTGCATTCTAGCAGTCTTCATTCTTTAGTATGTAAGAAGAATAACTTTATCCTTTTTTAAAGTTGACATATATCAGTAATTTAAAAAAAAAACTAGTAGAAGGTGTTTTCCATACCTCGTTGATTAACTGGATCTTTAGCTACGTAGGCAACATAGTCTGTAGTATCCTATAAAAAAGGGAAAATGATTGCATTTTAAATGAGTGGATTGTGAAGACAAGAATACATTTAAGGAAACGTAAACAAATACATACTGTATAGTTTAACAACTGTGCAGTTCACATTCTCTGCCCTTTGGGGAAAGAATACAAAGACTAAAAATTTGGAGGTGAACCAAGTCACTCAAAATAAGAGACTCGGGCAGGTAGAGAACTTTTTAGAGCTGATAGTCAATTCTAAAAATGAAGTAATCAGAGAATGTGTTCCTCTCACGTATTTAAAGTAAAATAACTAGAAGTTACATGATTATGAAGGTGTTATAAACTGGAACATGAGATGGTGTTTCCCTTTTGTTCAGATATATTCTACGTGTGCCAGACAACAAGTTACTTAAAGAGATATGATCATTTGGTGGTTATTAGTGAAAGCTAATTTAAGCAACAATAAAACAAACAAAAACAAATAAAAGCCATCTATTTCACAAGTATATATTTTTGTTGTTGGCTGTCATAGAGTCAATTCTTGGAACATATAGAAATCAAGGGGAAAAACATCTTTTAAGAGAAAATCCATTAAAACCCCCAGGAATTAAAAGCGATATGCTGCTCACTTGGTAAAAGAAAGAAAGGAAAAAAAAAAGCCACTTGGCAATTCTGACTTTTGAAAACAGTAAACTGATGAATGATAAGATTTTAATAATTAAAATGCTTTTTGTTATCTCTGATCTTGGGGGAAAAATACACACAATGCCATTTACAGATTACAAGTATGACTCTCCAGAGGGAAGATGCAATCAACAGGCAGGAAATAAAAGCCCATGTTTGTAATACCCTCAAGGACAATCACTTAGTAACACACAATGAATCATACAGGAAATGGGTCTCAGGGTCAGCAGAACTTGTCTTAGGTTATTTTTTTTTAAAAAAATAACATACCTAAGAAATTTTCGCTCATGCAAAATAAGATTTTAATTAGCTCCTGTCTAAATAAGGTCATATCTAAAAGCTTGGTTTTATTTTACTCTCATTAAGAAACAAAGTTACAATTTCTGGGAACTTTTCTGCAAGTTATAAAGTCTGAGAGGTGATGAGGTGCCAGCAAGGTTGTCCAGCACCCAGAAGGTAAGGAGTCACAGACGTCTCCAGATCTCAGTTTTCTTATCTTTATTACAGTCTTCAACATTATTACAGTTCTAAAATTCCATCACTAGCAATGGAGGAGAACTTACAGAATGTTAGAAATGGAAAAAGTGTAAGAATATGTGCTTAATATTGCAACATATTTTTGTAATGGAGAAAGTATATGTGTGTGTGTATATATATATATATATATATATGTGTGTGTGTGTGTATATATATATATATATTAGCCTATGGCTGTTAATTCTGATTCATAGTGACCCTGTAAGGCAGTAGAACTGCTCAATAGAGTTTCCAAGGCTGAAATCTTTAGGAAAGCAGACTGTAATATACCCCTTGGAGCAACTGGTGGGTTACAATTGCTGACCTCTCAGTTAGCATCCAGGTGTTTAGTTACTGCAATACCAGGGCTCCTTATAGAGGACTGTTCACTACTAGGGCCAGTTTTCAAGACTGATATTGGAGGGAGACAAGTAAATGGCTTGTGACAAGAGAGTAAAGGTTGGAGTGAGTAAAGGCCATTAGCAGAAGAAATATCCAGTATTTAAACAATCTGAGGAGAAAATTTGATAAATTGATGGTTATTACATTGGATTGTGGGTGATGTTAACTCAGTGAGAGTTTTAAACCCTTTTGCAAAAATCAAAACAAAACCCACAAATATGGATATTAGTAAGAACAATGATTTAGAAAAAAAAATAACACATCAAATTTACTGCTGTCAAGTCAGAATTGCCTCACGGGGAGAAACTTTCAGGGTAGCTGTAAATCACATGAGGGGAGTCGAACCATCTTTCTCCATGAAGCCACTGGCGGGTTTGAACAACCAGAGAGGTACCATCTTTCGTTTAGCAGGGTAACACCCTACAGACTAGGTCCCCAGAATTCCCCAATGGTGATGCTGTTGCTATGGGCCCTGAGTTGGAACCAACTCATAGCTGATCCCCTACGGGGTTTTCAGAGGCTATAAACTGCACAAGAGGAGAGTGTCCATTTTCCTCCTGCATAACATTGGTTGTTATTATTGGGTGTCATCAAACTGAGTATGACTCATTGCATAACAGTGGTCATTGCTATTTATTACTTACTTTCCAAGCATCAGCACTGTAAGGCAAGAAGGATTCTTTCTCCTTTTACAGAGAATAAAAACACCCTGGTGGCACAGTGGTTAAGTGCTCAGTTGTTAACAAAAGGCCAGCAGTTCAAATCTACCAGCCACTCTGCGGAGGAAAGGTGGGGCAGTTGGCTTCCATGGAGATTTCAGCCTTGAACGCTCTGCTCTGTCCTGCGTGGTGGCTGTGATTTGGGATTGACTTGAAAAAAAGTTTTATACGTTACAGAAGTTTAAAGAGATGAAGCTGGAGCTATTTACTATCCAAAGACTAGCATTGTACCATCCTGCCTCTCTAACCAGAGGGTAAAACTTCACCAAGGAGATTTCTTATGTCATTGCTTCCAGTAGCTCCAAGTTTCTCTTTTAAATTCAAATCAGTAGGCTTTGTCTTCATTTGCTGAGAGCATTCACCACTCAGTTAAGCAGATACAAACTTTCCCAGAGTAACTATATATTCTTTATTATTAGTTTTTGGCAGAGGCAATGTTTGGGTGAGTTTGGGGAAAAAAAGGAAGAAAAAAAAAACAAGCTAAAGGCGTATGAAAACAGTCTGAGAAAAATTAGAATTCTGGAGAAATAAGATGGGAACTGCATGGGTGTGCATGCCTAGAATAAATGAGGATTTGCTCCTTAATCCTAAAATAACATCACCCTTGAAACTTGAAAAGAGAAAATTTAAGGCAAGCCTCTAATTCTTTTTCACACTAAGAGAATTCATTTAAAAAATCTTACATATTTGAGTTTTTTCATGGACTGCCAAGTTATGATGAGTTAGAAAGAGAGAAAAAACCCTGACATTTTCAGGTCAGGTTCACTCTACTACTGAACATATTATCCCTTAGTGTTGCTGTTGAGGACAGATTACAAGGCTGAATGGATCAGCATTTACATCCAACATTGTGCTGAGTGCATTATGGTTACAACAGAACTGCTAAGAACCAGCCATCTCAGATGTCTCCTGTTTTCTGATAAGCCCACAATTAGCCCTCTCTGAAGACTCTCAGAAGAGGTGAAGCTCTTAAAATCTGATTTCCATTTAAAAGATGGCAATCATGACACTAATGTATTTATTTGAAAGTATACCTTAGACTGAAAGATGTAAGAAGTTGTAAAACCCAAATAGATTTGACCTGCTTAAATAGTAAATATTCTAAATATAATTTTATTATTAAATATGGTCTAACATTTAAAAACTAAATTAAATTTTTAAATTGCCATTTTAAATATTTAAAATATTCAATATGCTGATGTGGAGAAAAGTAATTGTTGAAGTGTTTTAAGAATGGGTTCATTTAAATAATATTTCAATGCAACTCATTGTAGTCAAGTCAGAACCAACTCACACCTGACCTTCCAGTGGGTTTTCAAAGGCCACAGATCTCATGGAAGGAAACTGCCCATCATTCTTCTGCAAACTAAAAACCTGGTGGATTCAATTTGCCTACCACTGGATTTGCAGCACAACTTCCTATCCACTAGATTACCAGAGCTCTACAAAATACTATTTAGTTACATATTTTGTATAAAACACAGTTAGCCAACATTCAAGTAGTGAAATTTGTTTGAATACTTTAGATGACATTAAATGAAGCAATGATTACACACAGAGTAATTTTGAGACTCTTATTTCCTTTTAGGATAGGGTTTTTTAATATCCTTTTAGTCTTTTAAATATTAAGCATAAAGTTAAAAACAAAACAAAGCTTTTCAATGGAATTAGCTGTCAAACTTGGTTTTTAACTATTGATCCATATCTGTATGATTTTTTTTATTTTAATTTAGTTTGTTTATTTTTCATTTCAATGAACATCTACAGAGATTTTGGAATTCCATTCATTCATTGTTGCATCCTTCTCCCCGCACAACCCCCCCAATTTGCTCCTCTCCTTGAAAAGCAAAAGAAAATCTCCCTCACTGATACACAATCCCCCCGCACCTCCCCAAACCCCCCCCCCTACCCCCAAATATAATCCACTCTGCAACCCTCATTGCGTACTCCTACGATAAAAATAATGCCCTAAAATATAATACTTTTAGACTATTCTCTCCCCCATAGACTTCAATGCCATAAACATATTTCATCCAGTTTTTCTCAGTCTTACCCTCACCCCAATGCCAGCCTCATTCTACAACAGTGGCACCATATAGCTTTTTTTGCCTAAAGTTTATTCTTCAATTGGAAGGAGAAACTAAAAGTGGATAACTGAGCAGCTCAGAACCAACTCATAGCTGACCCTCCAGTGGGTTTTCAGAGGCTGTGAATCACACAAGAGGAGATTTGCCTATCTTTCTTCCAGAGTATCTGGTAGATTCAAACTGTATGCCTTTGGAGTGGCAATACAACTCTTTACCCACTAGGCCTCCAAAGCTCCCAATGGTGACATGGGAGGGAAAGAGAAAACCCACTGATTAACTGAATTTTCTTTTCTTTTAAATTAACTGGATTTCATTACTTTGTTTCTAAAAGTTTGGCAGAAGAGAAGGTGACATGTTCTGGGCAAAACCAAGATTCACATATGTTCCACACATTTCCTTCATGTTAACTGATGTTCAGTCATTGTGAAAGCTGTGTTTTTCCCTCTCCAAACCTTGCATCTGTTTACAGCCACAAGACAAAGACCCATGATGTCAGAGGAGCAAAATCCTCCTTCTACTCTCTCAGTTTAAAAAGATTTGTTTCTTAATTGGTAACAGATAAATTCTCTAGTTTTATTACTGCTCTTCTTCTGCTCCTGTCCAGTAATCATGAAGTAGGGAGGCTATAAATAACATTCTATTCTGCAACACTGAATGGCTAAAGAGTGCCCATTCCATCCCACACAATTCAAAGAAAAGGAACACCATGGTGTCTCTTGACAGAAAGAATACACATGTTCTCAGCTGAGCTTTGCCTCCATGACTTTCTGCAAACCTGGCTGCTCAACCTATATCAGTACTAATCTAATCTTAGTACTAGTTGACAGGAACTATGTTTGCCTTTATATGCCTAATCCAAAGGATTATTATTAAATTCTGCCTGGAACTCTATATAAAGAATTCTGAAAGTGGACTGAAGAGCAATGGTGTCACTCTGGAGTCAAAGGTGTGCCTTATGAAGGCCATGGTCTATGCAATCACTTGCTATGAATCAGAGAGCTGGACAATGACTAGGGAGGAGAGAAGGAGAATTGATGCCTTTGAGCTGTGGTGCTGGAGAAGAGTATTGAATGTACCATGGACTGCTAAGAAAACAAACAGGTTCATCCTGGAGAAGGTTAAAGTAGTCTGCTCCTTGGAGGCAAGGATGCTGAAGCTTCGTCTGACATACTTTGGACATGTTGTAAGGAGGGACCAGTCCTTGGAGAGCAACATCATGCTTGGGAGGGTGAAGAGATGGCGTAAGAGAGGAAGACCCTCTATGAGGCAGATTGATTCAGTGACTGGGGTAATCAGGGTGTGTCAGAGACAGTGCGATTGGCACAGGACAGAGCAGAGTTTAGGGCTGTTGTACATAGGGTCGCTATGAGTTGCAAGCAACTCGACGGCACATAACAACAACAACAACTTGAATTCTATGACTTGTTGTTGATTGCCTGCGAGTTGAGCACGACTCATAGTAACTCTATGAACAAAAGGCCTGAAGCCCCTCTATAACTATCGACGTTTATCAAAGTTCATAGAGTTTCCAAAGGCATGTTGTTTAGGAAGTGGATGCCACTCCTGCTTCCAAACCTGTCATAGTATGTTATTGGTTGAGTCGCCTGCAATGCATTGTGACCCTGTGTACAGCAGCTCTGAACCGTTCCTTGTCCTAAGCCAGTCTCACTAATTCTGACACACCAACCCCCACTGCCCCAGTCACTGTATCAATCCATCTCATCTGGGGTCTTCCTCTCCTGCATGGTCCAGCCACAGATAACTCTATGGCTAACAACACAGCAGAGTATGATTAGTTCACTCACTAATCTAAATATTTTTATATTAATGACAGAGACTATTTTGTGAGAAATATTTTCTTATTATATGTAGTTATTTTTAAAATCTAATAAGATATTGAGAAAAAGCAAATATTAATTGCTGTGCTTTACATTGACCCTCTTTCAACTTTTATAGAAAGAAACTTTATTAATTCATACTTACAGGATCCCCTCCAGAGGCAAATGAAATAGACTGCATATGATGATTTGCAATAATCTGAAAAACACAAACATAGTAAACATGTATTAATTATAACTGGCAAAGAGTCATAAATATTCCATGGACTTCCAAAAGGAGAAACAAATCTGTCTTAAAGGAAATGCAAGTTTACTCCTTAGAGGCAAGGAGGGTGAAACTCCATCTCACATCCTTTGAGCATTGTGTCAGAAGCAGCCAGTCCCTGTAAAAAAGACATCATGCTCTCCAAGGCGGAGGATCAGAGAGACAGAGTAACAAGATGGATTGGCAAAGTAACTAGCAATGGAATCAACCATATTGGCCATTGGAAGGTTGGTGCAGAATAGGGCCACGGTTCAGAGTTGCTATTTATAGGTTTGCTGTGAGTCATAGTCAACTTGGCTACAAGTAACAATGACAATTATAACTAATTTTAATTGTTATAAGAATTTGAAAAGATTCATTATAGTTTCTAGTTGTGTTTGGTTTGTTTCCCTTTTGGAATCACACCACTCACGTTCTATAAGAAGAGTACTGAAACCATTCCCAGCTCATTGCGCCTCCCCTGACCAAATGAACATACCACGCAGGCCTAGCCAATCAAAATTGACAGTCCTTTGGATTGTCTCTGCAGGAGGAAATAAGATTGATATTTGCAAATATAAGGCATCTCTTTTACACTTTAAGGACTGGACCATGTAATCCCAAAGTTTCTGGAGGCCATTTTTTATTGCCTTATATATATGCAGAGCAGATTATCCGAGAGGCTGGGCTCTATGAGGAGAATTGTGGCATCAGGATTGGTGGAAGATCTATTAACAATCTGCGTTATGCAG
>NW_006399914.1:4145380-4178820 GCF_000299155.1 Elephantulus edwardii
GAGGATTAAACCAAGCTACTCCTTGGAGGCAAGGATTCTGGGGCTTGGTCTGACATACTTTGGACATGTTGCCAGGAGGGATGTGTCCTTGGAGAGGGACATCATGCTTGGGAGGGTGGAGGGACGGCGCAGGAGGGGAAGACCCTCTATGAGATGGTTTGACTTGGTGACTGGGGTAATCGGGATGGGTGTGTCAGAGGCAGTGCGGTTGGCACAGGATAGAGCAGGGTTTAGGGCTGTTGTGCATAGGGTTGCTATGAATCGCAAACGACTCGACGGCACATAACAACGACAACAACATACAATTTTCCTTCTAAAGGAAGTCAGAGCTGAGAGTTTTTATTTCTAAAATAAAAAATATAATTTCTAAAATAAAAAAAAATTGATGGCACCATTTTTTCTATCACTTGAATCAATATATTTCCTTCCCTCTTGGACAAGTGGTAAGGAGAGCTATACTGTCAATGCAAAGGTATATGGTTCAAATCCACCAGCTGCTCTGTGGGAGAAAGATGGGCAATCTCCTCCTGTGTGATTTATTGCTTCTGAAAACCTGCTAGAGGGTCATCTATGCCTTGGTTATAACTATGTGGTACACAACAATTAATGAATTAATTAGGCTTAACTTAGTTTGACTTTAATTTCAGTCCTTTATCACCCAAAGAATTCTGATTATGATACTGATATTAGGGTATCTACTATGAAACAAGACCACAGAAGTGAACAACATTAGTGACCCAGGGAAAGGTTGTCATTTACTTAGAATCTATTTCCTAAATCCACAGTGCAATGACCAATTTTCAGAGATGTGTTTCTCACACTGTTTTGAAGGTTCCTCAAAACCCTAACTGGCTTATCTTATTGAGAAGAATTATTATCCAAAAAGTAAACATAGTGCCTGATGATAAATTATCAAAGGCAACCCTGATGGGTCAGTACTGATTCGTCAATGACTGCTTATAGAAAATGTTCTCAATCATAGATTTTGATTCAAAAGAGACTTTTTTCCATATATAATGAACTATTTGTATTTGTTCACTATTTTCAAAACCCTCCTAATTTTATATATATCTCAAACTTATAGCAATCACCTATTGTCAGGTGTCAGTTAAGGGAAGCCCCTGCCTCTTACATAGAAAAAACTCTTTAGTGTGTGTGTGTGTGTGTGTGTGTGTACCGTCAAATTGGATCTGACTGGTACAGGAGGAGATTGCTGCTCCTTCTCCAGCAGAGCATCTCATGGATTCGAGCCATGTACCTCTGGCATTGCAGTGCAGCTTCTTGCCACTAGGCCACCAGAGCTCCCCCAGAAGAAACTCTTACAGCAAATAATTTAATCAGGAAATATCCTCCAAAAAAATCCCACAAAGTGTTACCTAAAATTGAATAGTTTTTAATTTCTACACCAATAAACTTGAAAATAAAATAAAATTAATAATGCCTAGAAATTTATGTTTCTGAAAATAGGCATGAGCAGACGCCTGTCTTTCTCCCATGAAGGATCTGGTGGTGAAACTTTGTCTTGCACACTTCGGGCATGTTGTCAGGAGGGGCAGTCCTTGGAAAAGGATGTCACGTTAGGAAAGGTGGAGGGTCAGAGAGAGAAAAGAGAAGATTCTCCACAAGGTGGATTGACACAGTAACAACGGGCTGGAGCCCGTCGGGAGATCATGTGGATGGCCCAGCGAGGACGAGGTCAGATCTGTTTTCAGAGTTGCTATGAGGTGTAGTTGACTTAATGGCACATAAAAACAGCAACGTGTTTCAGAAATAGGTTAAAAAAATGAAGACATCTGAACATACCAATACCTTGGATAAACAGAAATGATATCAAAGATCCACCCCAGAAAAGCACACATCCAGATGACTTTATAGTTCCACAAATTACGCAAAAAACAGCTACTCCATATCTTAGATAAATATCCCAGGACACAGAAAAAGATTAAAGGCAATATAACAGTTTTACAATTATAGCATAAGTCTAAAGCTGAACTAGACAAGGACTGTATAAGAAATTCAAACTGTGGGCTATTTGGCTTATAGTTAGAAAATCTAAATATAATCTTAGAAACTCAAATTTAGCATAATGACCAAATGAGGATTATTCTAGAAATGTGCAGTTGGTGCAATTATAGATAAGATATATTAATCTAATTTATTATATTAACAATCTAAGAGAGGGAAAAAATATACAATCATGTTAATGGGAACCAGTAAAGTGTTTGGTAACATTTAACCCCATTGATGACAGAAATGCTTAATAAGTCAGAAATTTTGTGTTTGTTTTTTATTATTATTATTAATAATTTAAATGAAAATTTACAGATATTTTGGATTTCCATTCATTCACTGTTGCACTTTTATCCCTGCACACCCCTCCCCTCCGGTTCATTCTTCTCTTTGAAAAGTAAAAGAAAAATTCTTTCATTGTTATACAATCCCTCCCCCCAAGTCCACCCCACCATGCAGCAGCCTTCATTCTGGACTCATGTCATGACAATATACCTAATCATATATCCCTTTTAAGCAGTTCTCTCTCTCAACTGTTTCAATGCAGTATACATTATTTAGCCCATCTTTCTCAGTCTCCCCGCAACCCCTATGTCAGTCTCGTTTTACAACAGTGGCACTATGCAGTATTTATCCTTTTGTGACTGAGATGTTTCACTCAGCATAATGTCCTCCAGGGTCATCCATTTTGAATAATATTTCATGAAGGCAGAAATTTTTAAAAATCCAAACTTAAATGGTAAGACATATCATCAAATCACTCACTTAATGGTTAATGTTTGAATCATTTCTTTAATGCCATAAAGCCCTACTATGTTGTTTGTGGTTGTTGAGTATGTAAGAGAACTGGAACTGGCCCATAGCTGACCCTGCATGGGGGTTCCAGAGGCAATATATCTCATGGCAGGAGACTGCACATCTTTCTCCCATGGAGCAGTTGATGGAATCGAAACATGTGCTTTTGGGTTGGCAAGGCAACTCCTTAGCACGAGGCCACCAGAGCTCTCCTAACATCCTATTACAGCTGCTATTGTTTAGTAACACATAAAAAGAAATATTAGATGACAAAATAGCAGAATTATCACTTTGTAGACAACATTAATATCCACCCAAAATAAAAACAAAGGGAAGTAACTCAATTAACAAATTATTAAAAGAAATAAGAAATCTCAGAATGATGGCTAAAAAGAAATACCCAGTTCAGGTAACGGTGAAGTAGCTGGTTACAGACCAACCTTCTTATGAAAACTGCTAGAAGTCTGCACAAGACACATATGCACATGCACACACATGGGATAGAGGCCTCAAGGGAGCCCTGGTGGCACTGAAGTTAAATGCTAAACTGTTAAACAGAAAGTCATCAGACCAAATTCACCAGCTACTCCATAGGCCTCCAGGGTTCCCCATTCTGATTTTTGTTGTTGTTAGGTCCTGTTGTGTAGATTATGACCCAGAGTGACCCTATGATCAACAGATCTGAAGCCTGTCCTATCCTGTGCCATCCTCATCATATCTGACATACTTGAGCTCACTGCTGCAGTCACTGCATCAGTCCATCTCACTGAGGGTCTTCCTCTCCTTTGCTGACCTTTTTTACTAAGAAAATGAATTTATAAGCCTTTTGGAGAAAGTTCCACTGTAGGGTAGAAATAAGACCTGAACATGTAGAAAGATATTTATTATCTTTATGGATGAGAAGAAAATATTATAAATTAATTGATAATACTATTAATTCTCCCTAAGTTAAGCTGGACGTCTAATAAAAATTCTATCCATGACATTTACAAAACCTTTAGAATTACCTCTAAAATTCTTATAGAAAAAAAGAAATGTAAGTAGGGTTAACACATTTTTTTTTGTTAACACAATTTTTTAAAGGACAATGACAGCCAATCCCAGAGGTATGCAGTTTGAATCAATCCACCAGATGCTGTGCTGCAGAAGGAGGGGAAATCTCCTTCTGTACCAGTCAGATCTGATTTGACAGTCCACACAATAAAATAATAAAAATTTTAAAAATGTAAATAAGAGAACAATGACAGCTTTGCTTGTCAGGAAGACATTAGAAGTCTATGAAAATGAAAATAAAAAGTCTAAAGCAGAACCAAGTACTTATGGACTATGTCTATGATAAATGTAATTCAATCAGAGCTGACTTAGCTATCTCTACATTTTAAAAAAGTAAGTAAATCTTGTTCCTGTGCTATTTACAAAAATAAGTGATCAGTGAAAGATTTGTAATACTATTAGAAGATAGCTAAAATAACACACTAGTGACCTTTAAGATGAGGAAAATCCATTTGAAGCAATACACAGAAAAAGACATACCAAAAATAATCTTTCAATTAATTTTAATTAATTAATAATATATGAGAAGAAGAAATTAGCACATATTTGTCTTATATGGGGCATATAAAATTTTTATAATAAGAAAAATAAATAAACTCAAAATAAGATCCATTAATTCACAGAAAGAATATTCCCTCGCCAAGAAATCGGTCATAGAAAATAAATCAAGATACCATCACATTGGTAAAATTGTTCAAGTTTAACAAAATCATGTGTGGTAAGGGTGTGAATATTCTCAAACACTACTGGCTAGAGCATGTTTGCACACAATCTTTGGAAGCAATTTCACAGTATTCAACAGGATTTTAGTCTAGTCAGCTTAATTTCTCAAATTTTCATTGCCATCAAATCAGAACTAACTCACAGTTGACCTGTCCAGCTGGCTTTCAGACTCTGTAAATCTCATGGGAGGAATCTGCCCATCTTTCTCCTGAAAAGCTGCTGTTGGATTCAAACTGCCAGTGAGGCACAGCTTTTAGGCTACTTATCAGCACAATACCCTACTGGCTAGGCTATAAGAGCTCTCTCTAAAAGAGCTTAACTCTTTTAGCTGCTAGCTAAAAAGTTTAAGATTTGAGTCTGCCCCAGAATTTTGAGTAGTCCTGGAGATTACCTCTGAAAAAGAACCATTAAAACCCTTAAACACAGACCTACTTCCAACACACCTGAGTCACCATGTATCAGTTGCCACTTCAGTGTGGATAACGTCTCAACATCAAGAAAACAAAAATTCTTGCCACTGGACCAAAAGACAACATCATGATGGATGAAGAAAAGATTGAAACTGTTAACACCTAAGATGAACTGGGATTCTCAATCAATCAGCAGTCAGGAGATCAGGAGTCACTATGCATTGGGAGCATCTCCAAATTACTGAGGAGTAATGATATCAGTTTGAGGAATAAGGTACACATAGTTCAGGCCATGGTATTTTCATTTACTCATGTATCTGAGAACTGGACAATGAGTAAGAATGACAAAAGAAGAATTGATGCCTCTGAGGTGTGGTTTTGGAGGAGAGTACTGAATATCTCCTGAACTTCCAAAGGAACAAACAGCTATGTCTTGGAGAAGATGGAGCCAGAGTACTGTTTGGAGGTAAAGATGATAAAGCTTCAACTCACATACTTTGGGTATGCTGCTAGAAGGAGCTATTCCTTGGAGAGAGATAGTGTGATTATCTACCTTGGAAAGGTGGAAGGATGGATAAGGAGAGAGGACCCTCTATTAGGTGGTTTCACACAGTGACTGCAGCAATGGGGTCAAGTATGTAAGAAACTGTAAGGATAGCACAGGATAGAACAGGGTTCAGATCTGTTGTTCATAGGGTTGCTGTGGGTCATACTTGACTTGATGGCACCTAACAACAACATGACAATTGGATGATACATACCCGATAATCATACCACCCTGAATCCCAGAAGCTAAGCAGTTTAGTAAATTGACTAGGACACTTCCTGGAAATGCAATGAAGATTTGGAACTGCCCTGGTCAAGTGCTTGGTTAAGTGCTTAGCTGGAAACAAAATGGTCAGTATTTCTCTCACCAGCTATTTCACCGGTAGTCTGCTTCTGTAAAAATTATGGTCTTAGAAACTCTTTGGAGCAGTTCTACTCTGTCCTATAGGGCAATGAGATGATAGAATTTGACACCATGGCAGGGGGTTGGTTTGGCTGTTTGTTTTTTTGATAATAAGGGGATTTTCTAAATATTGCACATCTGGGGAGGGAGGCAGGACACATCATTGAGTGGTTTCTATTAACCATTGAAGTTTCCATCACCAGCCATGGGAAATAGTTAGCAAGTTTCTGGGTAAGGAGTTCCACAACAGCATACATATTGCATTTATTTATTACCTACCAGGACATAACCATACATGCAAGTGCAAAAAAAGAAAAAGAAAAAGGAGGATTGGAAGAACATACACATCATTGATGTTAGCAGAAAGTTACCTCCTGGAAAAGATACCAACAACTTTTATCTTCATTAAAACTAAAACATCAAACTCAAAAAGCTCATTGCTGTCAACTGGAAACTGGCTCATAGCTCTCCCTCCAGTGGTTTTCGGAGCCATTACCAGAGGTGGGCCACCTTTGGGTTATCAGTGCAACTTCCTACCCACTAGGTCACCAGAGAAAAACCAGATAATTGTTTATTAGTTGTGATGATCTAATGAGTAAGGATTTGCGCTGCCAACTCAAAAGCAATGGTTCGATTCTTCCTTTGAAGACAAACGTTAATCTTTTCCCTTGCAATTTATTGTTGTTGCGAGATGTCACCAACCGAGTACAACTCATAGCGATCCTATGAACAACAGACATGAACCTTGTCCGATCCTGTACCATCCTAAGCATCTCTGACACACATGAGCCCACTGCTACAGTCACTGTGACATTCCATCTTGTGAAGAGTCTTCCTCTGTTTCGATGACCCTCTTCATTTCCAAGCATGCTGTTCCTCTCTAGGGAGTAGCCTCCCCTAGTAGCACGGTCAAAGTATATGAGATGAAGCTTTGTCATCTTTGTCTCCAAGGACCATTCTGGCTGCATTTTCTCCAAAATATGTGTTTGTTCTTTTTGGCAGCCCATGGGATAATCAGTACTCCAACACCGCACCTCAAAGGCATCAATTCTTCTCTCTTTATTCATTGACCAACTCTCAAATACATAGTAAGTGACTGAAAAAAAAATGTGGCCAGAATCAGGCACACCTTTGTCTTTAAACTGACATCATTGCTCCTCAAGAGGTCCCTGACAGCATACTTGCTCAATGCATTATCCTTCCTCATTGACTGACTGCCAGTACCAAGGGTGTTGATTGTGGATGCCAGTAAAATGAAATCATTGACAATTTCAATCTTTTCTCCATCTTTCATGATGTTGATTATTGGTCCAGGAGTAAGGATTTTTGTCTTCTTGGTGTTATTACTGTTGTTGTTGTTGTTGTGCACCATAGAGTTAGAATCACCCCATAGCTGACCCTCTGGTGGGTTTTCAAAGACACAGGAGAAAATTGCCCATCCTTCTCCAGAGGAGCAGCTGGTGGCCTCCTAACCACATGCCTTTGGGATTGCAACACAGCTCCTTGGCCCTCGGCCACCAGAGCTCCCCTCTTGATATAGAGCTGCAATTGTAAGACTGTGGTAGATGATCTCCTGCAAGTGTTTAAAGTCCTCCTCACTTTCAGCAAGGTTGTGTCATCTGCATAACGGTTCATTGATGAATCTTCCTCTGATTTTGATACCACATTCTTCTTAATAGAGTCCAGCTTCTCAAATGATTTGCTCAGCATACAGATTAAATTGGCATGGAGAAAGAATATAACTCTCAAACACACCTTTCCTGATTTTAAACCATGTTCCCTTGCTCATTTTGGACAACAGCTTCTTGGATAACAGCTTCTTGGTCTACGTACAGGTTTCATATGAACATAATTAAGTGTTCTGCAATTCCCATTTTTTTCTCAGCCATGGTTTGTTATGATCCACACAGTCAAATAGCCTTTGCATAGTCAAAAAACCACAAATGGACATTTTTCTGGTATTCTCTGCTATTAGACAGAGTCTATCTAACATCAACAATGCCATTCCTGGTGCCAACGTCTCTTCTAAACTCAGCTGAACTGCAAGCCTTTGAAAACCTGGTTGAGGATCACCTATGAGTTGGTTCTGACAAACGGCCAAGAGAGATGGAGTTTTAAAATAAATTGTGGATTTAAGAATCTTTTAAAGAACCTTAAGAACAGAAAGCTTAAGTTAGATTTTTTTTTTTTTTTTAAATTGGCCTTGTAAGGAGGGACAGGTCCTTGGAGAGGTACATCATGCTTGGGAGGGTGGAGGGACGACGCAGGAGGGTGGATTGATTCAGTGACTGGGGTAATCGGGATGGATGTGTCAGAAACGGTGGGATTGGCACAGGACAGAGCAGGGTTTAGGGTTGTTGT
Source organism: Elephantulus edwardii (assembly GCF_000299155.1). Taxonomy (NCBI): domain Eukaryota; kingdom Metazoa; phylum Chordata; class Mammalia; order Macroscelidea; family Macroscelididae; genus Elephantulus; species Elephantulus edwardii. Next base: position 4,153,682 of record NW_006399914.1, read on the forward strand.
ACATAGGGTCGCTATGAGTCTCGAGCGAGTCCACGGCACATAACAACAACAACAACAACAACAACAACAACAACAAATTGGCCTGCGATTAAGATTATTGTCTGGCTTGCAGGTGTAGAACTAGAAATCAACTGACCAAAGGTGCTGGGCATTTTCTACTTGGTCACACAGAAATCTTGACGAAACTTTGAGACCAGATATAATTGTCCTAGCGCAGAAGATTGAAGGAGAGGGAGGAGTATTAAGGAGAAAACGCATCGTGGGATTAAGTCTCATTTCGAAGGCCAGTATTTTCAAGTCAATAGCATCACAAGAAGCAAACCTGTTAATTAAGAGACATAATATACAGTTCTAGCTAAGAAGGCTGAACTGATTGATACAGGGACCAGCGCTGTTGTATGCCATGGAATCGGGACTGACTCATAGCTGACACTATAGCGGCTTTTCAGAGGCAATAAATCCCACGGGAAGTGACTGCTCAACATTTCTCCTGTGGAGCAGCGAGTGGATTTGAACCGGGTGTTACTGGGATTACAGTGCAGCTTCTTGCCACTAGCCTTGCAGAGCGCCCTTCTCTTTGTTGGTTTACTGAGCGACGCCCCCACTCCTACCCGAAACAGCGCGCGCGAGGAGGGGGCGGCGGTCGGAGATGCACGCATGTGTACAGAATTACGCAAGCGCACATCACTTGCGCAAGCGCAGAAGCTCAGGGCCGCGCAGCTACGCTCTCGGTGAGAACGCCTCGGTGGGGTCTGCGAAGCGTGCATCATGTCGGAAATGTCAGAGCTGTCGGAGCTGTATGAGGAGAGCAGTGACCTGCAGATGGATGTGATGCCCGGCGAGAGTGACCTTCCGCAGATGGAGGTAGGCGGCGGAGGCCGGGAGCCATCCCTGAGCCCCTCCCGCGGTGGGGCCCCGCCACAGCTCGAGGAGGAAGGCCCGATGGAGGAGGAGGAGGAGGCTCTGCTGCCCATGGCGGGGGCGGGGGGCCTCGCTCACGGGCCCGGCCGCGGGGAGCAGCCAGGCCAGATCGCGGCCCCCGACTTCGAGAGCGAGGACGAGGGAGAGGAGTTTGATGACTGGGAAGACGACTACGACTATCCCGAAGAGGAGCAGCTCAGCGGGGCGGGCTACAGAGTCTCCGCGGCCCTGGAAGAAGCCAACAAGATGTTTCTGAGAACATCCAGAGCCCGAGAAGCAGCGCTGGATGGCGGCTTTCAGATGCATTATGAGAAGACCCCGTTCGATCAGTTAGCTTTTATCGAAGAGCTCTTTTCACTTATGGTGGTCAATCGTCTGACCGAAGAACTCGGCTGTGATGAGATAATTGACAGAGAGTAGGAGAATGCTGTTAGAAGAGGAGGAACCTGTTCGAGGAGAGATCTGGCATTCGGTTATTTTTTGGGGGGGTTGTTCAAAATAGTTCTGTGCCAATCAAAGACATGGTCCTCAAAAGCAGAAGAAAATGGTATTTGTTTTGCAAGCTAGAAAAGACTTAGGACAGTGACTGCACAGTTGTGATAACGAAGGGTTGTTAAGAAAGAAAAAGCATCTTGGGACTGTTGAAACCTGTTTTCAAGAATGTTCTGAAACACCTATGCCTTTGCCTTTGTCACTCATCCAGTTTCTTTTCCTTGCATTGGAGAAAACACCTTTCAGATCCGCTTCACTGTAAGGGATGGTTTTGCATGAACAAGGCATGACCAAGACAAACTGGCAATAAAACACTAATGTATCTGTATGGTGAGGGGGGAAAAAACCCCAAATGCCCAACTTAGGACACAGGATGTCTTTAAATTAATTGGACTGAAAGCCTATTGAGAAAATGAGAAATTCCTGTCGTGATCCATTCAAATTCGTTAATCAAAGATTAAATTATTAGCGTGGCATGAATTAACGTTTTCTTAAGTATCTCAAAAGGATGAGCACATCCAGAAAACAAATACTACACATTGTATCCTTAAATGTGTTTCCAAGCGAATCTTACTTTATTCATGTGTTCTTGAAGCTTTTTAAAGCAGCTTTGGTCTATAACTCAAAGAAATCCCTATCCTGACCATTTTAAAATGTAAAAACTTTAGACCTCTTTAATGAAAAATGTTAGACATTACTCTGTTCTGTGAAAGTCAAAGAATGATTTCTAACACACTAGGGAAAATTTCTGGGTAGTTTTGGGTTTTTCACTTAATTTCACAGGAGAAACACTTAATTGAATGTCATAAGAACTGTTGGTGAAAATTGTCATGTAAAAGCAAAATTATACATTTAAAAAAGACTGAACAATTATGCTATCTACTTTTGAAAGGTGTTAAAGCCTGCCCAGAAGTCGATGGTATCTGACATTTCCCCCTCTCCTCCTCTGGTTAAGCTTGTTCTTTGTTATGCCCCAGCCTTGGAGATAATAAAATTTCTTGTTCTATGTACTCTGTTTGGTAATAATATTACACATATACCTTTTATGTATATATTACTTTTTCAATTGTATTAATTACCACAACTGTTCAATGATTTCAGTTTAATCAGTATTTGTAGGAGACAGTGACCCAGCTTCAAATACCAGATTTACAATTGTGGAGCTAGATTATACTTAATAAAGTGAGTATTGGCAACCTAGGAAAATGTGCCCTATCATGGACATACTGCTGTGATTATGAAAATGCTGAAGTTTTGTGAGAGAAAAAAAAAATAGTTACATGAGAATGCTTTATCCAGTAAAAATGGAATCATTATATGGCAGGTTATATCATGACCATTACAAAGTAGCAAATGTTCCTGCTTCATAATGGGAATAAAGGACATCCAATACAACTGGTCAGCTCAGGTCTTCCTTACACTATAGTCATCCTGGGGTTTTTTTGGGGGGAGAGAGCTTTTCTAAAAGTATTTAAATAACAATGATCATCTAATCAGTAAACAGCAGCTTGGCAGGGGGAAGGCGTAGACCTGAAGGAGGTAAAAGGTTAGGGTTTAAACATTTTAATCTTGCTTCTCCTATGCTAGATAGCTCCCATGGGTTTCTCAAAACTTGTAGCTGTAGTCAAATGCATCTGAAGATAATTATACAATGTGAATTAACAAGACTTGGGGGGAGGCAGATAGGGAGAATATTAGTATACAATAAATAGTATAGGCTACTTGTATTTACCTCAGTGTAAACAAAGACTTGGGGGCATGGGTCTGCAAACTGGGCAGTTATATTTCTTAATGAACATGAAGTAAGGGGAGGGAGAAAGAAGGCACCTTTATGGGTTTTGAGACTTGGGCTCTGCAACTGGTTGGGTGGTTTTCACAACAAATACCTGGAGAACCCACTGGTATTATTAATAATATGTGCTGAAGATTAGAAATAGTAACCTTTTAAGACCACTTTTAGGGATGTAAAATCACATTCTTTTTAAATACTCAAATTTTATCACAACTATGACTCAAGACTCCTTGATTGAAATCTGAGCCCATTATGTAACCAAATCTATAAGTGGGAAAAGTACTTCAGTGTCCTTAAATGGAAAAAAAAAGTGGGTGTAATAATTGCACACCTTATAAATTATCCATTTAATGAAAATTACTAATCTTGATTGGGGGCATTGAGGGGGAAGAAGGCACTTGAAAGAAGATTCTGAATCTAAGTATGATTTGAGGGAGCTCTTCCAGCATAGCTCATAATCCTGCTAATTCAAAGGCTGCACATTGCAGGCTATTTGAATCTACCATTTGAGCAATCTCCAGGGCAGTTCAGAGTCCCGAGGGTCAGCTATGAGTTGGTTCTGACTCAAATATAAGCAGCAAGTGACTGGAGCTCTGGTGGCCTAGTGGAGCCTTGTAGAGAGGGAGTTGCACTGTCATCTTCAGAGTAGGCAATTCAAATCCACCAGCTGCCCTTCAGGAGAAAAAAATGAGCAATTTCTCATGCAATTTACAGCTCCTAAAAACCCACTGGAGGACCAGTTCTGACACCACCACAATGAGGGGTGCTGTTTTGGGGGTAGTTTTTTTTTCTTGTTACATGGAACTACACTGGCTGCCCTCAGGCCACAGATGTCCCACAATTCTATTTTGTTTGGCTCACTCACACTTACAATTTTAACTTCTTAATTATAAACCCAGTTCAGAGATAGCAGCAAAAAACCCAGATTTCCAGCTGCTTTTGCCAATGTGAAAGATCTGGCAGTCCTTGCCCACAGTCCCACATGGCAAAGAAGTATCTGATTCATCTTTAAGCAGGGAAGAGGCTCACTTCTGTTCCCTGTGCTATCTCCTGGACATGGACGTCAAGTGGTACCATCATTTTGCACCATATTTGCAAAGACAGTTGGCATTAGCTGGTTGACCTCCATAAATATTTGAAGTGGCTTCTCTATGGACACTAACAGATGTCTCCATTTTATACCTATTTTGCCTACTACCCTTGTCAATTTAGTAATTGCTAAAGAGCAAAAGACTAAAAGACAGTAAAGAATTAGTAAAAATGGAAGCTACTAAGACCGTGACATTTTTTGCACTAAATTCACAAAACCTACTACACCTTGCTTTCCCAGAATTTTCCCATAGCAAAATTAACTAAAACCATAGTATTATGTTTCATATTACATTACGCATCTGAGAGTTTATGAGACATTTTCTGGAAGTGAGTGTTTATTTTTTTTATATTGCTCTCAGTGTTTAGAGATAAATATGAACCATCTGATCCATAAATGATGTGTCATCTGTGAATGTATCCATAAACTTGAACCTGTTTATATTTGCAGATCAAAGTAGAACTTTGAAGTTAAGTTTAGAGGTTAGGAGTGTGGGAGAGGAAGGCATTCACATATCCTTATAGTTCTTGGAATGTCAAAGAATAACTTTCTTTAGGGAAAATTTAATACATCCTTTTCTCCTGTAACAAACCAATCCCTTCACTGTTGCCTTCATCCAATGATCATATTAGCTGCCTTTCCCACTATGAGTAGATGTAACCTATACACATTGTCCTACCTCTATTCTACCTGGAAGACCGGGTGCATTACAGTACCGCTTCCATTTGCAGTAGCCTGGAGGGGAGAGATGCAGCAAACACACTACAACCCCATTTCTTCCTACGTTCTCCATTTACTTCAGTCACTCCAAGGAAGAAAATATAAAAAAAAAAGTTCTTCAGATTCTCTATCCAAGTCTGTCACCTATGATACTCCCAGCTATGTCTATTCTTTCTCTCCTGCAAAATTCTGAGAAATATCAAGGGCTCCTAGACTCAATGAGATTTCATAGTTAAAAACATTAAGCCCTCTTCACCCTACCAAGTATACCATGCTCCTGGGTAAAAACTGAAAATAAATTTTACATCTAGAGATGTCATAAGGAAAAAACAACTTGAGTATTTTAATCAGTGCTTTACTTTCTACACTGATGGGTTGATTTTCCATATACAGCCCCAAATGTTACAGTGTTAGAATAATAGTCCTTTCTCTGGGATAATCGGTCAGGATCCAATTAGACAGGAATCTATTTTTAATTGTGTCATAATTCCTAAGGTGTTTTATAAGGATCTGATGGCTTAGTGGTAAGGAACTGCGCTGCTGATATAAAGGTATGTAGTTCAAATCCACCAGCTGCTCCACAGGAGAAGGGCAGTCTCTTCACATGCAATTTACTGCCTCTGAAAACCAATACTAGAGGGTCAGCTATGGATCAGTTCTGACTAGATGGTATACAACAACAACAAAGTGGTTTCTATTACTACATAAGCAAGACCTTTCTCCTTGCCCCTATTGTTGCATTTAGAAAGCAAAGCAACTCAAATACTCAATTGAAATTCTTTCGTGTGTGTGAAAAGTAGAGGTAAAAATACATATGTCTAATATATATGTGCACAAACACACTTTACATATTTTCCTTGTGAAGCACCAAGAACATGGAAAGGTCTCAAAAAAATCCCCAAACATTTGAGTAAATAATGGCTGGCATGTGGCACATACTGTACTAGATTGTTTACACTCATTATCTCACTTAATCTTCTAACCGTATGACCAGGGACAGATTATCTAGTAAAGTAAATGCAGGTTTATTAATCTGTACTGAACAATTTAACATGGGTTTCATCATATCTTTTATCTTGGATGATCTCTGGTGACAGATGAATATTACCAAATGACCATTAAGTGGCAAGCCAGGATACCCACCTATATGTTGCTGTTGTTGATTGCCGTCCAGTCAAGCATTACTCATAATGACCCTATGAACAAAAGACCTGAAGCCTTTCTATAACTACCGTCATTTATCAAAGTTTGTACAGTTTCCAGAGTCACGCTGTTTAGGAAGTGGATGCCACTCCTGCTTCCAAACCTGTCTTAAACTGGGAGCTCCACCAAACCCTGACCACCATGGGTAACCATTATGGCATTTGACATCCCAATGGCACAAGGTTACCTCAGTACAGCATATTGACAGAAGAGTGCTATACAAAGCCCTCCCCAAGGTCTTGTTGAATCTAAACATCTTGTTGAATCTAAACAAGAGGCTTAAAAAACAAACACAAAAGCAATATAATACACTGTTGCTGAGTTGCCTGCGATATATAGGGAACCTCAGAACAGAGCAAGGAAACACTGCATGATTCAAAATTAGGAAAGGATTGTGTGAGGGATGCATCCTATCCCCATACCTTTTCAATCTGTATGGAGAATAGATCATTCAGGAAGCAGAGCTTTATGAGGAGTGTGGCATCAAGATTGAAGATTCATCAACAACCTACGATATTTGATGATATAATCTTGCTTGCTGAAACTGAAGAAGACCTGTAGTGCTGCTGCAGAAGGTCAAGGACGGTAGTCTTCAATATGGCTTGAAGTTTAACATCAAGAAGACAAAGATTCTCACTAGTGAGCCAACTGGCAGCACCATGATAGATGGAGAAGAGATTGAGGTTATTAGCAATTACAGCTTGCTTGGCTCCACAATCAACACTCTTAAAACACCAGCAATCAGGAAATCAAAAGACAAATTGCATTGGGAAAATCTGTTGTCGTGGACCTCCCCAGAGTGGTGAAAAGCAACGATGTCAGTCTAGAGATAGGTGCACCTAATCCAGGCCATGGTCTTTGCAATTACTTGTTTTGCTTCAGACAGCTGGACAATGACTAAGAGGAATCGCTGCCTTCAAGTTGTGGTGCTGGAGAAGAGTCTTGAACATATCATGGACTGCCAAGAAAACAAATTGGTCTTTCTTGGAGGGGGGTGAAACCAAGTTTCTCTTGGAGGCTAGGATTTTGAAGCTCCATCTCACATACTTTGGGCACGTGGCCAGGAGAGACCACCAGTCCTTGGAGAAGGACATCTTGCTCAGAAGGGTGGAGGGACAGCGCAGGAGAAGAACCCAGATGAGATGGATTGATACGGTAACTGGGGCAGGGGGGGTTAGTGTGTAGGAATTAGTGAGATTGACTCAGGACAGGAAAGAGTTCAGAGCTGCTGTACTAGGGTCACTATACATTGCAACCTACACACACACACACACACTTAAAGTCCCTTAATGTTTTATCATTGCCAAAAACACATTTAACCTTCCATGGGTCCATCATCAACAACATTCTATACAATAAAACTTTAAATATCAAGAACCATGAATCACTACATGTTAAAGACAAAAATTAGACAAATAATTTAGAATCCCTGGGTGGTACAGTTAAGTACTTAGCCAAACTGAACTGCCTCTGAGAGGGCTGGCAGTTCAAACCCACTCAATACACCTCAGAAGACAGGCCTAGTGATCTGCTTCCCAAAGATTATACTGAAAACCTTACAGAACAGTTCTTTTCTGCACATACGGGGCCCCCATGAGTTAGAATAAATTTGACCACAACTAACAACCATAAGAAAAACATAAGGAATTTGGTTTAAAAAAGAAAAGGCAAGCAGTATGTCCTAGTTTAGGTACATATTTAGTCCAATGCCCATACATCTTTTACATCTGCTTCAGCAACACTGTTCTCTGAAAAACTGGACTCATGATGAAAACTCAAGCATAACACAGTATTATAAGAAAAAATCAAAGCAATAACATTTTAGGAAGACCTGAGACCATTAGAGTTAGAAGAAAATACTTCTGCTTAAAATCATTAACTCTAAAGTCATCTCTCCCTTTTACTCCAGTCCAATGAACATCATCTGCTAGTTCGACAGTAGAATTATTTTCCCTTTGAAGAGAAGTAATGGTGAATAATGAATGGATGATTCAGGTAGATGAGTTGCCAAATGGCATACACTGTATTTTTTACCTAATTATCAATACAAAGTTATTGGTTAGGTACAGGTGTTTTGGGAGGGTCCACTGGCAATAAAGCAAGCCATGGGAATTGCTTGGTTTGCCAATGAACATGAAAGATTTATACTACATTGTACTCTTCAGTACTCTGGAGAGGTCCCTAACAGCAGACTTTCCCATCACAATGAAGTTACTCTGGAGACTAAGGTGTGTGGAATACAGTCCATGGTCTTTGCAATCACTTGTTATGCATCAGAGAGCTGGATAGTGACTAAGGAGGACAGAAGGAAAATTGATGCCTTTGAGCTGTGGTGCTGGAGAAGAGTATCGAATATACCATGGACTGCTAAGAAAACAAACAGGTTCATCTTAGGGTTAAAATAGGCTGCTCCTTGGAGGCAAGGATTCTGAAGCTTTGTGTGACATATTTTGGACATGTTGCAAGGAGGGACCAATCCTTGGGATAGGGACGTCATGCTTGGGAGGGTAGAGGGACAGTGCAGGAGAGGAAGACTCTCAATGAGGTGGATTGATTTAGTGACTGGAGTAATGGAAGTAGGTGTGTCAGAGAAAGTGAGATTGGCACAGGACAGAACAGGGTTTAGGGTTGTACATAGGGTCGCTATGAGTTGCAGGTGACTTGACAGCACATAACAACAACAACAACATTGTGCTCTCAGGAAAATGTTAAACTAGTTTGAAAATTACCAATATGTGACACACAAATATGAAGTGAGCACAAGCTGGGGGGTAGGGGGGGCCAATGGTGCAGACAAATTTGCTGGATGCAGGTTTGCTGCAAGCTTTCAATTTGTTAAGAAAAATCCATACAGTACATGTAAAGAACAATAAAACACAGCATTCCTGTATGCAAGAAGGAAACCCCTAGGGATGGGTTAGTAATGCTCACTATTGCACATGTAAAGCTTTGCAGATTTTTCTCCCTTGTGTTTTATTCAATTTTAGGCATACTCTGTGTGAAACTTAATTTTATAATTCCCAGACTCCTCTTGAGAAATAGATGATAAATTAAACTCTAAATGACATTCAAGGTCTTACCTGTTGGTTGTCAAGATTCATCAGTGTGAGGCTGCACGTTGAGATGGTCAATTTTATATTCATCCCCGAAAACTGAAGGTTACTTTTGCCAAGAACTGTTGATAGGAGTTTAACTGGAGGCTTAAAAAGTAACAAAACATACTTTAAGTTATGAATTTTATTAGCAAGTGAATAATAATGCTATTTACATGGTTTTTAAAAAGATTAATACCCACCCTCTACCTCTGTTTCATTTAACACAATGAAATGAAATTATGTATATACACGCAAACTTTCAAAAATTGGAATATAGCCAAGTTCTCCACCAAGCAGTGAGAACTGAGCTCTTAGACAAGGGAGCTATGGTGGCATAGTCTGTAGGGAGATATGCTGCTAAACCAAAGGTCACGCCTCTCTGGTGGTTCGAATCCACCAGCAGCTGGAAGATGGGAGATCTCCTTCCACCTAGGAAATGAAAGTGTAGGGTAAGCTATATATTGGTTCTACCTCAACAGAAGTGAGATTTTCTTATACATTCTCCCTCTGCTCAACTGTGGGGAAAGAACTGCTGTAAATGGAACTTCCTGTGAAAGATTGGGTCAGTGGAATTCTCAAGTCTTTTTCACTATCTAGGGTATAAGAAAGAAAGTTGATGATAAGTTGCTAAAGGCCTTCATGAACAGTGTCCAATGGAGTGACTGTTTCCTTCGTTGAAACCATCCTTTGTCCCACATACTCTTTGTTGGAGTTAAAAAGATCTTGTCATTAGCCAGCTCTCTTTCTTCAGACAATGACAATGCCTGGAGTTTCATCATCAGCCACTCTTTAAGTGAAATCATCATTTCCAGAAAGTGTCTACTATTAAAATGAACAAATATTACTGGGAATGTGTTAGCCTATTCCACATTAACTCATTAACAAAGGTGGTTCACCAGGTTTGGAAGAACCATTAGTAAGGGATGGATTCCCTACTCTTGAAATGAGGCAGTCTTAAATGAGTGGACCTACTTGTTGGGATAATAGTTGAAATCTCTTATTTTCTTTAAAGAGGTTATGAGAAGTACAGAGAGGCTGGAGACCAGCCATTCTTGAGCTGAGCCACACAGATAGTTCATGACATAACAGTTGTTTGATGACTCTGTTGTTAACATGGCTCTAATGTAAGTCAGATACCTCAAGTTTTCCAATTTCATTATTATTGTCTTTTATTATCAGTATCTTTATAAATATGATCTTCATCATTTTGAGTTTGGGTGAGAATAGCAGCAGCAAATTATGTGCTGTAACAGTGTACTTACTAGCAGTTGTTGTTTTTGCTGTCGAGTCACTTAAAACTCATAGTGACCCTATTGTCTCTGACACACCTACCCCCGTTACCCCAATCACTGAATCAATCCATCTCATCCAGGCTCTTCCTCTCTTGCACTGTCTCTCCATCCTCCCAAGCATGATGTCCCTCTCCAAGGACTCATCCCTTCTTGCAACACATCCAAAGTATGCCAGAAGAGGCTTCAGAATCCTTGCCTTCAACGAGCAGCCTGGTTTCACCCTCTCTAGGATGAACCTGTTTGTTCTCCTAGGAGTCCATAGTATATTCAATACCCTTCTCCAGCACCACAGCTCAAAGCCATCAATTCTCCTTCTGTCATCCCTAGTCTTTGCCCAGCTCTCTAGCTCTCTGATGCATAGCAAGTAATTGCAAAGACTATGACCTGGATTTGGCACATCTTAGTCTCTAGACTGACATCATCGCTCTTCAGTACTTTGGAGAGGTCTCTGACAGCTGACTTTCCCAATCCAATTGGTCCTTTGTATGTAGCACATACTATTAATACGAAGATGGGCCTAAATAAGTAAGGGATGCTGGTAAGTGTTGTTCTCATAATTCAAAACTAACATAAGTTGGGCACTGTAATAGGATATTCTTAACCGATTTCAAGGGTCATTTGTGAGTGATTTCCCTTGCCATATGGTTGATCTGAGTTACTCTGAGTAACACTAGGGTCAGCCCTGCAAAAAAATCATCAAGAGTGATAACAAAAATTAGGCTGGTGGTATAGAAATAGAATATGAAGCTGGAACTCTGCAGACCAGATTTCTAGAGCTGGCTCTAATCTTAGCCAGTTTAGTGACTCAAAGCAAATCCCATTTCTTCTCCGATCTCCATTTAGTAGCTGGCAAAATGAGCAGGCTGAACTGGAAGATTTCTAAAAAATCACTTCCTTCTTAAGAAGTCTGCAATCCTCTTATTTATATAGCTGTCCTAAAAGCGTGCGCACTTTTACTTTAGAGTTTTCAAACCAACTAAAAATTTTGGGTTAACCGCTGAATTGCAATCCACTATTGTTGGAAACCATTATAATATATACCAGACACTGTTAGGAATTGTGTAGATCCTATTTGATTTACCTTCCATATTTGATAAAGTAATTGTTATTTCCCCTATTTCACAGATCAGGAAACCAAGGATATAAGAAGCGTAATGACTCACCCAAAATCATAACACAGAGGCAAGACTGAAATCAAAATCTATTTTTTAATTCATTTTAATGAACATTTACAGAGATTTTGAATTTCCATTCATTCATTGTTGCACTTTTCTCTCCGCCCCCGATGAAATCGAAGTCTATCTAACATCAAACCTTATACATTCTTTCCATCAGACAGGTTCCTTCTATCTTGTCTTATTACCTCACATCTACTTTCATCCATGTTCTTACCTGAAAATTCAAGGAGTCTAAAAACTCCAAAAGATTATAGTGCAGAATATATGCACTAGAAAATAGAGAAGTTGGAAAGGACTGGTCATTTAGTTCAAACAGGTCATCTGATTAAATTCCTTTACTTCTCAGGAGCAAATGAGCCCTCTAGAGATGAGAAAATGTGCTGGAAATTTTCTGACTTGAAGCCAAGATACTTGCTCCACTGTCACTCCAGGCAGTGTCACTGTTCCAGACAGTGTCAGACAAATTAGCAATTTCAGAGTCAGAAACAAGTTTAAGTGCAGCTCTGTGATCCTCTGGCCTAGTAAAGTGGACTTGAGACCTTGGTTTTTATGCTGTAATGAACGAACAACTATTTTCATATTAGCTTTCCCACAGTGAAAACTCTTTCCCTCTCATTTTGAGGCTGTAAATATTCTGGAAGGAGCTTGCTCATTTTTTTCTCACAGAGCCACAGGAAAATTTGAACCTTCAGAAAAGGCCACTCTCCCCTCCCCGCCCCCCCCAAACAATGGCACCAAGGCACCCCTCCCACAATGAAGCAAGCATTAAACAAGAAAAGGTGTTTTACCTTTCGTTTCTTAATGGCTCCATGTGCCCCAGGGACAGCTTCACACAGGCGACTTATTGCTTCCCTATAGAACAGAAAGCATATGCCTTAAAATAGTACCTAGCATACAGGAACTTCTCAAAAAAATGCTAAAAATTACTATGGCTTGGTGTGCACATAATTAATAATGAGTCTGAGATAGATGAACCCCCTAAGGATAAAATACTGCTTAATTCTGCTATAGTTTAAATACAGAAACATCCGACAACATCCGAATACTGAAAAACTGCTTTACAATAGGAGTCCTACTGTTCTATCCATCTTTTTGGAGTCCAAAAATCCCCAAATATTATAATGCAGAATCTATTATACATTAGAAAACATGGAATTTGAGATGAATCAAACTGGTCATCTGGTTCAACTTCTTCATTTTTCAGATGTGGGTTTTGTTTTGTGTAATGTCATTTTGGTTTGTTTGTTGTTTTTATAATCCAATAAAGGTGTGAACCTGTATTATCTGAGAATACTTCACTTTTACCGTTAGCAAAATCCTCTGTGGTGTCATAAATAAAAAGCTTCAGAGAATCTCAGTGCCAAAGACAATTAAGTACAACAGAATCTGGCCACCAGAGGAACTTTAAAAAGGATCAAGAGAGAATTAAATTTCAAGGTGGTCTCACATGGAGCCTTATTGACTGAGGTACTGCTACAAGCCACTGGGCTTTCATGTTATTTCACAGAAGAAAAGGAAATCAATATCAAATTTCTGCCTTTGCTTATGTTCCTGTTCTTACTGTTATTGCACTTCCTAAGAGTAGGTGCTCCTTAATGGAAGTGGGGACTGCACTGGCGCCCTCCTCTCCAGAAATGCAGTCACAACTAAGAGCTTTCATCCCTTGGACCTTGACAATCCCCTCTCTTCCAGAATTTCATCCTGCATTATCTAAATTTTAGCCTTGTGACTTTCAACATACACATCAAACTTTTCACCAGGCAAATGGAAATTTCCAAACTCTTCCCGAACATCCCAGAGATCACGGTTTAAATTTACAAACAGTATTCATACACACACACACACACACACACACACACTACTACAATTTTTATATATCTTATATGGGGTCACCTTGGGTCAGAGCCAACTTGAAGGGAATAGGTTATATTATGACTTTTGTATCTCACAAAAATATTTTCTAAGAGAAGTTTTTGCCTCTTAAACAAAGAGGAATGGTCAAAAAAATGTAGATCTAATTTAAAAGCAAAACACAATAGGTAGGAGGGCAATATTTTTTCAGTAGAGACTTTCTATCCGTAGAAGAATTGTCAAAGAGTTTATATGATTTGCCTTTTTTAAATCATACCATATTTTTGGTTCAGATCATCACCTGCCTTTCTCTGCCCTTCCCTCAATAAAGTAAACTCTTCTTTAAAGTATTGTTTCATTTTTGCTGAATTACCAGAAGCCAAAGAATCAAATTACTTTTTGTTTTAGACTATTAGGATTTTAGATTTATTTTCTCTGGAATTCCAGCCTTAGTTTCTCTAGAGTCAAAGACAAGGATGACAAAGAAGGTTGGGTTCTTTGGTTTGTTCAGTTGATTGATGTTTGAATCATCATAATGATTATTCAATAATAAATGAGTCTCATCTAATTGACTCAATTTGGCCTCTGGAACTGCCAAAATAATGAGTCCAGGCATCTTAATACATCATCTGTATTGAATAAAGAGGTATAATAAGAAAGGGCAGAGCCTTGAGTCCACGAAAAGCAGCTGGGGCACTTTCGTCTCAGAAGTTTTCTGTACATGCTTTGAAATACAAGTAGAGAAACAAAGATGGCCATTGATACAGCCAACTATTATAATAACAACTGTTATTAGAGGTTAGTACTTCCACATAGCACCCTGTAGTTTTACAAAGTTCTGTCCCAGGCTTTTCTTAATTCTCACACTTATTGTCAATCTCATGTAGCAAAAATATTGAAGTTAAATAGAGGGAAATGCTTTATAGCATGAGCTCTTTTCACAAAGGATTAGAAAGAATGACCGTTCCTAGCAAAGTGGGGATTGGAAATGCCAAAGGAAGAACACGTGCAACGGTGCCAAAATGTAAAGTAGCATGCATGATATGAGAGAAATACAAGTACTCCAATGTTGCTTGAGGCATAAAACGTAGTAAGATAAAAAGGGAATGAGAACAAAAAGACAGAATCATAGCTGAAAACATTTCCTCTAAAGGGTCAGAGAGGAAATATTTTAGGCTTTGCTCTGTCGCAGCTAATCATCTCTGTATTGTGGAGGAAAAACAGCTATATACGACGTGTAAACAAACGGACATGCCTTTGTTCCAATAAAACTTTACTTACAAAAACTAGACAGCTGGCTAGATTTGATCGATGAGCTGTCATTTTCAAATCCCTTAATTAGATAGTTTACACAAAAGAGAGAAAAAGCTCCATTTTAGAAAATGGGAAAATGTACACATTTATGAGAATGTTTAATCTGAAAGTTAAAGCCACTACAAGATCTTCATTGAGTCCTCATTAGATTAGCAAATAAGGCAAATGCAGACTCACTGTTAGGAGAGTAGGGAAAAAATCAGCTCAGACATACACATATCTCTTGATGGGGATCCTGATTTGTATTAATGCAAACCACTAATGAGTAATTTAATAAAGGATGACAAATGTCATAAAATTTGTCAGAGTTTTTGACATGAGGGAACTTGTAATAAAATGCATTGTGTATGTATAAAATACAATGTATATTAATTAAACATAATGTAGAGGAATTATTATGTGAAAACCAATAAAAATATTTTTTAGTCAAAACAATGAAACAACTTAAAAACTTGATTGTGATATAAGTCATATCAAATAAATATTGGCACCTGAAATGTTAAATATAAGGAATATTAAAATACAAAGGGGAAAAATCTATATATATTAATTGAATAAAAAGTAAAACTTGAAAGTAAAACTTGGAATACTCTCTCTCTCTCTCTCTCTCTCTCTCTATATATATATATATATATATTACTAAAATCATGGCCATTAAGCCGATTATCAAATTTAATATTAATAATAAACCAAATGGTAGATTTCAGGATATAAGAAAGGCATAATACAAGCTGGTGTTCACCCTGAGGCACAAGGCATTCTTTAAGAGTTTCTTAGTTTGTACTTACTGAATCCCTGATCCTGAGAAAAGCATAAGGTAAACAATAGAGAAGAACTCGACTTATTTGCAAAAGACTTTGCCATGATCCTTTGTTTTTGTTTTCTACTCCCTTGTGATTTTCCTTTGTTTACCTTCCTGATGACTCTCAATAAATACACTGAGAGGCATGGCTTGAGGTCCTTCAGTCAATGAAACTGCTGGCCCCTTGTCTTTACTTTTTCTGTTTTATCTCATTCTTGGTTGTCTGTCTCATTATTAATAATTATAAAAATACTTCTGCAACAGTGACCTCTCTATTACCCCCACCTCCCTCTCAGAGGAACAGCTAGTGGTTGAAACAACTGACTTATTGGTTATCAGCTCAACACTTAACCTACTAAGCCTGTAAGGCCTCATTATATGTGGTGATTAAAAAAAATTCCAAACTCATTGCTGTCTAGTGGGAACAGACTGAGAGCTGACCGTCCAGAGGTTTTCAAAGGCTACGAATTAGATAAGTTTGTCCATTTTTCTCTCCAACGAACAGCTTGTTGTTGCTGTTGCTATGTGTCTTTGAGTCACTTGAGACTCATAGCGACTCTATGTAAAACAGCCCTAAACCCTGCTCTATCCTGTGCCAACTTCATTGTCTCTGACACACCTACTCCCAACACTCCAGTCTCTGAGACAATCCATCTCATTGAGAGTCTTCCTCTCTTGCACTGTCCCTCCACCCTCCTAAACATGATGTCCCTCTCCAAAAACTGGTCCTTTCTTGCAACATGTCCAAAGTATGTTAGACAAAGCTTCACAATCCTTTCCTCCAAGGAGCGGTCTGGTCTCATCCTCTCTAGGATGAACCTGTTTGTTCTCTTAGCAGTCCATGGTATATGCAATACTCTTCTCCAGCACCACAGCTCAAAGTCATCAATTCTCCTTCTATCATCCCTAGTAATTGTCCAGCTTTCTGATGCATAGTAAATAATTGCAAAGGCTATGGCCTGGATCAGGCGCATTTTAGTCTCCAGACTGACATTGTTGCTCTTCAGTACTCTAGAGAGGTCCCTGACAGCCGACTTTCCCAATGCAATTTGTCTTTTAATTTCGTGGCTGCTGGTGCCAAGAGTGTTGATTGGAGCCAAGCAAACTGAAACTGTTAACAATCTCAATCTCTTCAACGTTTATCATGATGCTGCCAGTCGGCCCAGTGGTGAGAATCTTTGGTTTCTTGATGTTGAGTTTCAATCCATATTGAAAGCTGCAGTCCTTGCCCTTCTTCAGCAAGCCCTCAGTTCCTCCTCAGTTTCAGCAAGTAGATTTGTATAACTTAGATTGTTGATGAATCTTCCTTCAATCCTGATGCCACATTTCTCCTTACAGCACTCTGCCTCCTGGATGATCTGTTCCCCATATAGATTGAAGGAACAGCTATTATTGTTGTTTTTGATAGCCATTGAGTCGAGCACAACTCATAGCAACCCTATGAACAAAAGGCCTGAAGCCTTTCTATAACTACTGTTGTTTCTCCAAGTTCATATAGTTTCCAGAGGCATGTGGAAGCAGGAAGTGGATGCCACTCCTGCTTCCAAACTGGTCTTAAACTGGGAAATCTACCAACACTGTTCACCATGGGCAGCCATTATGGCATTTGACCCCCATTGGCATAAGGTCCAGCTTCACAGCAAACTCAGATTACCTCAGTACAGCAAATTGACAGAAGAGTGCTGTACAACTTAGAAGAATGTTCCTTCAAAGTGAGATAACACTAGGCCCTTGGGCCCAACTGACTTTTAAGTACAAGGGTGCACTTGCACTCTCTCCTCTCTCTCTATATAGATAGAGATAGAGAGAGATAGAGAAATAGAGATAGAAATAGAGATAGAGATATATATGAACAAAAGACCTGAAGCCTTTCTATAGCTATCATCATATCTGGAAGTTCATAGAGTTTCTAGAGGCATGTGGTTTAGGAAGTGGATACCACTCCTGCTTCTAAACCTGAATCAATCTGGGAGTTCCACCAAACACTGCCTATGATGGGTAACCAGTTATGGTGTTTGACAGACCTATGTCCCAGTTGTTCATCATCACAGTAACTCCAAGTTACTTCAGTAGGAACAGCTAGTGGATTAAAATTGTCAGACTTGGGGTTGGCAGCACAACTCCTTACCCATTAGAGCCCCAGAGCTTCCTTACACAATGATAGGCACTACACAGAATTGATGTTATATAACATACTTTTATACAGAATTTCATATATCTCTGATAGCCTAATCTATAGCAAGTTGTGCTGCTAACCCAAAAACCTCAAGTATCCAGAGGTTCAAATCTACAGTGGCTCCTCAGGGAAAAGATGGACAATCTCCTCTCATTAACGTTTGTACCTTCAGAAACATAAGTTGGAAATGACTCATTAATGAGTGAATGAATTGAGTATAAACGGATATAGAAGGAACTTATAAAACAATGACATAGTTTTAGGTGTTTTTATGTAGTATGGCATTTTCTTTCTGACTCTACTGATGTTTAGATATTATGTTTTACCATCACTGCATCATAGAGCCCTGAACGTGCTCACCAAGTTGTGCCAAGAAATCTGGAGAACAACCACTTGTACAACTGACTGGAAGAAATCTATATTTGTTCCCATTCCAAAGAAGGGTGACCCAACAGAGTGTGAAAACTATAAAACAATATCATTGATTTCACATGCAAGCAAGATTCTGCTGAAGATTATCCAAAAACCACTGGAACAGCACATCAGCAAGTCCAGGCTGGGTTTAGAAGGGGTCGTGGTATTAGGGATATTGTAGCTGATGTTAGATGGATCTTAGCTCAAAGCAGAGAATACTAGAGGAATGTTTATCTGTGTTTCATTGAGTATGCAAAGGCGCTTGACTGTGTGGATCATAACAATCTGTGGCTGACTCCGAGAAGAATGGGAATCCCAGAACACTTGATTGTGCTAATGAGAAACCTATACTTGGACCAAGAGGCAGTAGTCAGAACAGAGCAAGGGAACACTGCAATGGTTCAAAATTGGGAAGGGCGTATGCCAGGGATGTGTCCTGTCTCCATACCTTTTCAACCTATCTGCAGAACAGATTATCTGGGAGGCTGGGCTCCATGAGGAGGAGATTGTGGGGTCAGGATTGGTGGAAGATCTATCAACAATCTGCATTATGCAGATGACACAACCCTGCTTGCTGAAACTGAGGAGGACCTGAAGCGCTTGCGGCAGGGGGTCAAGGACTGCAGCCTTCAATATGGATTGAGGCTAAATGTCAAGAAGACAAAGATTTTCACCACTGGGCAAATTGGCAGCATCAGGATGGATAGTGAAGAGATTGAGATTGTTCACAGCTTTAGTTCGCTTGGCTCCACAGTCAACACTCTTGGCACCAACAGGCAAGAAATTAAAAGACATATTGCGATGGGAAAGTCTGCAGTTAGGGACCTCTCCAAAGTACTGAAGAGCAATGGTGTCTCTCTGGAGACTAAGGTGTGTCTGATACAGGCCATTGTCTTTGCAGTCACTTGTTATGCATCAGAGAGTTGGACAGTGACCAAGGAGGATAGAAGGAGAATTGGTTCCTTTGAGCTGTGGTGCTGGAGAATAGTCTTGAATGTTCCATAGACTGCTAAGAAAACAAACAGGTTCATCCTAGAGAGGGTTAAAACAGGCTGCTCCTTGGAGGCAAGGATTCGAGGCTCCATCTAACATACTTTGGACATGTTGTAAGGAGGGATGGGTCCTTGGAGAGGGACATCTTGATTGGTAGGGTGGAGGGACACAGTGTAGGAGAGGAGGGCTCTCTATGAGGTGTATTGATTCAGTGACTGGGGTAATCGGGATGGGTGTATCGAAGATAGTGTGATTGGCACAGGACAGAGCAGAGTTTAGGTCTGTTGTGCATAGGGTTGCTGTGAGTCATGAGGGCACATAACAATAATAACAATCACTGCATAGTCAATTGGATAAATAATCTGCAAAAAGTTAAAAACAATGTAAACTCAGTAGGAGCTTAGCTCATGTGAGGCTAAGGTGATTTGATAATGTGTGAGAGAACTTCAAAGCCACAATGGAATGGTGGAGGGCCTATTATCTCCTTTGTTAACACCCCTCACAGAGAGGTGGGACATTATTCATGTTATAGATAATAACAGACCTTCACTTCTCTCCTTGGTCCCACCCCAGCTTTCTAGCCACTAAATTCAGATTTACTTTTTTCAGTTTATTTAGTAGATATATTGGTTTCCATTCCCAAAAGTTTCACAACCAATAAACAATAAGCAGCGCTTAGCAACTCTCTAACATTGGCATCTCCATCTTTAGAAATCAAGAATTATATCCACCTTGCTGTACCCTGGAGTGTAGTTTCTAGTGGATCTTGTTTCTAGTTGCTGTGGAGTTGATTTGGACTCACAGCGAGCCTCTGTGTGCAGACTAGCACTGCTTCATAGGATCTTCAAGGTTGCAACCTTTCACAAGATCACCAAGCTTGTCTCCTGAGGTGCCTTGGCATGGTTTTGAACCACCGACCTTTCAGTTATGGAATTCTCTCTATGGTTGGGCCCAGTATACACATTATGCACATCATCCCAGTTAGTAAAATGAAATTCAAATAGAATTTTAAAGTAAGCAGTTATAATAAAGGTAACTATGAAGTCCGAGGAATTGAAATAATTGCATCCAAATAATGTAGCTGATGGTAGAGGCAAATCCAAGTTTGATTTCAAAATCACACCCACCCATTGCTGGACCATATTGCCAGGAGGATGTAAAGGAGGGAGAGACACATGCATAGGTGTCGGGGACTAAGTTCTCCTTGCTATTCAGTCTGAGCTGATTCACTGCTGACCTTCTGAGTTTCCAAGGCTGTAAAGGCCCCAAGAGGAGATTATTCCTTTTTCCAGAGGAATTGCAGGTGGATTCGAAGTGTCAGAAAGACACAGCCTTATTGGTTGGCAGCACAAACAACTATGTTATCAGAGCTAGAAGTAGTATGTCACTGTCCTTCCCTTGCCCTCACGAGCTCCTTTATTTTCCCCTCCTGCCAACAGAGCTAAACTACCATAGGAGTCAGTTCCAAGACGGGCTAACACGGTGGCCCCTGGCCTGTTCCCAGCCCTTTTCTCTCCAAACATAGGTTTTCTCCTTTTCGAGAGTCCAGTCAGGCTGATATGCTTGCATGGGCACACACGTGTTTGCACTCTCCCAGAACTGTCATCTCAGTAGAGACATCCCAGGCTTCACAGAGTCTAGAAATCTTTTGTTAATCAGGTTTGCTCAAAAGGAAAAAAAGAAACATTTTTGCTTGTGGACTTGCTAATAAAAACGATTTACTCATTTTGAAGAGCTTCCGACTCTGAAGATAGTCACGCTTTTTCTTTTCCATAAAAAAGTCTAGAAGCATAAATATTTCTGATCAACTTTTAAGGGTCCAAAAATGCCATCCCAACTTGAAAGTTGACTCTTGGGAATCCATAGAACTTGAGTTAAGAACCATTTTACTGAAGTGACCTCTCAAATTCTGCCATCCCTTCTACCACCACCCCCCCTTTTTTTTTTAAAAATAAATCAGCATTAACACATCTCCTGAAATTCCAGCCAGCGCAGGCAGATATGTGCCTGCGTTTTGTTGCTTTTCTTCACAGAGATCTTTCCCCCCTCCCGTCAGACTGGTACTTAGAGATTAACTGTAACATTTTAAAGAACAAATAGTACTTTCAGGGCTCTTCTGGAGTTTCAACCACACCCTCTGGCCTAAAGCGTTGATTTAACAAATGCTGGGGTGGGGGCGGGAGGAGAGAAAACAACTGAGCGCGGGACTGGCGCTTTCCCATCGGCCTGGGGTGCCTCATCGCAGCAGCCTAGGGGCCCCACTGGCCGCGAGCCACTCCTCAGCTCACAAGTGTCTTCTCCCAGAGGAGCAGACACTGTGGAGAGAGTAAATGGCTACAGAAGAAACTGCTCTCCTGGGAGTGTGTACGAGAAAGACAGAGTAAGGAGCGCAGTACCAACAGTGACCACTTTGTTTATTGTTTTGCCACATAAGAAGGGCGAAGTGGCCTGATGTAAGAGAATGGGAATGCGGTTGAAGATTTGCTTTTAAGCATATAAATCCCTGCCTACGCCGCAAGAAAAAAATAAAGATATTTTGTCTCTCTCAACAGAAGCCAAACTAAATCATCTAAACAAAGCTACCTTTCTTCATCAACCCCTGGCCACCACAGCACTGAAGTTGTAATTTTTCTGTTTGTCCTTAACCCTTAAGCAGTTAAATTCCTCTGAAAGCAATATTACCTAGCCTTTCTCTCTCTCTTTCTCTCTCTCTCTCTCTCTCTCTGACTCTCTCTTTTTGTTCCTTTCCTTATTTAGAAAGTAATAACAATAATTCGAGAAAAGTGGACCATTAATTGGAAGGGTAGGATTTTTTTTTCCTTTCCTCCAGCGGATGTCACAACGCAGTTCTTCATGAAATAAGAAAACCAGGAAATGTGTGACAGGAAACCAGGCTTATGGGTCAATGGAGTGATAGCAGACAACTCTTCTTATTTCCCAAACATTCACATTCTTAGGTACGCAAAGAGAGAGAGAGAGAGAAAGAGAGAGAGGTTTTGGCTTGGTCCAGACAAATAGAAATAGGAATATATTTGAATCACAGTAAAATCTTTTCCAAAATATACTTCAGATATACTTAGACAAGACAAATTCACCTGTTTGTCCCAAGAAGGCCTTTTCTCTGACTTTTTATGTGCAGGATGAATGTTTAAAGAAATCAGTTAACAATTCTGAGGGATGCGTTGTCACCTGGCTGTCTCAAATGGCCTTTAGACAGATGAACGGAGAGACTTGTGAGTTCATTCAGACCCCCACATCAGTGTGGTATTAAGTTGTTCTGATTGTCCTAGAAAACCATTGGCATCTTTTATCATAATCTTTGCCTTCAGGACATCAAGACTCAGTGATCTATGTGCTCAATTTTGTTCAGTTTGGTGAAATTAAAGACATTCAAGAATTTGTGTAGGCGTTCAGACAGGACACTTTAGAACATTGAGCCTGCATCCATGGCGATAAGTGCACAATGAATGCAGTCAATGCCCGTGAGCAGTTGTAAAAGGAAAGCTTCAAACCCTCTTTGTGTGACTATTATCAAGGGGCATCACCCATGCACTCTAGGAGGGTAGATTCAGCCCATTAAGTGTATCCTTTCATTTCAGAAACAGGCACTTCAGGTCTCAGGATGGTCAAATAAAAGCTCTCACAGCATTTATCCTCTTACTGACTTATCGTACTCCTCTGTGGAGTCTGAACGATACTTAACATCTGACTCTACCCTGATCATCAACCCTAGGGCATTGGTTGCTTTATCTGTTCTGTGGTTCTGCCATTGAGTTGTGACACAAATGTGGACCCATCAATTGCACTGCAACACGATGAGAAATCATCCTGTCTTCGTATCACACTTCCCCTAGAAGAATTTGCTAAAACCAAAACCAAGCCCACTGCCATCTGTTTGATTTGGATGCATGGCGGCCCTTCATCGAATTCCCAAGGCTGTAAATTTTTATGAGGGGAGACTGTTCCTCTCTCTCCCACAGAGAGGCTGGTGAAGCAGCTAGTGCTTTTGAATGGCCATCTTTTTGGTTAGCAATCCCATGTCAACACGTAACACAGTGCATCACTGGGGCTCCCTGAATGAAAATGAAGTGCTAGTCCCCTCCTTTTCCTATCATGATTTCTTAAATTAAAGTCACATATTTCAAAATGCAAATCCCTATACTTCCAGACTAATGACTCGTGTGTCTTGAAGGAAGCTATAGTTTCTTGTTCTTTGGGATGATCTAGGCTTTTCTAAAACAAATAATTCAGGCAAAATATTGTACAAATGAGATTTTTGGGGATAAAGAGATAAATTGTAGCCTATATGTATGAAACAATAAAGATTATTCTATTAAAAGCCAAAACATCTAACTCAATCATACACTTTATTCTGTTATGTATTTTGCTTCAAATGATGCTGACCTAATTCCAAAGACCAGGCCTATCTTCAAAGGAGGATGATTTGACACTACTTAAGATATTCAAATATTTGTAATCAAAATGGCTATGATACCAAGCAAAGCAGCAATTAGGGGAATAAGTGTTTGAGTTCTACCTCTTTTTTTACTTTTAATAAAAGTCCCTTTTAAAAGCCATTTGGCATATACATTGGGAATATGTGTGTCATAGAATGCATCTGGGAAGGCTGTCTTCCTTTGGATGTGTGTATTTCTGAAGTGAACCAATGTCCAGCCCTGCCAGCTGAGTCCACCATGCAAAGTAACAGGAGAACAGCTGTGCCTGCACATCTGCCAAGAATCCACTGACATAGCCATGTGGGAGGCTGGTGATCAAACTTTGGGTAGGTGGTGAACAGAGTTTAAAATGCTCAGGAGTCAGTTGGGGAGCTGGTTAAAAAGGCAGATGCCTAGGACTCTTCCTAGAAATCTGGATCCTCTTGGCCTGTGATGGGTTCCAGGAATCTGCTGGTGATTCTGAAGCTGGTCATTTTAGGAACTGCAGATTAGTATTAGACCCTCTAATCTGACTCTGCATAAACATCCGGTTCTGTTCTCTACACCTTTTGACTAGATGGTTGTTTTAGTGGATACAAAGGATGGTGCAGGATAGGACAGGTTCAGATCTGTTATTCACAGGGTCACTATGAGTTGTGTTCAACACAAGGGCACATTACAATAATAAGGAACTAGGGTAAAGATGCTGCTCTTCTATTCTGGACAAAATTTATTCTCAACTTAGTGAGTAAGTTGAATAAATTTCCACTCTATAGGCTTGAATGGATAGCCCTTGTTTGCTGGAATAGATATTGTTCCTCTCCTCTTGAGAGAGGAGCCCCAAAGTGTCTCCCCTCGGTCTCATCTTCATGCAGTACCCTCTGTGCCCTTCATTGGTTCTATACGCCTCCTCATGGAGAAGGTCCTTATCAGGGGGTACCTAGATGTCTGAGCAGCCGTGCTCACATGGCTCCTACACAGAGGCGGTGCTAAGTGACCTGCATTCTCTCTTCCATCTGACAGTCTGGATGCAGAGAGGCCACAGTCTATCTGCTCCTCAGAAGGTTTTCAGGTTCCAGGCACTGGTTCTCTATTTTGACTGCATATTGGGAAATTAACAAATATGGAATGTCAGATCATCTCATCTTCAGAGGTTTTTAATTCATTGGTGCAAGATGAAGTCTAGAGATTAGAAGATGTAAACATTTCTCCATTGACTCCAATGCAACTGAGCTTCAGAATCACTACAGCAGTCATGAGCAAACTTCACCTATAAACTCACAACTGTGCAGTTGGCTCTAACTCAAAGAAATCCTCTTCTGGGTTTCTGAGGCAGTGAATCTTTTTTAAAAATTTTTTAAAAAAATAAT
>NW_006399914.1:4178920-4181802 GCF_000299155.1 Elephantulus edwardii
TTATTATTATTATTACTACTACTACTAGTGTGTGTGTAACATCAAATTGGATCTGACTGGTACAGAGCATCTGGTGGATTTGAAATGCATACCTCTGAAATTACAGTGCTGCTTCTTGCCACTAGGCCACTAGAGGCTCCTTTGAGGCAATGAATCTTAATGGGAGGAGACTGTCAATCTCTGTCCCTTAGAGCAGCTGGTGGATTCAAACCATCAGAGACGCAGCCTTGGGGTTTCCAGTATAGTAACTCATATGATAGGCTGTCGAAGCTACTGCTGAGCTGATTCTATGTATAGCAACCCTCCACTGACTTTTGGAGGATATACATCTTTACCAGAGGAGATTATCCATCTTTTTCCTATGGAGCACCTGATGGATTGGAACCAATGACCTTGTGGTTAGCAGTGCAATGCACAAAGCACTATGCCACTACAACTCCATATAAAGGCAACAGGTAATAAATATTTTCTATTTTGAGTTTCATGATCTCTGTTGAACTGCTTAATTCTGCTAGTGTAGCTTGCAAAGTAGATATGCACAATATGTAAATGTGTGTGGTGTGCTGTGTTCTAATAAAAAAACGCCTTATAGATACTAAATCTTGAATTTTATATAATTTTCACATAACAAATTTCTTTTTCAACTACATAGAAACATCAAAACGATCTCCATTCATAGGCTTTACAAAATCAGGGAGCAGACTAAATTTGGCCTGCAGCCCTTGATCTGCTATGTTTTGCTCAAAAGTAAATCACAAATGAATGACTGTCAATGGAGGACAGCTCCCTGTCTGACTGACTGGAAGAAGCCATATTTGGTCCCATTCCCAATAGAATGTGGAGATTATCAAATAATGTCATATGCAAACAAAATATTGCTGAAGATCATCAAAAAAATGGCTAGAAGAATACATTAACAGAGGACTGCCAGAAGTTCAGTTGGGTTAAAAGAAGCTGTGGCACCAGGGATATCATTGCTGATGTCAGATGGATCTTGGCTGAAAGCAGAGAATAGAGGAAAAACAACATATGAAATTATCAGCACAGTAACACTAAATAAAGGGACGATAAAAAGGTATAGAAGGATTGACAAATCAGAATTACTAGGAGGAAGTGACAAGAACTTGATTATATGTTATAAAAACCTGTGTATGAAAGCTTTAGTGAAAAATTAACTTGCTCTGTAAACACTTACTCAAATCATGATATTTGTAAAAGAGTTACAGCTCCTGGAAATGCTATGGAGAGTCACTTTGAGTCAGAATCAACCTAAGGACACTGGGTTTTGAATAACCTTCATTAGGAAGTAATTAATGATTCAGTGGTAGAACTCTCAGTCCCATGTAGGAGGCTTAGATTTGATTCCTGACCAGCACGTCTTATGCATCAATTTGTGGAGATTTATATGCTACTTCTCTGCTAAACAGGTTTTAGCAGATTCTCCAGTCTAAGACTAGGAAGAAAAGACTGGCAGTCTACTTCTACATATCAGCCAATGAAATCCTTCTGGATCACAATGGTCTGATCCCCCACAGTTGTGGAGCTGTGCAGGACCAGGAAGCGTTTGATTCTGATGTGCATGGCTTTGACGTGAGTCCAACAGCTCTACAGAAGCTATTAGCAATAATCACTTTCAGTCAGTGACACTATGTGCATCACACAGTGAGAAGTGCTTTTGAGAATACAGAAATAAACATAATATTATTTCTTGCTTGCTCAATGGGAAAAAGTCAAAATGATAGTAAATCTATAACTGCCCACCTGGTGATAATGAAGAATGAAGACAGCCTGGTTAAGTACGCACTGCAAACAGTCAAAGATCAAAATTTAGCTCTGCCTTTTATTAGCTGTCTGACAATGAACAAGTTTTTAAACCTTGTAGACCTTAGGGAGAAAGATCGGCAACTCCTCCCATGTGATTAACCGGCTCTGAAAACCTGCTGGAGGGTCAGCTATGGGTCAGTTCCACACAACAACAGACCATAGGAAGTCATACTGCTAATGAAAAGGCTACACATTCAGATTCCATCCACTGCTCTGTGAGAGAGTGATGGGAAACCTCCTCTGAAGTGATTTACAGACTTGGAAACTTGCTGGAGGGTCAGCAATGAACTGGTTCCCATGTGAGTGAGTGAGTGATGCCTCACTTAAGGACCTCCGCTGGCATAGTCTGTCTGTAGCATGTTGTACTGCTAACCCTAAGGCATCTTCTGTGGTTCAAATCCACCAGTCACTCCCAGGGAGAAAGCTAGGGAGTCACCTCTCATTAAGATTCACAGCTTTAGAAACCCAATGGGAGAGTTGCTGTGAAATAGAAAATTCAGTCAGTGGCAGGGAGTGTGTGGCTCTTTGATGCCTCAGTTGAACTGAGAAGGTGACTGTAACAATGGGTTAAACATGACAACAATTTTGTGGATGGTGCAAGATCTAGCAATGTTTTGTTCTGTTGTTAGAACCAATTGAATGGCACCTAACAAAAACAATGCCTTAGTTACTTAAATATATGGAGTGAGGATGATAACAGTGTCTTGAGCGGTGTCTCAGCCAATGCTAGCTTTAATTAGAGCTTGATCCTTATTGTAATTGTCTGCTTTAAAAACTTCACCTTGATTTGCATTCACACAATGGAATACTACGCTGCATTGAAAAACAAGGAACTCATGCAATATTATGCAAAATGGGTGACCCTGGAGGACATTATGCTGAGTGGAATATCTCAATCACAAAAGGACAAATACTATATGGTGCCACTGTTGTAGAATGAGGCTGACATCAGGGTGGTGGTAAGACTGAGAAAAACTGGATAAATTATGTTTACTGCATTGAAGCCAATGAGGGAGAGAATAGTTTAAAAGTAATATAGTTTAGGGCATTATGATTAT
>NW_006399914.1:4182462-4192337 GCF_000299155.1 Elephantulus edwardii
CATGCTTGGGAAGGTGGAGGGACAGTGCAGGAGAGGAAGACCCTTGATGGGATGGATTGATTCAGTGTCTGGGGTAATGGGGGTAAGTGTGTCAGAGATGGTAAAATTGGCACAGGATAGAGTAGGGTTTAGGGCTGTTGTACACAGGGTCACTATGAGTCAATGGCAACTCGATGGCACATAACCACCACTATCACCACCACAACAACAACCTTCACTGTAAAATTCCTAGAACCCCACAGAGTATCCCATGGACTATTACTAGGATATTATAGATAATCTTCTCAGCTTAACCCAACTGGACTCAGGCACAAGGGATATAACTAGTAGATCTTGACTGAAGGCAGAGAAGTTCCAGAAAGATTTTTATCTGCATTTTATTGACTATTCAAAGGCATTTGACTGTGTGGATCCTAATAAATTGTGGCTAACATTGAGAAAAATGGGACTCTCAGAACATTTAATTGTGCTCACATGAAACCTAGACTAAGAAGCTATTTTCTGAACAGAACAAAGGAATATTTCATGGTTCAAAATGAGCTAAGGTGTACATCAAGTTTGTATCCTTTCCCCACATGTATTCAACCTGTATGCTGAGCAAACCATTCCAGAACCTGGACTATATGAAGAAGAATGTGGCATCAAGATTAGAGGAAGACTCAACCACAATCTGTGTATGCAGATTACACAATCTTGCTTGCTGACACTGAAAAGGACTGAAAGCACTTACTGCAGAAGGTTAAAGAGTACAGCCTTCAATATAGATAGCATCTTAACATCAAGAAAACTAAACTCCTTGCAGCTGGGCCAATAGGCAACACCATGAAAGCTAGAGAACAGACTGAAGTTGTCAAGGATTTCATTTTACTTGGATCTACAATCAATGCCATGATAAACACAGGCAAGAAATCAAAAGACATGCATTGCTGTTGTTAGGAACAGTCAAGTAGAGTACGACTCATAGAGACCCTATAGACAACAGATCTGAGTCCTATCCTATCTGTGCCATCCTCACAATCTCATACACATGAGTCCATTACCACAGTCACTGTGTCAATCCACCTGGTCAAGGGTCTTCCTCTCTTTCACTATCCTGCCACCTTCCCATGCATGGCGTCCATTTTCAAGAAATAGCTTCTCCAACCAACATGCTCAAAGTATGTGAGATGAAGCTACATCATCCTTGCCTCCAAGAAGCACTCTGGCTGCACCTTCTCTAAGACATATCTCTTCGTTTGGCCGTCCATGGGATATTCAGTACTCTTCTCCAACCACACAGCTCAAAAGCATCACTACTTCTTCTGCCATCCTTATTCATTGTCCATCTCTCAGCATGTAGCATTGGAAAAACTTGTTACCAGAGACCGTTCCAAAGTACTAACTAGCAACAATGTCAGTTTAAAGACTAAGGTGCACCTGATCCAAGCCATAGTCTTTTCAATTACTTGCTATGCATCTGAAAGTTGGACAATGAATAAAGACGACAGGAGAATTGATGTCTTAGAGTTGTACTGCTGAAGAAGACTATTGAATATCTTCTAGACAAAAGAAAAAAAACACGTCTGTCTTGGAGGAAATGCAACCTGTGTGCTCCTTAGAAGTTGGTGAAATTTGGTACACATACTTTGTGCATGTTGTCAGAAGAGGCCAGTCATTGGAAAAAGGCCACATATTGAGAAAGGTGGAGTGTCAGAGAAAGAAAGAGAAAGAACCTTACCAAGAAGGATTGACTCAATGGGCTCTAACATATTGGAGATGATAAAGATGGAGAGCAGGATAGGGCAAGGTTTGTTGTTCAGAGGGTCACTACTATGAGTTGTGGTTGATTCAATGGCACCTAAAGGTAATAATTAGTGCAACTTTTATGAGCTACACCTCAGTGATATTTAATCAAAGGGGATAAGGTTGTACCCTTCTTTTTTTTTTAAAATATTGTTATCATGATCTTTTAAATTTTTTAAATTTTTTTATTATTAATTTCAGTGAAAATTTATAGAGACTTTGGATTTCCACTCATTCATTGTTGCACTTTTCTCCCATCCCAACCCTCCCTCCCAGTACACTATCCTCCTGGAAAAGTAAAAGAAAAATTCTTTCATTGTTTTACAATCTCTCCCCCCCAGGTCCACTCCACTATGCAGCCTTCGCTCTGGACTCCTCTCACGACAAAAATATTTTTTTAACCCATATTTCTTGTACCCTTCTTCTAGGCATTTCTCTGTTTTTTGGTTGGTGGGTTTTGTTTTTTTGGGGGGGTGGTGGTGTTAGGATAATATTAACAAGAAATGGAACAAATCTGTCCCACAAATTGATGCAGCAGTAACCAGCATTTCCTTTGGCCACAAGCTTGCTGTCTCTCCTTCCTCCCCTGCTCCCACCATCTCTCTTTAATGAAGAAAGAATTCTCTGAAACTGAAGATTAGCTTTTAATGATCTTTAGGCCCCTCTAATCTAAATCACATTTCTCAAAGAGAACCTATGTTATTCATTTCTCTGGCTATGCAAAAATGTGTCGTAAATAAAATTTATTATTGAAATATTTCTATTTTACTTCTTAAAAAGAAAGAATGCAAGGAAGTAAGAAGGAAGGCATCTTCCAGAGGCTTCGGGAGCTTTTCCCGGGGAACAATCTGCTCAAAAGAAGGATGCAATACGTACTCCAACCGGGGAATTTTGTTTTATGAGCTTGGATGGGCTTCCCTTCCACCTGTCCCTGGACCAGTAAAATCTGTAGCACCTGGAAACTTGGTGATTATGAAAATTCATGAATTGAAAACTCAATGAATGGAGCCCAAAGTTCTATATTTGTAAAATTCTCCATTTGCTTCTCTTTCTAGTTAAAGTTCGAGAACTATAACTCATTCAGTCTTTTTTTTTTCCTTAGCCAAGCTCAGAAAAGACTATTCAATGCATCTTCGCTTACAGATTCATGAACATCGTTAAGGACTTTGCAGAAAGCACTTACAAAAAGAGAAATATAGCATTCTGAATCTTAGCCAGATTTCAATCTTGAGGACTAAGTATCTTTTTATTCTGTTATTTCTTTCTGTTAGCATTTTTCTAAAATTTGTTCATTACAAATCTCACCGGGGACCATTGATTGAGGAATAGTGCTTAAGACTCAGGCCTATTTGGCTTCTAGTTCCATCACTCCTAACTTGTCAGGTGATTTTCATAAATTCTTTAAATACTCTAAGTTTCTGCTTCCTATTTAGTAAAATGGGATTAATAAGAATTTATTTCATGAATGTTAACTATTAAAAATATTTTTACATTGAGCTTCATTCATGTACATTGTGCCTGTGCAATAATTCATATAATTTGTGTTTTATATGATTGGTGACTGTTGGTCTATTTCTTTTACCACTCTGTCTCATAAATACTCACTGCATCTTTCCCTATTCCTTTTCAGTCCCATCCACTCACCAACTTCTACTATCCCAGTGCTTCTCACCTCTCAACTTTTCTCTCTTCTTCTCCCTTTCTCCTTCCCCCTTGAACATCCATACATACCATGCTCAGTTATCTTATTTTCAGAATAGTTGTCATATGTATTTTCCCTTTTGTGAATGAGTTACTTCAACAAAAAATTGTTCTTGAGAGCTGCATATTATTCGACAGTTTCTCTAGTCATTCATCTGCTAGTGGGTATTTGGTTTGCCTCTATTTTCTAGCTAATGCGAATCATGTTGCTATGAGCATGATTGTACATATCTCTGTTCATGTCTTATCTCTGATTTCCCTGGGGTATATTCCTTGCAGTGGAATAGCTGGGTCATAAAGGATTTCTGTGTTCAGCTTTTTGAGGAAATACCATACTATCTTCCATACAATGCCACCAGCAGTGGTTCCATGAGAGTTTGAATCTTTTTGCATCCTTGCCAATATTTTCTGTTTGCTGTCCTGTTCAATATTGCTAATGATGCTGAGATGAGACGGTATCTCATTAATGTTTTGATTTGCCAGTGATTGTCAGTAACTTTAAAAAAAATTTTTTTACTTAAATAAAATTTTTATTTTATACTGTTTTGCTTACAAAGTTTGTATACATTGTTTTCACACTGGATCTTTCCCATTTCCTTTACTCACCCCTCCCTACACCCATCAAATTGTGTGACCCTATGATTAATTAAGTGCCTCCCACTTATCCCCTGCTCCCCCTCCCCACCTTGAATCCTCATACATCTTTTACAATAATGGTCTTATATAGTATTTGTCCTTATGGGACCGAGTTAGTTCACTTAGCATAATACTCTCCAATCCCTCCCAAGTTAGATAGTAATTTATAAAAGCATTCATTGCTCCTGCGTGCTGTGTAGTAATCATATGAATGTACCATAATTTATAAATCCATCTGATTGTGGTTGGACAATTTTTTTAAATTTTCTCATGTGTCTATTGGAAACCTGAAAGGAAGACTTCTATGTAAAGAGCCTTTTCATATCTTTGGCCCATTTTGTAATTGGGTTGTCAGACTTGTTCTTATAGAGGCCTTGTAGTATTCTGTAAACTCTAGTTATGAGATCTTTGCCTGAAATGTCATTGCCAAATGTTTCTTTTTCCCAGTCTGCAGGCTTTCTTTTCATCCTGTTAGTAAAAGTTCTTGATGCACACAGAGATTTGATTTCTAGAAGGTCCCATTCATCGATTTTATCCTCTCTGGTTGTGCGTTTTGGTTGTTTGCAAACCTATCTATGTCATAGACTAGAGTTTCTAAATGAGTTCCTATTTGTCTTTGATAATCTTTATGGGTTTTGGTTTTACTGCTAGGTCTCTAATCCACTTGGAGGTGGTTTCTTTGTACGGCATGAGATGTTAAGTCCTGTTTCAGTTTTCAGCAGGTGGATTTCCAGTTTTGCCAGCACTATTTGTTGAAGAAGCTGTCATATCCCCACTTAAAAGACTTTGCGTCATGCTCAAATATCAATTGATCATAGGTAGAAGGGTTGATTTCTGTGTTTTTTACTCTATTCCATTGGTCTATGTGTCTGTAGTTATACCAGTATCAAGTTGTTTTGACTACTACTGCTGTGTAATAGTAGGTTTTGAGTATTAACTTTTTAAATGATGACAGTGTTGATGACAGTAGCCACTCATTATGAATAATAAATTGTTCTGAAACTGCCTAATAATAGCTGAATGTCTTGCTTGATTATTTTTGAAAGGGGTTTAAGGTTAGTCACTTTCACATGGACTGAGAAATTCTGCTCTTTATTTGAATTGATGTATTGGAGCAGAAGGCTCTCTTCTGCTAACTTAATGCCATTCTTTCTTTAACAAATATGTGAGTGGCTCCCATGTGCCAGACAGATTGCCATGGATCTAGAGACCTGATCAAACTGTCTAAGAGCTCCTCATTCTGGAATTGAACCTATTTTAGGATGCTAGGTCCTTTGTGAACTTTCTAGGTCTTTTCTGCTTTCCTCTGGATTCTAGTGGTGCTTAGGGAATTCTAAGACCTCAAACATCATTTCAATATCCTTGATCTAAACTTATTATATCTGTCCCTGAATGATTAATAACTATTTATATATACAACTATGTCTCAAGCACTTTGGCTCTGAAACCTTTCCCCTTCTTGGACTTCCAAGGACTAGGCTTAAAAGCCAAAGGTGATGGATGGTAGAGCCCATTTATTTAGTTGCTCTGTTAAATAAAGCCGTGGGTAGTGGGGGCATTACTTCCAGGCCAGACACACTCTGGGCTCTCTCAGGAAGATCTTGTACTACTGCAGAATTTGTACTTCCAGAAACAATGGTTTAAGAGGCCCATTCTACTTGTTTTATAAAAGGATCCAGGTTTCATGGTAGCCACTGTGACTTTCACAATCAAAATGAGAAATCCAGCGCTCCTGGAAAACATTTGCAGGGTCTAATTGAGAATGTTCAATGTACTATAAACATTCTGTACTAAATTCTAAAGGAAGCCAAATAGATTCTGCAGAAGGGAGGTCTTAGCATGCTTTCTCATTTAGCTCTGCATGGTAAGGAAGGCCTGGAAAAAATAACAGAGAAAGCTCCCTCAATAATTACACTAAAAATACTGGAGTCTCCTCAGATGCATTTCCCCACTTCCAAATACTTGAGGCTACACACCAACATTCATACTTACAAATGCATAGTTACCTAACTATTCTTGTTTAGGTCAATAAATGTGCCTATGTTGGCTGCCTGAGGTTGTATGTGTGTGTTTGGGTCTGTGTTATAATATCTGCACATCTGCAAGTTTCTATAGATTTACATGGATAAATTTGTAAGCTCTGATTTTAACCACAACATATTTTTAGAAACCACTTCATAAAATGGGTCATATTTTCCATGGAAAAGATGCTATAAATGGGAGTTTCATTCCTGCCCAAAGATTCCTCAGCAAATAAAATACAGACAGTATAAACAGCTTGTCATGGAAGGAAAATATGACCATTTAAAAAATGTCTATAAATAGTCAAAACACAAAACAATGCCCTAAGTCCTATAAAGAGACAGAAATACAGTACTTATTCATGGAGATTAAAAGAGATCTTGAGAGGAAAAACCTGATGACCTACATCTGAGAAAAAGGTCGCCTGCAGAAATATTATGGATAGCAGTGAAACATTGTTTGTTACAATGATGGAAGAGGAACCCCTCAAGTTGGAAGAAACTCCAAACACGACTAGCAAAGAGATGCTAACTTAAAGTAAATGAACCTTAATGACATGGACAGAATAAAATTTTTAGGACCCTCATATGCTGACTTGGCATGACTCAAAATGAGAAGAAACAGCTCCGAGCATCTATTAATAATATGAGTATATAATGTAAGAAATATGAATCAAGGAAAACGGAAAGTTGCTGACAGTGAAATGGAAAGCTAGAAGATGGGTTAGGTATTATTGTTGTTTATGTTTGAGTCAGGACTGACTCATAGCTGGCCCTCCAGTGCGTTTTCATAGGCAGTGAATTGCATGGAAGATGACTGCCCATCTTCCTTCTGCAGAGCAGCTGGTGGATTTGAACTGTGTGTCTTTGGGCTGGTAGCATAATTCTTTACCACTAGGCCACTTGAGCTCATCCTAAGCATTAGTGAGCTAGAATAGATTGGGATTGGACATCTCAAATTCAACAATTATATAGTCTATATGCAGAGAATAGCATATTGAAGACAATTCATTGACAAAAAAGAACAATTTAATATCTATCCTGAAATACCATGCTCTCAGTGATAGGATACTATCCCCATGCTGAAAGACTAGTTCATATGACTATTTTTCAAATTTACAACCCAACCACTAATGGTGAAGATGAAGAAACTGAAGGTGTCTACCAACTTCTGCCTTCTGAAATGATCAAACATGATCAAGATGCATGAATAATTACTAGAAATTAGACTGTGAAAGTTAGAAACAAAAAAGAGGGATGAGTAGTTGGAATATATGGCATTGGGTGATAGGAATGATTCATTGGATGGAGAAGATCATATGGTACAATTCTACAAGACCAATGACTTATTTATTGGTCAACAACTTAACAATTTCAATCAAATGGATACCTGAACCTTGCTAGATGAAATATACAGGATTAAAACTCATTACCTCTGTGCAAAGAGACAATGGTGTTGTTGAAAACTGTTGAAGAGGAAAAAAAAATCAATAAGCAGAGAATGCCAGAAGGATGTTTATATGAGTTTTATTGGCTATTCTGTGGCATTCATCCATATGTTGTTGTTGTGTACCACAGAGTTGGAACTGACCCATAGCTAAACCTCCAGTGGGTTTTCAGAGGTGATTAATCGCATAGGAGGAGATTGTCCATCCCTCTCCCACTTCATTCATAGAGATCATAGAAAATTATGGATAAGAACTCAATGGGAATTCAGAACACTTAATTGTGCTTATGGAGGACTTGTATATAGAATAAGAGGCAGTTGTTCAAACAGAACAAGAGGACATTGTACAGTTTTAAAGGTGTGTGAAATGACTGTATGTTTTCACTATACTTATTCAGTGTGTATGCTGAGCAAATAATCTGAGAAGCTGGGCTATATGAAGAAAAACATATACCATCATAATTGGAGGAAGGCTCATTAATAATCTGCAATATAAAGACAACATAATTTGCTTGCTTAACCAGAGCCAAAGAGGAGTAAATAGAAGATTTCTACCAACTTTTGCAGTCAGAGATTGATCCAACAT
This sequence comes from Elephantulus edwardii, assembly GCF_000299155.1. NCBI lineage: Eukaryota > Metazoa > Chordata > Mammalia > Macroscelidea > Macroscelididae > Elephantulus > Elephantulus edwardii. The sequence continues at coordinate 4,190,636 of NW_006399914.1, forward strand.
GCAGTCAAGATGCATTAGTAATAATGGGTGACTGGAATGCGAAAATTGGGAATAGAGAAGAAGGATCAGCAGCTGGAAAATATGAACTTTGTGATGGAGATGAAGCCAGAGATAGAATGATAGAATTTTGCACAATGACTTATTCATTGTTGTTGTTGTTGTTATGTGCCATTGAGGCGTTTGCAACTCATAGCGACCTTATGTACAAGAGCCCTAAATGCCATTCTATCCTGTGCCAACCTCGCTGTCTCAAACACATTCATTCCCACCACTCCACTCACAGAATCGATCCATCTCATAGAGGGTCTTCCTCTCCTGCGCCATACCTCAACTCTCCCAAACATGATGTCCCTCTCCAAGGACCAGTCCCTCCTTACAACATGCTCAAAGTATGTCAGATGAAGCTTCAGAATCCTTGACTCCAGGGAACATTCTGGCTTCACTCTCTCCAGGACAAACCTGTTTGTTCTCCTAGCAGTCCATGATATATTCAACACTTTTCTCCAGCACCACAACTCAAAGGAATTCTCTATCATCCCTATTCACTGTCCAACTCTCTGATGCATAGCATGTAATTGCAGACTATAGCCTGGATCAGGTGCACCTTAGTCTCCAGCCTGACGTCGTTGCACTTCAGTACTCTTGAGAGGTCCCTCACAGCTGACTTTCCCAATGCAATTTGTCTCCTGATTTCCTGGCTGCTGTTACCAAGACTGTTGACCATGGAGCCAAGTAAACTAAAACTGTTAACTATCTCAATCTCTTCACCATCCATACTGATGCTGCCAATTGGCCCAGTGGTGAGAATCTTTGTTTTCTTGATATTGAGCTTCAAGCCATATTGAAGACTGCAGTCCTTGACCTTCTGCAGCAAGTGATTCAGTTTGAGCGAGCAGAGTTGTGTTATCTGCATAATACAAGTTGTTGATGATTCTTCCACCTATCTTGGTGCCACATTCCTCCTTGTACAGCTCAGCATCTCAGATTATCTGTTCTGCATTCAGATTGAAAAGGTATGGAGACAAAATACATCCCTTTCTTGATTTTGAACCATCCTATGTCTCCCTGCTCTGTTCTGATGATTGCCTCTTGGTCCAAGTATAGGTTTTGCATTCATTGCAAATACATTTTATAAGAAACATAATTGCAGGCTATACACATGGATTTCACCTGATGGTATGCATAGAAATCAGATCAATTACATCTGTGTAAAGAATCGCTGGAGAAGCTCAATATCAGCTGTGAAAACAAGGCTAGGTGCTGACTGTGGAACAGCAAGTTCAAGCTGAAGCTGAGGAAAATTAAACCAAGTCTGCAGGAACCAAAATTGCACCTTGACTCTATCCCACCTGAATTGAAAATCATCTCAGGAACAGGTTTGAGACATAAAACAGCCTTGGACATAAATGAACACCTGATGAACTGTGGGAGGATATCAAGAATAGCATCCAGGAAGAATGCAAAAGGTCATTACAAAGACAGAGAAGGAAGAAAAGACCAAGATGGGTGCTAGAAAAAACTCTAAATATAGCACTGGAGCACCAAGAAGCCAAAGCAAAGGGAAGAAATCAAGATATTAAGGAGTTGAACAGAAGATTCCACAGGGCAGTGTGGGAAGAAAGTATTACAATGAAATGTGCAAGGAGCTGGAGTCAGAAAATCAAAAGGGCCGAACTCACTCAGCATTTGTTTATTTTTTTCC
>NW_006399914.1:4198132-4199253 GCF_000299155.1 Elephantulus edwardii
ACTAAGGAGATCCTGAAATGCTTGTTGCAGAGGTCAAGAACTGTATCCTTCAATATGGATTGATGCTCAAAATCGAGAAACCAAAGATTCTCACCACTGGGCCAATCAGCAGTATCATGATAGATGGTGAAGAGATTGAGATTGTTGACAGCTTCCATTTGCTTGAATCTACAATTAACACTCTTGGTACCAGCAGCCAGGAAATTAAAAGAAGTATTGTGTTGGGAAAGCCTGCTGGAGAAGAGTATTGAATATACCATGGACTGCTAGCAAAACAAGTTTGTCCTGGAGAGAGTGAATCCACTCCTTGGAGGCAAAGATTCTGAAGCTTCATCTGACATACTTTGGACATGCTGCAAGGTGGGATCAGTCCTTGGAGAGGGATGTCATGCTTGGGAGGGTAGAGGGACAGCGCAGGAGAGGAAGACCTTCTATGAGTTGGATTGATTCGGTCACTGGGGTAATGGTGATAGGTGTGTCAGAGAAAATAAGATTGCACAGGATAGAGCAGGGCTTAAGGCTGTTGTACACAGAGTCACTATAAGTCACAGGCACATAATAACAACAACATGAAGAAGACTTGAAGCACTTATCTACAAAGACAAAAACTATAGCTTTCAATACATGTGACACTTTACCATAAAGAAATAAAAAAAAATCCACAAACCTAGACTAATAAACCACATCATGATTTATAACTAAAAGATCCCTAATCAATGACCATGGAAGGAGCAGTCAATATACAGCTATGTCCTGGCCAATGAGAGTTGGTTCAAGGAATGGTCCCAAATACAGATTTTCCTGGAAATTATATATTTGGAGTAAAAGAATGAGAGCTAGGGGATATTGATGCTAATCACAGCCATGATATGATAATGCGTCCCCACACTCCAGCTGCTGAGCTTTTGAGAGTGAAGCTGACCCCTGTCTTTTTGTTGGTTTGACTATTCACTTTTCTTCAGCTGCCATAAAGTATCTCAGTGTTCTTTCCATAAACTGTTTGGGGTTGTTTTCTACTTCATTCACAATCATATGTGAGCTGATTAGTTGCCTTGCCTGCATTTACTGGATTTAGTTTAAAATCTTTGTCCTGGAAGCCTCTTGTTTAAGTCAATCAGAAC
>NW_006399914.1:4199923-4258658 GCF_000299155.1 Elephantulus edwardii
CATGGCCTGTATCAGACGCACCTTAGTCTCCAAAGAGACACCATTGCTCTTCAGCACTTTGGAGAGGTCCCTAACAGCAGACTTTCCCATTGCAAGCAAACTAAAGCTGTGTACAATCTCAATCTCTTCACCATCCATCCTGATGCTGCCAATTGGTCCAGTGGTGGGTAGGGGGGAGAAAAGTACAACAATGAAAGAATGGAATTGCAAAATCTCTGTAGATGTTCATTGAAAAAAAAAAGGTCAGTTAGGCCTTGACTAAGTCTTCAATTTGGAGGTTCATGTGTGAAGCAGTTGGATGCTGGAGAGTAGGTTCTCTTGTTTTAGTTGAAAATTGGGTGTAAACTTTTTGTTGTTCGTTTTGTTTTTTTTAACTTCATTCACAATTGTGCGTAAGCTGATTGATCACCTGGTTTAGGTAATAATCAGCTGTGTGCTGGAAGCCTCTTTTTAAGTCAATCAGGACCTTGTGGGTGGGCCTTTGTATTTAAAAGGTGGTTGGACGCTCAGGCTTTTGTGTTAACTGTATTTGGGAAGAACTTCTTCTAGGTAGTACAGCACTGGTCTGTCAGTTTATTGTACTGAAATAACTTGGGGTTATGCTGAATGCAGTGCCACTTGTGTGTCAAATGCCATAATAGTTACCATTGGTGGACAGTGTTTGATAGAACTCCAAGATTAAGACAGGCTTGGAAGCAGGATTGGCATCCATTTCTTAAATAAAATGCCTTTGGAAACTCTATGAACATTAGAGAAATGATGATAGTTATAGATCTCTCAGATCTTTTGTTCATAGGGTCGCTATGAGTCATACTCAACTTGACAGCACTTAACAACAACAACAATATCGTCAAAAGGACTCTCAGTAAAGAAACCTAGGGAGAATAAATATGCTTACAATTTTCCCCTTAAAGCAACTGCTATGTAATGACATAGAAAATGTGCACAATGAGAAAAGCACCTTTCAGAGTTAGTTATATCATATTAACCTCTGTTCAGTTTTCAAATGTATGACTGGAAAGCCATATAACAAATATCTATGTTTTGACATTTTCAGTAATTTGTTTGATTTTTTTTCTTTTCTTTTGCCCTGGTTCCCATTTCTACATTATTGCAGATTTACTTTTTACAATAAAAAAATTTAGTGGAATATTTTCAAACATTAATGGTCCCACAGAGGCCTGGCACTAGTGATGAGGTTCGTCAGGAGGATGGTGTTCTCCCATTAAAAGTTATTCTTTTTTAATTTTATTTTCGTATTTGTGCATGTGTACCATCAAATCAGATCTGACCAGTACAGAAGGAAATTGTTCCTCCTTCTTCAGCAGAGCATCTGGTGGATTTGAACCGTGCACCTCTGCACGTGCAGTGCAGCTTCTTGCCACTAGGCCACCAGAACTCACCTAAAAGTGATTCTTAATGTGTGGCTCAGACCTGCTGTTAGTCTCTTACTTGCCTCTCATCCTCTTACTCAACTCAAAACTACAAGAACACTTCCATCATTTCAAATCAAAGTAATATCATCTGGAAACACAGAGTGTGTAGAATCTCAGATAAGAGTATATGAATTTGAACCCCAGTAAAATAGCTACATTGTTTGGAATTCTCATTTCTTTTTCAATCTTTAGCTGTGCCTGGTCTAAAATGAGGAGGTTTAGCACCTCTTAGTAAGGTTGTGTGATTCAAAAGAGAATATGGATATGTTATCTTTTCAGTGCAAAACAGGCATTAACTTTAGTTAGCCATTCTTTTTCTTCTTGTTCTATTGCAGCTTTATTTAGTGATGTGACAGCTAGTTATACTGTCTTGTCAAGAAATTAGAAAAGGCCACCATGCACTCCTTACCAAATTCATTTTTCTCTAGGATTTGTGAGAATCACAAACCTTCCTTTATTGGCTTTGTAGCATCTTCTATAAAATGAAATTAACTTTTTGGACATGTCAAACATGTAAATGGACATCTTGATCCTATAGTAATTAAATAAATACTAATGATGTACCCTTATGTAATAGACACTATCCTAAAGACTGAACAAAAATATGCTGTTGATTTTTATATACTCTTACCCTACCAAACTGTATCTCAACACTAAGAAACAAAAATCCTCACTGCTGGGCCATTAGACAACACAATGATAGAAGGAGAGAAGAGCGAAGATGTTAACAATTTCATCTTTCTTGGATCCACAACACCTTTGATAGTCAAGAAACTAAAATGGGAAAAATCCTCATTGGGGAAATCTGTCATCATGGACCTCTCCAGGGTACAGTGATGTCAGTTTGAAGACTAAGGTGTGTCTGTTTCAAGTCCACGTCTTTCAATTACTTCCTATGCATCTGAACATTGTATAGTGAATAAGAATGACAGGATAAAAAACAATACCTTTGAGTTGTGGTACTGGGGAAAAATACTAACTATCTCAAGGATAAGGGTTTCGCTTTGGTGTTGGAGAAGAGTATTGAGGGTACCATGGACTGCTAAGAAAACAAACAGATTCAACCTGGAGAGGGTTAAACCAGGCTGCTCCTTGGAGGCAAGGATTCTGAGGCTTCGTCTGACATTCTTTGGTCATGTTTTAAGGAGGTACAGGTCCTTGGAGAAGGACATCATGCTTCGGAGGATGGAGAGATGGCGCAGGAGGGGAAGGCCCTCTATGAGGTGGATTGATTCTGTGACTGGGGTAATCAGGATGGGTGTGTCAGAGGCAACGCGACTGGCACAGGACAGAGCAGAATTTAGGGCTGTTGTACATAAGGTCGCTATGAGTCTCAAGCAACTCAATGGCACATAACAACAACAACAACATCCCAAGGATTGCCAAAAGAACAAAGAAAACGAAAAAAAAAAAAAAACCACAACAAAAAACCACAACCAAACAAACCAAAAACCCACTATAACAACAAAAGAACAAACAAAAATGTCTTGGGGAAAATGCAGCCAGGGTGCTTTTCAGAGGCAAGGACCATGTGATTTTGTCTCACATACTTTGGACATGTTGTTAGGAGGGTCCGGACCTTGGAAAAAGACATCAAGCTTGAAAAGGTGGAGAGTCAGTGAAAGAGAGGAGCATCCTCAATGAGAGAGATTGACATATGGACTGTAAAGGTGGGTTTGAGTATATCAGGGATGATAAAGATGGCACAGGATAGGGCAGTGTTCAGAGGCATTGTTCATAGTTTCCCTATAAGGTCATAGTTGACTTGCCCCTAACGGCAACAACAACAACAACAACTCTGGCATGCTGAGAACTCTTTCTAAATGACAGGACATAGTTTGCCTTAAAATTACTAGGTATTATTTGATGGGTAGAGGGAGTAGTAGGTAAAGGAAATGAGAAAGACATGGTGTGAAAAAGAAAGTATACAAACTTGTAAGCAAACCGGTATAAAAGAAAAGAATTATACAGAAAAAAAATTACTAGGTATTTAAAAACTTCTAAAAAGAAAATGAAATTGACTACTGAATATCAAATATCCTCTAATTAAGATTTTAGTTTTAAATAAATTGTGAGGGACAAGGGGAGCAATGATACTTGAAACTAGAAGATATGGTCATTATCACACACATATAATCTAAGCAAGCTCAGGAAAGCTCTCCCGACATCTCTGAATACGTGGAAGTGGAAAGATGCCTCCAATTATGAGAAGTGCTTGTCTATCAAAAGCCAAACCCAACCCACTGTCATCAGTTTAAGTCCTACTCATAGTGACTGTTCATCATGCTTTCGAGGCCGTAAAGCTTTTTGGGAGGAAACTACCCATCTTTCTCCCAGGGAGTAGTTGGTGGATTTGAACTTCCTACTTCTTCAGAAGCAGGGTAATATGTTACCTTGAAGATCACAAGGTATTTTATTGTACTGTAACTAGTTCTAACTAGTTGATCAAGACAGAAACTTTGATCCTAAATCTCACACTCTTACTGCCCTAACTTAATGCCCTTTATCAATGAACAATAAAATTTGTCTTAACCAACTGTGCATAAGAACTAGATAGCTCCTTTTTTAAAATCATGACCATCATGAGCTAGAGCTTAAAACTTGTGATTTTTTTTTTTACTCTCCTTAGTACACTCAATACATTTCTCCAATGGGAGGCATTCCTCCCTTACCTACAAAGTTAGTAATATTACAAACTCACTGCTATTGAATTGGAACGAACTCATAGCTGATCATTCAGTGGATTTTCAAAGGCTGTAAATTGAACAGGAGGAGATACCCATTTTTATCCCTTAAAGAAGCTGGAGTATTCAAACTGCCTGCCTTAGGGGTGACAACACAACTCCCTGCCAGGTAGACCACCAGAGCTCCTCAGCAAATTAATATATCAGCCTTTCTTTCCCTTCCAATGCTCTTACTTTTTTCTTTTACCTGTACCATAGTCTAGTCACAAGACAACAGATTTCACTATACCCTGTTTAGTTATTCAATGATATTACTTAACAATATACACACTTACTTACACACAGCTGTAACAATTCCTACAATTCAGAGAAAGTTTAGATACATGCCAATCTGTTTTCAAGCAATAAGATAACTTATTTTACTACCTGTCATTCAGATACTTGACCTCTATCTTTGCTGTTAATGTTAATACTTCCTAGAAATCACAGGAAGAAGTTTATCAATCTTTTATGTAAATGTTTCCCTGCATCTGCATCTTGGATCTGCAACTGGTAGTTGTTGCACGCGCGCGCGCGCGCGCACACACACACACACACACACACACACGCGCGCGCGCGCGCGCGCGCTTGCGCAAACGTATCCAGAAGAATCTGTATTTCTCTCCCAAGAACAGCCCTTTTTGTCCTTTCAAAGCCAAAGAATCAAGATTTCAAGATAGTGAATTAAATTTGAAGAATTTAATTGTTAAATTAAATTGTTAAAGAGCAATAACATTACAAACAGGCAATTAGACCAATTATAATATCCTCTGAATTACGATCTCTGCTTCTTCATTACTTTACCTAGTTAATGGGACTTTGAATGTGGAAAAGAAGATGAAGAGAGGAGAAGAAACGGATGTTATAGTTGTCTCCAAATACTGGAAGTGTAGTCAGGTATAACCATGCAGCTAGCTATTCAATAAATAACCACTGAGAGCTTCCAACTGAGGTAGCCACTGAGAGGATTTAGAAAAGAGGATTAAATCTTATCTGTTTACTTTTAAAGAGAATAAATGGATGAAGATCAATGAGGAGAAGTTTGGGAAGATAGAGTTCAATGCATCCTAAGGAAGAGCGGCTAAATCTTTCCTAAAATATATTTCCTAAACATTTCCTAAAATATATTTCATGGAAATCCAGGGATGCATGAAATATTCCTCCATTACACACACACACACACACACACACACACACACACACATCTCCACTCCCTAAACAACACGTCTCTGGAAACTCTATGAACTTTGAGAAACAACAATAGCTCTAGGAAGACTTCAAGTATTTTGTTCATAGGGTTGCTATACGAGTCGTGCTTGACTCTACAGCACAACAACAACTATGTGTATGTTGTTGTTATGTGCCCTCGAGTCACTTGCGACTCATAGTGACCCTATGCACAACAGCCCTAAACTCTGCTCTGTTCTGTGCCAATCGCACTATCTCTCTGACACACTCATCCTGATACCCCAGTCACGGAATCAATCCACCTCATAGAGGGCCTTCCGCTCCTGTGCTGTCATGCCATCCTCTCTTGCACTGTCCCTCCACCCTACCAAGCATGAGAGAGAGAGAGAGAGAAAGAGAGACAGAGAGAGAGAGACAGAATGAATATGAGAGAGAATGACCTGTTGGTAGGTACAATCAATTATAACTTACAGAGGCTCTGTGAACAACAGATCTGAGCCTTGTCCTTGTCTCTACCATCTTCATGATCTCTGTCATGTTCAAGCCCATGGCTGCAGTCACTGTGTCAATCCATCTTGTTGAGAATCTTCCTCTCTTTCACTGACCCTCTTTCTTTCCCAGCATGATGTCTCTCTCTAAGGAATGGTTTCCCCTGAAGATATATCCAAACTAAGTTAGATGAAGTTGCACTGTCCTCGCCTCTAAAGAGCACTCTGGTTGTAGCTCCTTCAAAATAGATCCTTTTTTTTTTTTTTGGTAGACAAAAAGGATTCTGGACCAAATATGTTTAGGAAACTTTAAAATTTTAGTTTGTGTCTGTTAATCTTTTTTTTTTATTAAAATACAGGACTTCTTAGAGTCTTATAGTATATACTACAATTCTCCAAATAAACAAATGTTTTTCTATTTCCTACAACTCTGACCACAGAACACTGTATTCCAGGTCTCAAATTCCATGGGATGTGCATTAGGAAGACTGGTGACCTGAAATAATTGCACATGGTGGGCGTGGTGATACATACCTTGGCACTACATAAAACAAATGCCCAAATCTCTGTTCTGAATCACTCATAGCAATCAGTTCTCTCACATTATCATCACTCTTGCCTTGCAATTTTTCTAGTTATCAGTCTTGATTCTTTTTTCCCTTCTCATTCCATTCTTGCCTTGAACTTGACCTTAATGACCATATCTCATACTTCTGCTTCTGACTCAAGCTCTGCACATCATTAATTCTAGCTCTTCCTCTAATTTGCCTGGTGGTACTATGGGAAGGGTTCTTTCCAGTTCTGTTCTTTTATCCATCTTATCTCGTCTTTCAGAGAGGAGCGAGCAGGTTCGTATCCACAAAGACAAGGAATGAACATGTTCTCATGTCAGGAATGCCATAAATAATGAGAGCTCGAACTTCCCAATTTTGGACATTTATTCCAGCTCTTATTTTCAGCTACCTCCTTGACATGTCTGAGATTGTGAAATGCCCCTTCTTCAGACATAATTTTAAATACTTTTGGTACCTGGCAGCCTGCTATTTCCCTGATTGGTTGCATCAATCTTATCAGCACTCATATGGAACACAGATGCTCTCCCACATAGCTGGGCAGTCGTTCACACAATGAGCCACTCATGCACAAAAAAGCCACTCATCCAAGGTCACTGGGCCATGCCCTAACTTCTAGCCATAGGAATAAATCCCACAACAATTTTTAAAGCTTGCATTAAGTTCCCGCAGAGAGAAACCCATGTGACTTTCAAGTATAGCTCTTAAAGGCCTTTTCATTCTTTGTTCTCTTACCTTGTAACTTGTGTTCTCATTCCAAAATCCAATGACCTCATTGATTGCAGCACTTCAATACAGCCCATGTACTGGAACAAGAGGAGGGAAAAAAAGCAAGTAGGGAAAAAATAGCACAAAGAAGTATCTTAAATTCATTGTGACTTCCTAGGAAACACCTTATCTCAGCTCCCAGTATCAAGTTACATTTGCAAACTCAGGCTGCCATTGTAATATTTCTGACCATTAATGGAACACATACTTAAACGTCAGTTCAGTTACAAACATCTGCTAAATGCCAATTTAGCAGATATCAGAGGTTTAACAGTAAAAAGGATAAAGGTGACTCAAGGTTGAAAATCTGATTAAATATAACCTGATCTCTGGAGACAGATCTTGTACATTTGAATAGTGGCTCTGGTCTTACTAATCAAGAACTCCAAGCAAGATACACTACTTCTTAGCATTTCAGTTCTATCATTGATAAAATGGGGACCCAATTAGTATTGTTCCATGAGTTCCATTTTTCATACATAAAAAATACAGAGTCCTGGCACATACAGGTGCTCAAATATTACCCAAAAACCTACTGCTGAGCTCTAGTGGCCTAGTGGGAGGAAGCTGTGCTGCAATCTCGAGGGTATGGGGTTCCAGGCCAACAGATGCTCCACGGGAGGAGGGTGGACAATCTCCTTCCATATGATTAACCACCTCTGAAAACCTGCAGGAGGGTCAACTATGGGTCAGTTTTGACTCAACGGTACACAACAACAACAAGAAGCCCAGGGACTGAAAAAGAGGGGCAGGAAAGTTGTTAATTTATAAAAACAAAACAAAACAACCTATTGTCACTGAGTCAAGTCCAACTCATAGCAATTCTCCATTGTGTTGCTGTAGCTATAAACTTTTACAGGAAGAGACTTTCCACTTTTCTCCCAAGGAGAGAATAGAGAATGGTGGATTTGAGTCATACACCTTTCAGTTAGCAGTATGATGGGTTACATACTACCTCACTAGGGTCCCTTGCTCAACTACTACAAGAAGCAAAAATAAACAGGAAAACTACAGTTCTTGCCTTCTAGGAATAGAAAATTTTCTAAGACAGAGTAAATATAAAAATGTATATTATACGTAATTAGTAATACAGTAGGTATGCAAGTCAAGTAGTAAGAGAGTTAAGAGACAGTGGGGAAAGTTGCATCAATCAGGGGTTAGCTTGAACGCAGAAGGTTGGAAAAGAAATGATGATTTATAAAGGGAAAGAAATGATGATATATAAAGGGAAAAGGAGATTTTTGTTTAATGTGGCAGCAGTGGTGAGACATGTATGGCTTCTGATGATAGAGTAATGGGGTTAAATCTGTGCTTTTAGAGGCAAAAATCAGCAATCAATAGCAATGTGAAGTTGGGCTAACAGGGGTGGGGGCAGAGGAGGACAGAGGAGTAAGTATACTCCTGTCCTGCAAGAAGTAATGGTGGTGCTTGCACAACACTGGCTTCATTAACAGCAATGAACTACATACTTGCAATGATTGCAGTGACAAATGTTAGGTTGCATATATTTTGCCACAATAACAAAAAAAGAATTAATGACAGCCCACACTGAGAAGGGAATGATGGCAATAGGAAGGAGGGGAGAGATGCAAGCGACATCACGGAAATAAGATACTACATGATTTGGCAATTGATTTGATAAAGAGAATAAGAGAGAAGGATGAGTCAGGGATGACTCAGAAGTTTCTAGCCAGGGTAGCTGAGAGAACAGCAATGCCATTAACAGAAATAGGAAAACCAGGAGAGGGGAGGATGATGAATTGTTTTGGGACCCATTGACTGTAAGACTCTGGTAGGTATCCAGGAAATAATAAGCTGGCAGTTGGAAGGTGGATGCTAGAGTACTAAAAAGGAAAGATACCAAGGAGACAGACTTTGGAGTCTTCTGTGTCACTTTGGGAGGTGAGGTCGTGGGAGTAAATCCTCTCAGCAGAGCCTTACTGACCTAGGGAGAGTGCATCTTAGAGCATTGCCTTCGTAATGTTATGAGAGCCAAGAGATCTGATTGAAAGTGATCTGCTGGCTTCTGGAAATGATAGGCTTCCTGTTTAGCTTTCCTCTGGAAGCCTTCCAGCCCTCCCATCTGCTTGGAAATAGCAGAAGCGCTGTGGAGCTTCCGTCTCCTTCACAGACACCTCTCGTAGTATTTCCAAGCAAATTCTGTTGGTTTAGCATCATGGGTAGCTCAGCTGCCAGCATATCGTAATTGTTGTTAGGAGTTCTGACTTATAGTGACTGTACACTAACTTGACCCAGGGTTTCTAAGCCAGACTCTTGTCCATCGCTCTCCTCTCCATGTCTCTAGAACTGATTGATGACACAGGAAATATTTAGGATGTTTTAGTCTTTTCCAATCACACTTAACTTTCCAGGGCTCGGCTACCACTAAAGAGAAGAAAATGGTGTCAAGAGATTTCTGTGCTGAGGATCATAAGCTAAATTTTATTTAAGGACATATTAGGCAAGCCCAGAGTCTCTAGATGGCATGAACAGTTAAAGTACTTGGCCACTAACAGAGAAGTTAAAGATTCAAGTCTACCTACACGTGCCTTGGAAGATAGAGTTGGTGATATAGCTCTGAAAAATCAGCCACTGAAAACTCTGGAAAACAAGTGTACTCTGACACAGGTTTGTCACGAATCATGAACCCATCTCAGAAGTGCCATCACATGAAATGCTAAGGATCCAAGCTACATGTCCAGGATGAGCCTAGGTGGATTGGAAAGACTGTTTCAACGCTCCATTGGCTATTCTGCCCTTCATGATACTCAGTGTTTCCTTCTGCTCTGCAGTTTAGCTCCAGTTTCCTTATCTCTCACAGCTGTCACTCTGGAAAGGGTGAACTCCCCACACAGATTGAGGGCCAGATTCAGGATACATGTCCGAGTCTCCCATGAGGCTTCATCTGTGCAGAGGCCTGTGGCATCTTTTCAGAGGAAGAGATATGTAATCAGCCCATCAATACATCCTTTCTGAAAACGTGATTTTTTTACACTACCACTCCAATTCATAGTATCGCCAACATTTGTTATCAAAACAGACCCGGTCTTTAGGTCTTTGCTTTTGTGTCTGTCCCCTTCAGAGCACTTTAACTGCCACCCTGGATCTCCTGATTTTCCTGAAATACGCCAAGCTCTTCTCAAATCCAGGACATTTGTACTTGCAGTTCCCTTTGCCTAGGTCTTTTCTACTTTTGCAGAACTGATTCTTTCTACCCTTCAGGTTTACATTCAAATGTCTGCTCATACCACCTTCATGTCCCTGTTTACCATGGTAACAATGAGGACTTGCTTATTTGTTTTCTTTCCTTCTTTCCTTGAATATAAGACCCATAAGAACAAGAATTTTGATCACCACTGTATTCTCAGGCCCAGGGAGTGGTACACGGTCTCAAATACTCATTGCAGTGAAACTCTCCATGGACTATTTGTGTCTGAACAGGAGATGGAAAACAAAAAGGAAGTCAGCCAGGATTGAGATGCTCCCGGGTTGATGATTCTAATACCTGTGTGACTGTCAGAGGGAAGGCAATACTTAACCCAATGAAACACGTCCCTGATGGTGAGATTAGGGTCACAACGAGGATTTTTAGGTGAGTGAGTGAAAGAGAGACTCTTCCTAGCCCTTGTTCTGAATCACAGTTGATGGAGATGAACACCTCATCCACCTCCTTCTAAGGTCGTAATAGGCACTGCTTCTTTCTCTTCATTTTAGCCTCCACTTTGCTCCACACACTTGTCAGTCAGCAACAGCATGGATGATACCTCCTGCCAGCCTCATCGTGATACAACAGAAGGTTCTGAAGAAACCTGAGTCATGGCCCAAGGTGATCATGACAATGAATATATTTTCCTTCCACAGAGGGCATGTGCTGAAGAAGCCTCTCTAAAAATGGGGAGGGAAGGGAAGGAGCCAATGTTCAATTTTGTCACAAATTACCCTTAAAGACTGAAATGGAATTGGTTTCTCCTATGACTCATACAAACTCATTTCACTTAGAAACCATTCCTGTGAGGAAGCAGGGAACAACTGGTGCATTAAAATCATCTGTCCTCTTCTTTGTTTAGGTACCTGGTAGGTGAAAAAGCAGGCAATGGCTGAATAGCAAGAGCTGGGGAAGGAGTTTGGTATAAACGGGAGATGACAATCCATCTCAGTCATCTATTAAACACAGATCTGCATACGGGATGGTCTCTGTGTGAAGGAATGTAACTTCATAAGGATTGAACAATCATGGAAAGAGATGAATTGTCTCCTCTTTCTGCAAGCTTACTTATTGTCATTAACTTCATTTAATAGATATGGAAAATAAAGGCTGTTGAGAAGTGCCTGGCTCTGTTTCATTTATTCAATGAGATGGAATCAGAGTGAATTCTCCAAGTTTAGAAACCAATCATTGGTGAAACCTTATATGCAACCTCTATGTAATAGAAATGACAAAAAAAGAGAAGGAGTTGTCCGGCTGACTCTGTCTGGCCTCTCCTTTGTTCTACTCATGTAGGGAACACAATGACAAGCCTGGGAGACACAGTGGGAGGAGCAGAGGTAAATCAAAGCTGTTCTGAAACAGAGGAGGTGACATAGGAAGCAGCAGACACTCCCTAATTCCTGGTCCTGAGACAAGGAGAGGACACTGAAGACTTTTATGTAGAGGAATGCCAGTGTGGTGAGAAAGTGGCAGAGCTCAGCAGTTTACAGACAACCTTCCATTCAGCACCTAGCCAATGACTTCCCTAAGTCCCAGCTCGCTCAATCTTCTTCATGCCCCAAGGCAGTCATAATATTTTTGTACTGTCTAGGCTTCCACCACTTGCTCCCAGGAAAGGTGAATGGCCTATTCATGACCTGTATATCTTGGACTCTGTATCCCAGTGAAGAAATTACTAGGGTTTTCAGAGAAAGGATTAGTGGCTAGTTTGTGGGAATATCTTACCCTCTTTAATAGAAATAGATTATTTCAAAATTCTATCTAATGAAAGAAATTTATTCTCAAATGAAGGTCTAAAAAATGATATAAGATACATTAACAGCAGTAAATGGAGAAAAGTATTTCACTATTTAGGATTTAATGTTGTCTAAGGGTACAAATGATTAACACCTTGGTTGGCTAAACCAAAGGTTGAAAGTTTGAGTGAGTCTACCAGAGGTGTCTCAGAGGAAAGGTGAGCAAACACCAACCCTAGGTATTAGAAACCCTACGAGCTTGCTATAATATACTACTAATGAATGTATTATTTTCAAAGCTAAAAAAATAAGTCTAAACTACATAATACATGACTCACTCACTCACTGCTGTCTAGACAGAAGTAACTAATGGCTCTCTCCAGTATATTTTCAGAGACTGTAAATCTTACAGGAGGAAATTGCTCATCTTTCTCGTATGGAGCAGCAGACAGATTTGAACTGCCTGCTGTTGACTGGCAGTGCAACTCTCTACCAACCAGCCCACCAGAGCTTCTTATACAGGAACCTTATTTTATTCATCATTAATTAGGGTAAAATCCTCCCCTGTTCAAGCCCTAAGGGCACATTTCTTTCCTTAGACTTCACTTGACTTTGTCCTAAGAGTATTGGGAATATTGTTCAAGAGAAGCTTTAAGCCTTAGGCCTAGTACTTAATAAGTTTATAATAAAAGTGATAAGATTGAATAGAAAAACACATTCTGAATCCTGAAGAGCAATACCTAATCAACTGTGATATGATGAATATCATGATATGATGATATATGACCTTTAGGTGATAAACTTTAAACACCAGTAGAGATCACCAATGTGGCATGAAGATACTGCAGGGGTTTCCTGGCACCTTTAAGTACCTTCTAGTCTTTCCCATCTTAAAAAAAAATGCATTCCCTTCATAGCACTGCGACATCACCTCCACTTCCGTGCTCTTCATTTATGCCTTGGCTCACTTCAGCTAAGTTTGTGCCTCAACACTCTACTGAAGCTGCTTGGCCAAACCAAATCAATTACTGCTTAACAGTCAACTCTGGTGAACTGCTTGGTTCTCTGGTTTCCACATCCAGGATATCTGTCATTATTGACCTCTACTTGGCCCAGCTTCCTTTTTCCTTTCAATTCTTCTCCTTCCTTAGCTTTTATAAAAAATCTCCTCCTTTCATTCCTTATTTGATCCCTCTGAAGAGTCCTTTCTCTCCCTGTCTTATTTGCTGGTTCCATTTTTTAAATTTTCTTTGTTGTAGCTTGTTTTTCCTTTGAATAATAACTTGTTTACTTCTCACTCCAGACCAGTGAGTGATTCTCAACCCTGAATATCCATTAGCATAACAAGGAAAATACACAAACAAACAAAAAGTCCAAGTTCTACTGCAGTCCAAATGAATCCATCTCTGGTATGTATACTCCTGTGCCTTTAATTACCCGCTGGTGCTAATGGCACACAATTCTTCAGCACACTTTCCCATGCACCAGACCTACATAACCACATGATCCGTTCTCAGGTCGCGTAGAGGGGGCAGAAAGAAAGCTTGACAGGTGGAGAAGCTGGACAGCTAACGGGACCATAAAACCCTCCTCTTTACATTCAGCAAGCCCAAATGATTCCTCTGATCATTTTTTATCTTAAACCTACTCAAATAAATGAGGAAACTCAACTTTTCTCTTTCTCTCAAACCCGCATCTAGCCAGGAGACAAGTTTTATCTATTAATGTCCATATCATTTTTCCTATCTACCTTGTCTTCTCTCAAGTCCACACTCTACTCCAACTTTTACCATGCTAGTTTAAGCAGAACAGTGCATTGAGAGAGAACTTCCAGAAGCTCAAGCTGGGTTTAGAAGAGGCTGTGGCACCAGGGTTAGCACTGCTGATGTCAGATGGATCCTGGCTGGAGGCAAAGAATACCAGAAAAATGTCTATTTATGTTTAATTCACTATGGAAAGACATTTGACTGGGTGGGTCAAAACAAAGTATGGATAACATTGAGAAGAATGAGGATCCTTAGAACACTCAATTATGCTCATACAAAACCTATACCCACAGCAAGAGCAAAGGAATTCTGCATGGCTTAAAATCAGAAACGGTGTACCTCAGGGTTGTATCCTTTCTCCATTACTAATTCAATCTGTTGGGGTGGTAGTGTGTGCATTATTGAGCTGGAACTGACCCATGGCTGATCCTCCAGCAGGTTTTCAGAGGCAGTAAATCAAATAGGTGGAGAATGCCCATCTTATTCCTGCAGAGCATCTGGTGGCTTTGAACCTCATGTGTTTGGGTTGGCAATGAAACTCCTTACCACTAGGCCACGCGAGCTCTCTATTCAATCTGTACGGTGAGCAAATCATTAGAGAAGCTGAATCTTTGAAGAAGAACATAAGATCAGGATCAGAAGAAGTCTCAATAAACTGAACTATGCAGATGATACAACTTTGTGTGCTACAAGTAAGGAGTAATTAAAATGCTTGCTACAGAAGATCAAAGACTATATCTTCAATATGGATTGCATATTGAACATCAAGAAGGGAAAAATCTTTACCCCTGAACTGATAAGCAATATAAGTATAGACAGATAAAAGATTGAAGTTGTCAACAACTTCATCTTACTTGACTTCACAATCAACAACTTTGGTATGCACAAACATTAGGAAAGTCTGCTGCCAGGGACTATGGTGCCAGAAACCTTAAAAATTGGCTTTTCAAGCCATTGCATTAGCCCCCGTTGCAGGGGTATGGATGGTCCCCAGCTACCTCATCTGTGGACACATCGTCTTTCAAGTCACCAACAGCTGTGGAACCAATATAAGAGAGAGAACTTTCTACTGTGAGATACCCTGCTGATAGTAGTAGCAAGATAGTGAAGAGACTGTGGCTAAGTAAAAACCAGAAGAACCCAGCATTTGTGTTACAGTTAAAGGTTGTGCTTGCTGGAGGACTAAGGAAACCAGAGGCTCTTGCATTTGTGCAGCTGAACTGAACCTGGACTTTAACTAATTAAGAATTGTGTCTTATTAATCTGGCTTAGGACTGCTGACTATATCTGGACTTACATTGGGTAATATTCTTTGCCCTCCCTCTCTCCAACCTATGTCCCTAGTAAACCCCATGAGTGTGAATAAAATCTGTGACTGAACAATGACCTGAATGATTAGTAGAAAGAGGTACAGAAGCCTAGGGAGTGGCAGATCTGACCAAGAAGCTATCTGTCTGCTGCTATGAATATTATTGATGGGAACAGTTCCCCTTTTTGAAATGGATAGAAGTTAGACTTGGCCATTCCCACATTGCATTAGCTCCTTTTGCAGGGACCTCTCCAAATTATTGATGAACAATTATATCAGTTTGAAGACTAAAGTCTGCCTGGTCCAGGCCATGGTCTTTTCTATTACTTGCTTCTGAAAGCTAGACAATGAATAAGGATGACAGAAGAAAAATCGATACCTTTGAGCTATAGTCTTGGAGAAGAGTACTGAATATTCAACAGACTACCAAATGAACAAACATATATGTCTAGGAGAAAATGTTGCCAGAATACTCCATTGAGGCAAGGATGACAAAGCTTCACCTCACCTATTTGAGGCATGTTGCTAGGAGAGGCTATTCCTTGGAATGGGGCATCATGCTTGGAAAGGTGGAGGGCTGGCAAAAGAGAAGAAGAAGACCTTTGGTGATATGGGTTGACACAGTGACTGCAGCAATGGATTCAAGTATGTTGAGATGATGAGGATGGCACAGGATAGAACAGGGTTCAGATTTGTTGTTCACAGGGTTGCTATGAGTTATACTCAACTTTGTACCTAACAACAACAATAATAACAACAACAAAGTTTAAGCAGCTTCTATCTCTCAGTTGCAATGCAGTAGACTCACATCATATACCTGTTCAATGCATGTGAATTCAGCTATATCCACTTGACAGGCAGGGTAAGAGGTCAATTCCTTAACTCATCTTCTCTGTCAGCCCTGCTACCCAAACCAGACTTTGACCTTGACTATTCCAGGAAAAGGGGCTTTCTCTATAAACTCAAACAGAAATACAAAATGTTGACTCTGAGGCACAACTTTCTATGTTCACATATGTTGGGGACATAAAGAATTGCCTCACATATTTTTTTTTTATTTTGCTTGTGCTTCACCCGAGGTCTAACTGCAGAACATAACCCTTCATAAGAAGGGGTCTCTGGTTCTTTCACTCCTGAATCAGTCTTTCATAATGCAGCCAGCACCTTACAAAAATTTGTATATTGTTACTTATATATTGGTACTCTCTCCCAGGACAATGCTTAGTAATTAGGACATTAATGAATGAATTAGGCCAGGTATAAGGAAGTAACCAAACTGGAGTAAGTCTGGAATATATTGCCTTCCTAAAGTAGAGGGCTCAAGCTACTTACCCCAAGCTCTTGCTGTCATTTGGGAAATCTGATCGTATTTTTCAGGAGAAGCCAGAAATTACCCTTTACTTGTGAAATTTCCTAATCTTAAAACCAATGGGCCATAATGAACAATCTAAAAGTGAATTAAGAAAACAATTCCACTTACAAATTAGTCGAAATAATACAATATTTAATTTTTTTAAAGAAATATAAAACTTACACTTAAAGCATTGTTAAAAATATTAAAGAAATGCACACCCATGTTTATCGCAGCTTAGTTCACAATAGCAAGGAGTTGGAAACAACCTAAGTGCCCATCAACAGATGAATGGGTAGAGAAGCTGTGGTATATTCACACAATGGAATACTACACTGCATTGAGAAACAAGGAACTCATGCAATATTATTCAAAATAGGTGACCCTGGAGGACATTATGCTGAGTGAAATATCTCAGTCACAAAAGGACAAATACTGCATGGTGCCACTGTTGTAAAACAGGACTGACATCGAGGCTGGGGGGAGACTAAGAAAGATGGGCTCAGTAATGTTTACAGCACTGAAACAGATGAGGGAGAAAACTTTAAAAGGGATATGTGATTAGGTATTTTTGTGATGACGGGAGTCCTGGGGGGAGGGATTGTGAAACAACGAAAGAATTTTTCTTTTACTTTTCCAAGAGGGTAGGGTACTGGTGGTAGGGCAGGGAGGGTTGTGAGGGGAGAAAAGTGCAACTATGAATGAATGTATATCCAAAGTCTCTGTAAATTTTCATTGAAATTAATAATAATAAAAGAAAAATATTAGAGATCTAAATAAATATATAAAATTGAACACTTAATATTGTTATGATGATATAATTTCCCAAAAGGTATCATTCCCCAAAATGGTCTATAGATTCATTGTTAATTCTATCAAGATGTTAGCTGCCTTTTGGTGGCAGAAATTCACAAGCTGTACTCAAAATTTGTATGGAAATTCAAAGGACCAAGTATAGTCACTTTTGAAAGAGAACAAAGTTGGAGGACTCATACTTCTTGATTTAGAAACTTAGTACAAAGCAACAGCAATCAGGACATTATTGTGCTAAGGACAGACACATAGATCAATGGGATAGAACTGAGAGTCCAGAAATAAAGTCTCACATTTATAGTGAATTGATTTTTGGCAAGAGACCATTCAATGGGAGCAGAAAGCCTTTTTCAATATGTGGCACTGGGACAACTGATCTCCTCATTCTAAAGAATGAAGCCACATCACCTACCTCACATCAGACATAAAAATGAACTAGAAACTAATCCAAGACCTATACAGGAACTAAAACTTAAAGACTCTTAGAATACAACACAGGCATAACTATTCAGGACCTTGAATTAGGCAATAATTTCTCAGATAGGACTCCAAAAGGCCAAGTATTATTATTAAAGAAAACATTAGTTTAAGTTGAACTTCATGGAAATTTGCTTCAGAGAACACTATCAAGAAAGTAGAAAATGGGGAAAAAATAGTAGAAAAAGAGAACTGAGGCACAAATGGAGACTTGTACACCAATGTTCATAGTGGTGTTATTCACCATTGCAAGAACATGAAAACAGCCCAAATGTCAAACCACAATCGAATGGACTGAGAAATTATGATACATTCACATGATGGAATGAGCAATGATTTTGTAAATTATCATCTAACTTGGGAGGGACTAAAAAGCATTATGCTAAGTGAACTAACTCAGTCTCATAAGGACAAATATTGTATAAGACCATTATTGTAGAATGAGTATGGGGATCCAAGTGGGGCAGGGGAGAGTGGGAGCAGAGGGGTGAGGATGGGTGGGACAGCAGAGGGGCCATTAATCATAGAGTTTTACAATTTGATGGATAGAGATGGGGATGAAGGGAATGGGAAAGACCTGGTGTGAAAAACAATGTATGTGAGCTTTAAAGTAAAGCAGTATATAATAAAAATATTATTTTTTAAAAGAAGAAAGTAGAAAACTATAAAAAAGTAAAAAGCCAACTATAGTAATATAGTTATATATATATAACTATATTGTTATGAAAAACAACAGTAAAAAAAGCAAGTAATCCAATTTTAGAAATATATAAAGTACTTGAATGGGCACATCTTTAAAGAACAAATGGCCAATAAGCGCAATAAAAGATATTCAACATTATTATTAGAGAAATGCAAATCAAATCCACTATGAACTATTAGTTCACACCCATTTAACAGAGCTATGTTTTTTAAAAAGAAGGAGGTAGATTAATAAGAATTTACAAGGATCTGGAAAAAATTGAGTTTTCATCCATTGCTGGTAGGAGTATTAAATGATGCAGTCACTATAGAAACACAGAGTTACTATATCATCCAGCAAGTCTACCCTTTAGGGACATACACAAGAAAATGGAAAAGCGCATGTCCACTAAAAATTTGTACATGAATTTTCTTAGCAACATTATTCGTAGCACCCCAAAGCAGAAACAATCAAAATGACCATCAACTGATAATAAACACATAAAACGTGACTGTCCATTACAATGGACAACAAAAAGGATCAAGCCTTGATACCTGCTATTTAAGAATGAACCTTGAAAACATTATGCTAAGGAAAAGCAGCCACCTACAGAAGGCCACATAGTGGGGATTTTACATATGTGAAATGCCCAGACTGCACGAATCTATAGATCTAAATGACAGGACGGGCAGGGGTGCAGAGGGTTGTGATAGGAGTGACTGGAAGAATGGAAAGTGACTACTGAAGAATATAAGGTGTCTTTGTGGGCTCCTAAAAATGTCCTGAAATTGACTGTGGTTAAGATTACAACTGCACAGTTCTGGACATACTAGAAAGCTATTGAACTGTGTACTTTTAAGTTGGAAGTTTGAGTAGGAGGTGGACTACATCTGAAGAAATGGTTTAAAAAACCTCCCCCACACAAAACTGTAACACCACAAACCAAACAAGCCCTATCTACAAGTAGTGTGCAGCACATGAGACAAACTATGCTTGGCCCAGAGTGGACATTCAGTAAACATTTACCAAATGGATGAGTAAATGAATAGGTATCAGGGAATGAGGGATTGTTACAGTTACTTAGAATCTACCCTAACAGCCTGAAGGCTGAATCTGCTGCTATTCTCTAGACTCACAGGCATCTTGGTCATACCTGAAAGTTGCACTCACTCAGTTGAGCTGCAATTTATCTGTCTAAATGTCTATGACTGTCGCTGGACTGTGGGCTTTTCAAGGGCAAGGAGTGAACCTTAGTCATCATTAACTCAAGCACCTCTTACAGTGCAATAAATGATTTATTTGAATGAACTAGCCAAGAAATAATGTTCAGGAAGTCTCAAAATAGCCTACATCTCAACTAGCCCATCTGTAATATGCTTCTCCTTAAAGGGATAGATTGTCAGTTAATACAGTCCTGAAGATCAGCAGCCCAAAGCCCTCTTGTGGCAGGTTCAAATCTGAATGTGAGCTGTACAAGAAGGCAACAGAGGGCCCGTTCCCTTTTCTAAGTAATGCCTGTCTGATGAAGACTTGGCAGTAGAGTAAGAACAGAGAAGATCCCTTCTCTTCAAATGGATGGCATGATTGTGGAGGACTTTCAAGGGAATTAGTGAGTTAAGTAGGGAGATGGGTCTCTCTAAACACCACCCAAAGGGAGAGAGAGAGACAATCTTAGCAAACACTCTGGCTTTCCTGGGAGTGCTTTTGTAGCCTTTGACACCTGGAAGCTAAAGAGCTGAGATCTCCCTCTCCATCCCTCTTGGTCTCTTTAATTTTCTTTGTGATATTTCCTGAAATTATTTATTTGCTTGTCCACTAGAGTCATCACAGAGAGCAAGAACTGTTGCATCCTCAATATCTAAAATGCCGTCTAGGATATTTATATTCTCAAAATATACTTTTGGTAAGTAATATATATTTTTGTTATGTGTGTGTGTGTGTGTGTGTGTATAAATATATATATAAAGTGCTCTGGTGTTTTGGTGATATGGAGTCACACTGACAATCTGCAGACATGTAGTTCAAATGTACCAGCCTTGGGAGAAACATGGACAATCTCCTCCCAAGTGATTTACAGCCTCTGAAAACTTTCTCAATGGTCATTTAAGAGTCAGCATAAACTCAAAGGCACATAACAATAACTTAATATATGTATACATTCCCACATAATATTGTTGTTGTTATGTGCCATCGAGTCACTTGAGATGCATAACAACCCTATATACAACAGCCCTAAATGCTGCTCCATACTATGTCAACCTTATTGTCTCTGACACACCTACCCCCATTACCTAGTCACTGAGTCAATCCATCTCATTGAAGGTCTTCCTCTCTTGTGCTGTCCCTCCACACTCTCAAGCATAATGTCCCTCTCCAAGAACTGGTTCCTCCTTGCAACATGTCCAAAGCATGTCAGAAGGAGCTGCAGAATCCTTGCCTCCAAGGAGTAGCTTGGTCTCACCCTCTCTAGGATGAAACTGTTTGTTTTCCTAGCAGTCCATGGTATAACTTCAATATTCTTCTTCAGCAGCACAGCTCAAAGACATCAATTCTCCTTCTATCATCCCTAGTCATTGTCCAGGTTTCTGACACATAGCAAGTGATTATAAAGACTATGGCCTGGATCAGGTGCACCTTAGTCTCCAGACTGACAGTGTTGCTTGTTCTTCAGTACTTTGGAGAGCTCTCTGACAGCTGACTTTCCCGATGCAATTCATCTTTTAATTTCCTGGCTCTTCTAAAAGTTCCTTTCTTGGTCCTAGGTTCACAGCCTGTAACTCTAGTTCTATTCGTGAAATAAGGCAGTCAGGGAATTTTGACTCTAACTCTTTAGCATCCAAGAAGATGGAATCTTGTAAATCTGTGTTGTGTGCCTTCTTTGTTCTAACAAAAGCAGGACTTGGCTCTCCAGAATGCCAAACACACACACACAAAAAATCATCATGCTAGGTCCAAACCCAATACTTTCTTTTTTTCCTCCACTCATCGACTCATCCATGACACATGAAGGATTATCTCTTTCCTTTCACTCCCATTATCAGCTCCTCTGGGTCAGCAGGATCGGTAACATTTGAATTGTCATTTTCTAGGGAGTTTTAAAATTAAATGGAATGACTTAAATTGATTCAGAAGGAAAGTTTCTCCTTTTAAAAATTGGTTTTCATTCAGTCATTCACATACATTGTGTTTCATTTATGTACATTGTATTTTATATAACTATTTACTGTTGATCAATGCCTTTTATGACTCTCATCAAGTCCCTACTGTACCCTGCCTATTCTTTCACACCCTGCTATTCCATCCAGTAAACTCTGCTGCTCTAGTGGTTCCCCTCCTACCTTCCCCAAAAGAGGATCAACCTAGGAAGTGAAGGACAATATGGCTACTGCAATTAGCAAATGGGAGCAGGATATGCAAAGCTGTTCACAAGGAGAAGGGGATGGGACAAGAGAGGTGGAAGAAAGGAAAGCAAAATTTTCCTTTGACAGTTGGCAACCTGAGCCCAAAGCCCCATTGTCAGGGATTCTGACTCAGAGCAACCCTAAAGAGAAGGGTAGAACTTCCCCTATAGGGATTCCAAGACCGTAACTTTTTTTTTTTGTAGTGAGAAAAATTTGTATTTACAATTAGCCAGCTGAACTCAGCTTATATTGGCAACATCCAAAGCAACATGGTCAGGAGCAAGTCGAGCACAGGCCTTCTTCTCTCCATCAGGACTAATCAAGCTGTTGACCTTGGCCACATCAATGTTATAGAGCCTCTTTACAGCTTGTTTGATTTGGTGTTTGTTGGCCTTGACATCCACAATGAACACAAGTGTGTTGTTATCTTCTATGTTCATGGCTGACTCAGTGGTCAGGGGAAACTTGATGATGGCATAGTGGTCAAGCTTGTTTCTTCTGGGGGCGTTCTTCCGGGGGTATTTAGTCTGCCTTCAGAGTCTCAGTGTCTTAGGTCGCTGGAAGGTGGGTGACATGCGGATCTTCTTTTTTTCTGTGGTTGTGGATGACCTTCAGAAATGCCTTCTTGGCCTTTAATGCCTTTTGCTTTGGCTTCAGTTTTTGAGGGGCAGGGGCTTCCTTCTTCACGTTTGGTACCATCTTTGTAGAAAGGCAAGATGTAACTTTTATAGAAACAAATTACCTTCTATTTTTCCTTCAAGGCAACCAGCATTTGAACTGTCCACCTCTTAGTCAACATTACCTTTTGGTTAACAGTTAGTAATTAACTGCATAATCAGGGTTCCTTGTGGGCAACCTGGAATCCTGCAAATAGAATGTTTTGGAGGCTGAAACTCAAATAAAAAGAAAGATTATAATCTGGTAGGCACTTCAATGATGTCCTACTGTACCGGGATAGAAGCTGCTTACAATTATCCAAAGAAATTTTCCAACTCATCTTTAAAAGCACTTTTCTTCTCTGTGGGCAAAAAATATGACAACCATCTGCATTGTATGCAGCACCTCATACCAACAGTCCTACACCCATTGAAAATCCCTTACACATGGGAATTGTTTTGAACTGAAAGAGGTTTCAGTGCTGCCTACAGACTAAACAGAGACAGACTCACTCAGCTTGAGGTCAGTCTCTTGGCAAAAGCCATACAGCTTAAATTTGGAAGATAATGACTTCTTAGGAATAACTGTGCATCTGAACATTGGGAGCCATGAATGGTTCTTTCTGCTGTTAGACACTGCCAGAAAAGTAATCCTATATAACAATGTGCTTTTACACAAACAGAAGTTTACACTCTATCTGTTCTCATGAATATTGCCTCCTTTGCTCCTCCTAATGAAACTGATCCCATGGACTGCGAAGAGAACAAACAGATATGTCTTGGAGAAGGTGCAACTGGAGTGCTCTTTGTAAGCAAGAATGGTGAAGTTTGCCTCACATACTTTGGGGATGTTGCTAGGAGGGGCTATTCCTTGGAGAAGGACATGGTGCTGGGAAGGGTGGAGGGTCGGTGAGGAAGAAGAAGACCCTCAACGAGGTGTATTGACTCAGTGACCACTGCAATGGGCTCTTGTGTGTCAGGAAGTGTGAGGAGGGTGCAGATTAGAACAGGGTTCAGAGCTTTTGTGCATAGGGTCGCTATGAGTCATTCTCTACTTGATGGCACCTAACAACAACAAAAACAATGAAATTGATAGGACCTGGTTAAGTGTGTGAACCCCTTTTGCTGGGAAGATGGATTCTCAGTGGTTAAATACTCTGGTCCAGAGCCAGAAGGCTGGTTAATAGGGGAGAACTCAAATAAATCCATGCAAAAAGCAGAGATATTGCATTTCACCTCTCTAACCTGGAAAAGTGTACAATCTAGAGGATATTTCAGGCCCTGCATGCACTAAAAAAATATAAACTATTATGTAGTTATATCAGAACTGACTTAACAAATTCAGCAATATATTTGTCCTGTCATTTTGCCACCTGCTTGTGACAATTCTCCCAGAGAAAGGTAGGAAGTTCCCCATGATGCTTTATTCTGCTATAGTGCCCCTTGTGGTATAGACTGTAGGAACTACGAAGCTAACCCAAAATAGCACCTTTGAATCCATCACTGACTCTTCAGGAGGAAGTTAGGCAACCTACTCTTATGCAATTTCAGCCTCCAAAAATCCCCTGACGGGTTAGTACGAATCCATTCTGACGCTATGAATGAGTGAGTGAGTTGTAAGAGACCTATACTCCAAGATGGATAGATGGATATGGTCCAGGCAGCAACTTAAAATATATTCAGGAAAAAAACTTCTGAATTGAAGACATTGCATTGTCTTATCTACACTCATCCAAATCACAGGTGTGTGTGTGTAATTCTCCCCTTTATGCATTAATAGCAGAGCGGTGAAGCCAGACATCTTTGGTAGATAGGAAATGGTTTTTTATCTTAAGAGTAGCTTCTATTAACTTGAAGAGTGTTCCATCTACCATATAAGACAGTAAGTATTGCATTCAGTTCCTTGCCAGCCCATCAGAAATCAGGGATTGCATTGGATGCACTTGAATCCTCCTTGACCGAATAGCCTCAATGTGTTCTTTGCAGAAACTCCTTTAGGCTTTTTATTTCATATTCCATTTTAACATTGTTACTGAGATTAAAAAAAGTCACAATCAATAGCTTTAACCTAAATCCTCTGAGGATAGGAGCCAGTGTTGGGACTGTGCTCAAACTACCTACTAATCTTTTAAAGAGATTTTTATCACTGGATAGGCCTAATCCTAGGCGGCCAGGAATGTCACTGTTTATTGTTCTGGAAGAAAGCCTCTCACCTGGCTAGACTGGTTCCCAGAATTGAAAAGGAGAACTGCAATACTAGCCTGGAAACGCTAGTCCCACTCAGGTTAAGTTGCTTTTGTAATAGCAATTGACTCTTTCCTGATGGACCCAACAAAATCCCAAGTTATGTCAATGCATTAATAAATTTAGAAGTGGAAAAGCCTTAGCAGAGCTACTTACAGGAAGAACAACTGAATAATTCATCTTAACAGCCATTTAACTAGACACCTATGGATAAAAAGGTAAGCCTTCTCTCATTCCCTGGAAGGTTCCCATTCTCCTGGACAATTTTTCCTTCTCTTCTATTATTTTCTTTTATCTACTTCTCTCCTCCTTTCTTGTGTATTTAGTGGTTTAGTGGATAGGAACTAGTACTGTCAACCCAAAGACAAGCATTTCAAATACATCAGCTGCTCCATGGGAGAAAGAGAGCCAACTTTTTCTCACAGTCTCAGAAAACCCACTGAAAAGAGTTGGCTCCAACTCAACAGCAATGAGTTGCTGCTAATTGTTGTTCTTGTGTGTATGTGGAAATCCCTAGAGCTGTTCTAGAATTATTTTCAACTTTTCATCTTCTCAGCATATAGTTCTAAGTTCTTTTACCCCTTTGAAGTTGAATGTGGCTCCTGACTGAACCACTAACATCCAGTCAGACTATCCTCCTGAGAGTGATTTGCCACATTTCCTTTCTCTGGTAGTCAAGAAAGTACAGAGATAGATCTTCCTTTAACCTGGATCTGCAAGTGACAATTACATACAATATTGCCTCTTCAGCCAGCCTGCTATGGAGCATAGCCAGAGAAAGAAATTGTTTTGTCTAAACCACTACAACATGAGGATTACTTGTTATCACAGCATGGCCTAGCTTAACCTGACTGATACAGTATCCACAAAACGGAAGAAGTATGACATAGAATTTAGAAGCATGACTTTGAGAGTCAGACAGACCTGAGTGTGAATTTCAGTTTGACTGTGGGTTAACTGGACTAACTATGTCAAATAGCTTTGCTTGTCAGAGCCTCAGTGTCCCCAACTATAAAACAGAGACAATAATTTCTTTCATGGTGTTATTTAAAGGATAAAGTACTATAAAAGACCCTCAGTAAAGTTGTTGTGTTGTTATGTGCCATCAAGTTGCTTGCGACTCATAGTGATGCTATGTACAACAGCCCTAAAACCTGCTCTGTCCTGTGCCAATCACACTGCCTCTGACACACTTACCCTGATTATCCCAGTTACTTAATCAATTCACCTCATAGAGGATCTTTCTTTCCTGCACTGTCCCCCAAACCTACCAAGCACGACGTCCCTCTCCAAAGACCGGTCCCTCCTTACAACATGTCCAAAGTATGTCAGACGAAGCTTCAGAATCCTTGCCTCCAAGGAGCAGCCTGGTTTAACACTCTCAAGGCTGAACCTGTTTGTTTTCTTAGCAGTCCATGGTACATTCAATATTCTTCTCCAGCACCACAGCTTAAAGGCATCCTTCTATCCTCCCTAGTCATTGTCCAGCTTTCTGATGCATAGCAAATGATTGCAAACATCATGGCCTGTATCAGGCACACCTTAGTCTCCAGAGTGACACCATTGCTCTTTAGTACTTTGGCGAGGTCCCTAACAGCAGACTTTCTCATTGTAATACATCTTAATTTCCTGTCTGCTGGTGCCAAGAGTGTTGACTATGGAGCCAAACTAAAGCTGTGAACAATCTCAATCTCTTCACCATCCATCCTGATGCTGCCAATTGGCCCAGTGGTGAGAATCTTTGTCTTCTTGATATTAAAGCTTAATTCATATTGAAAACTCCCCCCCTCCAAAAAAAAAAACCCCACAAAACTTCAATCAAGAGCAATCTTTATAGGCGTATGAAGATCATTGGGATGTAAATTTATGGTAGCAACTCCAGCCTAACCTCAAGGGAAGATTTTTCAGATGAAAGGATGCTAATCTGAGACATGAAGGGCAAGAAAGGAGAAATTAGGGAAGATAATTCCTGGCAATGGGCAAGAACATGGGATGTTTCTAAAGAAATACTTTAATGTAGCGAAAGTCTATATATGTGACTGGGATGTGTAGGCACAGGCTAGAGTTCATGGATTATCTGTTTAATTGATGCCTTCATGATTCAGTGTGTTCTTGGAGATTTAAAACTTGATGTCGTTTACCCTTGAACCCTGTAAAATAGCAATTCCTGGCTCATAGTAGGTTGTCAATAAATATTTGAATGTTTGATGATTATAAACAAATTTCAGGCCATCTAGCTTAATTGTATGTCAATGTATCCCTGTTCTTCCATAAGTCTTCTAACAACACTACTACCCAACCCACTTCTGAGACCCAAATAAATAAAAGCTAAAAATATATCTCAGGTCATGAATCATAAATGAGATGGAAAAGCAGTGACTCACAGAAGTTAATCTGCCTCCCAAGAGAGCCTTGCTGGATGTCCTTTGCTCTGAAAGGTTAGGCAAAATGCCAGCACCATCTCTGCACAAATAAAGTTCATGTAAGCCCCTAGGCCTGCCATTGGGAGCCCATCTGGTTTTCTAGAGCTCCCATTCAGGGATGCCAAGGGAGAAGCAGCATTCTGCATCCCATCTCAGAAGAGCAGAACAATGGGCCCAGACACAGATGCGAACAAAGTTGCTCTGGGAATGTTCTCAAGAAAAGGACATAAAATTCATCCATTATCTCCATGGCCTAAAGAAAGTATCTGTCTACTTAGCTATGATCTTAATATGGCTACTGCAAGGTAAGACAATATATTTTTAGATTTAGAAAGTGATCTACTCATAATTTTTTATGCTTTTCTGGTTAAATTTTAATTTAATCTAATCCAGTAGCTTTTATAATTTCACTGAAAAACAAGTAGTCAACAAAATACGTGTGCAAAGGCATAATTTACTTTAAATGCTACCTTTTTAAAAAAATTTTATTATTTTGTGTGTGTACCGTCAAATCAGATCTGACTGGTACAGGAGGAGATTGTTCCTCCTTCTCCAGCAGAGCATCTGGTGGATTTGAACCATACACCTCTGGGATTGCAGTACACCTTCTTGCCACTAGGCCTAAATGCTACATTTTTGAGGTTTTAGAATTCTATTTCTCAGTTTTGAGTACCTCAAAATATTAAATTATACTCTATTTATCCCAAATCCCACAAACTTGACTTAACACTTGGGTACTCAGAATCTAGAGTTATTAATTGAATTAAGCGTTTGTTGAAGCAATGCTGGACACACACAAATGAAAGAATCTGCAAGCATTACCAAAACATAGACAAAATTTAGCAGCTCCAACAGCCTCTCTCTTCTTTTTGCCCCACCAGCAGTATTAGGACCTACATTCCTTAAAGGAATACCTTTAAACTTTTACTCTTATTCTTGTTCATCATATTAAATTTTGCTTTCAAAATAGAATTTGAAATCTTGGCTCCCTCATAAGTAAATAATTTTAAATGGCTATCATTTAACAGATGCTGCTGTGGATGTGCTCACCAAGTTGTGCCAAGAAATCTGGAGAACAACCACTTGGCCAACTGACTGGAAGAGGTCTATATTTGTTCCCATCTCAAAGAAGGGTGACCCAACTGAGTGTGGAAACTATAGAACAATATCATTGATTTCACATGCAAGCAAGATTCTACTGAAGATTATCCAAAAACGACTGGAACAGTACATCAGCAGAGAACTGCCAGAAGTCCAGGCTGGGTTTAGAAGGGGTCGTGGTACTAGGGATATTGTAGCCAATGTTAGATGGATCTTAGCTGAAAGCAGAGAATACCAGAAGAATGTCTATCTGTGTTTCATTGATTATGCAAAGGCATTTGACTGCGTGGATCTTAACAAACTGTGGCTGACTCTGAGAAGAATGGGAATCCCAGAACATTTAATTGTGCTAATACGAAACCTATACTTGGACAAAGAGGCAGTCGTCCGAACAGAGCAGGGCAACACTGCATGGTTCAAAATTGGGAAGGGTGTACGCCAGGGATGCATCCTGTCTCCATACCTTTTCAACCTGTATGCAGAGCAGATTATCCGAGAGGCTGGGCTCTATGAGGAGAAGCGTGGCGTTAGGATTGGTGGACGATCTATCAACAATCTGTGTTATGCAGATGACACAACTTTGCTCACTGAAACTGAGGAGGACCTCATGCACTTACTGCAGAGGGTCAAGGACTGCAGCCTTCAGTATGGACTGAAGCTCAATGTCAAGAAGACAAAAATTCTCACCACTGGACCAATTGGTAGCATCAGGATGTATGGCAAAGAGATTGAGAGTGTTCACAGCTTCAGTTTCCTCGGCTCCACAGTCAACACTCTTGGCACCAGTAGCCAGGAAATCAAAAACCGTATTGTGATGGGAAAGTCTGCGGTTAGGGACCTCTCTAAAGTACTCAAGAGCAACAGTGTCTCTCTGGAGACTAAGGTGCACCTGATACAGGCCATGGTTTTTGCAATCACTTGTTATGCATCAGAGAGTTGGACAATGACTAGGGAGGATAGAAGGAGAATTGACACCTTTGAGCTGTGGTGCTGGAGAAGAGTATTGAATGTACCACCGACCAACAAGAAAACAAACAGATTCGTCCTAGAGAGGGTTAAACCAGGCTGCTCCTTGGAGGCAAGGATTCTGGGGCTTCGTCTGACATACTTTGGACATGTTGTAAGGAGAGACAGGTCTTTAGAGAGGAACATCATGCTGGGTAGAGTAGAGGGACAGCACAGGAGGGGAAGACCCTCTATGAGGTGGATTGATTCAGTGACTGGGGTAATCAGGATGGGTGTATCAGAGGCAATGAGATTGGCACAGGATAGAGCAAGGTTTAGGGCTGTTGTACATGGGGTCGCTATGAGTCGCAAACGACTCGACGGCACATAACAACAACAACAACAACAACATCATTTAATTGCTTGCTATGTTTCAGAGAGCTGGAAAATGACTAGAGATGACAGAAAGAGAATTGATGCCTTTGAGCTGTGGTGCTGGTGAAGCACTAAATATACCATGGACTTCCAGGAGAACAAACAGGTTCGTCCTAGAGAAGGGGAAGCCAGCCTGCTTCTTGGAGACAAGGAGTTTGAAGCTTTGCCTGACATACTTTGGGCATGGTTTTGGAGGGACAGGTTCTTGGAGAGGGACATTATGCTTGGAAGGGTGGAGGGACGAAGAAAGAGAGGGCGATCATTGATGAGATGGATTGATCCAGTGACTGGGGTAATGAAGGTAGGTGTGTCAGAGACAGTAAAGTTGGTACAGGATGAGCAGGTTTCAGGGCTGTTGTACATAGGGTTTCTGTGAGTCTCAAGTGATTTGACAGCACATAACAACAACATCATTTAGTTGCTACTGAAAAAAGCCAACTCAGGAAGACATTTTTGCCATCAGCTCCATGTTTGGTCAAATATGATCTTCCCAGCAAAAACATCAGTATGAAGGTGATTTCCATATTCCCAGCTCTCAAGGACTGTATCATGCTCAGTGATGTGGTCATCTCTGGAGACCATAGTGACTAAACTGCTGTCACACCACTCTCCATCAAAGTTACAGTACTGAAGTCCTACCCGAATGGGCAATTGTTCCATCTTGCTGAAACCACAACTCACATTAGACTCCCACACAGTGGGAAAGTGCTGAATGATGCCATAGCTGCTTTCAGCGTTTATGATTTCTCTAGGAAAAAAAAAGCAGCCAACAATATGCTCATACATAATTGCAGCTCAAATGTTAATAATCTCTTGTTATACTGCTTTTCACAGTATACACAAGAGTTCTCTCTGTAGCTCAAATCAGTAAATTCTAATTCCTGATAATATGATGAAAAGGATACTAGAGTTTGAAATTACCCATTTCAAGCTCTCGATTTTTCAAAGATAAAATGTTAAACGGGTTTTTTATCATCACTTTGCTCTTAAAGGGTATTCAGGGAAGAATCTACTCAATAGTGCAACAATGAATGAATGGAAACCCCAAATCTCTGTAAATGTTCATTAAAATTAATAAAAAAAACAAAATAAAAAAGAATCTACTCAAGACACAAAACATAAGATAGGCACGTACAAGGACAATCACGAGAGCATGATTTGGTGGTGGTCAAGGATGCACGGAATTTCATGGAGGAAGAAGTTGTCCACTGAACTCAAGATAGAAGAGGAGAAAAGATAAAAGATAAAAAATGTCAACTGGAATTTTGGTAACTGGTGGTCTTAATAATTGGCTTTAGTGGAACAATAATAATATAGTAGAACAAGTAGAAGCCAGAGGATAGGAGAGTTATAGTATGATAGAAAGATGAGGAAGTAATATAGGAAGCATGAGCGTAGTTCTTGTGAAGAGTTTGTTTTTAACAAAAGAGGAAAGATAACGGGAGGAGGTTATTTTAAATATAGAACATTCTTAAATATATTTATATGGTGGGTATGTTGACAATAACAAGAGAAAAAGTAATGACCACATCACAGTCCCTGAGGAGGAAGGAGTGGAGACTCTACAAGAGAGGTGTAAGACTTAGTGCAAAGAAACTTATTTAATGATGAGTCAGATTCTCTCAAGTGCCCAAATCAAGTAAGTCTTAGAAATGAAAGAAATATTTGGTTTTTTTTTAATATTACAGAATACCATCAAGGGATTCTTAAATAGTCATATAAATAATTAGAGTCAAATTTAAATTTGTGTAAAATGGGACTGATATCAGGGTGGGGGTAAGACTGAGAAAAACTGGATAAATTGTGTATACTACACTGAAATAGATGAGGGACTGAATAATTTAAAAGTGATGTATGATAGGGTATTATGGTTATCACAAGAGTCCACAATTAAGGTTGCATAGTGGAATGTACTTGGGGCGGTGGGAGGGGTGCAGGGGGATTGTGTACCAGGGAGGGAGTCTTTCTTTTACTTTTGAAAGAGAGGAGCGAACTGGGGGGTGGGGGGGAGAGGGCTGGGCAGGTAGAGAAGTGCATCAATAAATGAATGGAAATTCAAATTCTCTAAATGTTCATTAAAATTATTAAAGAAAAAATATATGTAAAAAATTTGTGTAACTGGGAACACAAAGTTATAATAGGCAGTAGCATGGTCCTTCAATAGGATAGCCTTAACCCTTAATGACAAAGGCATCATTCATCATCAGAGCTAGGGAGAGGTGACTCTGCTAATCAATGTTTGAAAAATAATAGGAATAAAAAAAAATAACACTCAACTCATTGCTGTCAAGTTGGCTCTGACTCATAGCTAGCCCTCTTGTGCCCTTCCAAGGCTATAAACACACAGGAGCAGACTGTTTCTCTTTCTCTCAAGGAGCTGCTACTGGATTCAGACCCCTAGAGAAACATAGCTGGTTGGGTTAGCAATGGACTCTGCCACCAATTACTTCAACTAGACTCATAAAATTTCTGTGTTAACAGAAACAGTCTGCTCCGACAGACTTCTGTATTTGGGAAGATTTTACATGAACTGCCCAAGGTCACTCCACATTACAGTACTCAAGCAAGCACAGAAATCTGCTAAAGTGTTCATTCTGTCATACAGATCTACTTCGTAAAATATTTTAACATAGGTTGGTATATCAAATTAAAATAATACTCTTACAAAAGAATATGTTCAGAATACAACTCAAATACAATCTCTGATTCCATTTTCTTAATTTTATAGCTTGTATTCTTTAAAAAATAAAAATCTCAGTTTTTTTCAACTGAATACAAAGAATCTAAAGAAGGTCTCTAATGTCAATTAAAGTCCATTGGCATGCAGTGAATTATTAATAATCAAAATAGTAATGGCTTTTGTTTTGGTTGGGTGGTTGTTGTTTTTTTAAGAACAAAATAGTATATTTGTATTGGTCTACCTGATACAGAGGATAGTGTGGTATGGATAAAAAAAGTATTAGGACTCTAAGTAGTGATTTTCTACAAGAAACATTCAGTATAGGTAATCATAAAGATAAGCGAGTTGAAGTAAGGTTCTAGGGGTAATAAGGGGTGAGAGAATTGTCGTAGTTAATAGTAAGAGTTCTAGTTCTCATGGATTCTCATAAAAGTCAAGTAAATTATTTTTTCTTCCCCATCCACTGACTAATCCTTGACTCTCTAACCATTTCCCTGATTACCTCTGGCATTCATGAATCCCAATGGATTCATGAGTACACCAAAGAAGACTGAGAAAAGTAAGTAGGTGATATCATATGGGAAAACAGCCCCATAATACCAAAAACAGATCTATTAACGACCCTATGTCCTTTCATTTTCTGGAACACTTGTCCTTTCACAAAAAGTGTTCTGGGAGCATCTTGGGTAGAGTGTTGAGCTGCCACACAGATGGTGTGCGGTTTGGATCCATCAGCTATTCCAAGGTGAAAAGAGATGCATTCTCCTTTCATTAAGATTTACAGTTTGGGAAACCCAATGGAGGAAAGCCATGAGCCAGACACTACAACAGTGGGTTTATTGTTTTCACACCCATCCAGAAAGTTCTCTCTTCCATTGAAGAACTGAGGTAAACAATTCAACCATTAGGAAAAGTCAACCTTTTCAACAATCTAAGCGGACACATTTTGAAGTAAAGATACTTTTGCTTATCTTCATAAACAAGCTGCTAGGAGGAGAAAGACTATGGAAGGCCTGCCTATATCCTTTCCCACACTTTCCTGTTCCCTGCTTATTTCAGAATTCCCATGAAAGTGCAGCTAGAGTACTCCTTAAAGGCAAGGATGGCAAAACTTAGTCTATCATGTTTTGATCATATTGTTAGGAGAGGCTATTATTTGGAAAGGGAGCTCATGCTTAGAAAGGTGGAGGGTCAACAAAAGTGAGGAAAACTGTCAACCAGATGGAATGACACCATGACTGCACAAGTGTATAAGAAATGATGAGGACGGCATAGGAGAGGACAGGGTTCAGGTCTATTATTCACAGGGTCACTATGAGTCATACTGATGGCAGCTAACAACAATAACAACAACATAGCTGTCAGGTTGATCCTAACTCACGACAACAGTAGGAAATCTCTGAGATGATCCTTTATCTCCCTTCCCCCTCTTAGGGGCTAGTGGATTCAAACTGATGACATTTCATGAGAAGCCCTGGTGGCATAGTAGGTTAAGTGTTAGGCTGCAGAGAAACAGAACTGGCTAAATTCCAATCAGTATCCACTCAGAGCATCCTTCCAAGAGAAATGAAAACATACGTCTACATAAAAACTTGTATACAGAAGTTCCTTTCAGTATTACTGATAACAGCCAAAATGTGGAAACAGTACTCATCAGCAGATGAGTAGATAAAATGTACTATATCTATTCAGCTTAATAGTATCCAACAATAAAAGGACAGGAACACAGATAAATGCTAAAGTATGAGTAAAGCTTAAAATATTAGGCTGAGTAGAAGTAAAAAAAAAAAAAAAAGACTAAGTAGTCTATACTTCCACTTATGCACAATGTCCACACTAGACAAAACTATGCTTGCCGGGAGCAAAGGTGAGGAAAGAAAGAGTAAATGCTCATGTAAATGAGGTTTCTTTTTAAAGACTGATAAAAATGTTGTCAAATAAGTGAAGATGGCTGCAGAATCCTATGAATACACTAAATACTACTGGAGTATACATTGAAAGAGTGAATCTTATTATTATGGGGGTTAGAACTCAATACTCATTGCCACTGAGTCAGAACCTACTCATAGCTGACCCTTCACTAGGGTTTCAGAAACTGTAAATCACACAGGAGAATACCCATCTTTCTCCCACTGAGAAGCTGGTGAATTAGAACTGCCTTTAAGTTGTTGGGGAAATTCCTCACCCACTTGTTAGGTATCATCAAGTGACCCTCCAGTGAGATTTCTGAGGCAGTAAATTGCACAAGAGGAGACTGCCCATCTTTCTAGGAGGAGCAGGCTTGTAGATTCGAACTGCATGTCTTTTGTTTGGCGGCACAGCTCCTTACCACTAAGCCACCAGAGCTCCCTTTACCCAGTAGGCTCCCTATTTATCTCAACAAGTAGTCAGAAAATAAATAAACCATAAATCTAAGAGAAAGGGAAGAAAGAAAGAATTTACCATTTTCTGTTCAAAGAAAACAGTCCAATTAATGTCAACCATCAATGAAGGCAAGAGACCTATCATCTCCATTATACAAAAGTTTCCAAGTAAACTTTACTTAAATTTTATAAATTTAACTTTTAAAGGTGGAAACTTCCGTTACCGAAAAATTCAGTGACTGCCCCGTGACGTCAACCACATGAGGTTTTACTGTGTCAGAATTTCTACTGGTGAGTGTTGACAGCATCTGTGGGCATCTAATTCACAAAAAGCAGCCCAGCTCTTAACGCACTTAAACAGTTGGGTGATGACTCACCAAGTTTCTGCTCTTTCCCTTTCTCAGAGCTCTCAGTGTGTGTAGGAAGCATTAACTCACTAGCGGGTGAGCCACCTCAAAACCTTTCTGGAAGTCGGCTGGGTATAAATCATAAATAAATAAATTACGCATAAATGTGTGCATTATGCTTCCTGGAGGCCTCCAGGATCAATACTCACTCCTCGCCAGGGCCTAAGGGCCTCCCACAACAATGTCGATATCCGACATCTTTCCTCTTCCTCCCACTTCGCCCCACACCCCATCTCCCTCTCTTCCTCCTCCTCCTCATAGGTGATATCCTAGTTAGGAAATCTGATTCTCAACAACGTCTAAAGGGAACTTTGGAAATTCACCACATAGACCCTGAGCCAAATGCTCCCTTTCTTTCCCTGATGGGATTTTCTTCCTGGCTCTTTCACTTCTCACTCCCCTCCTCTCTTCTAACTCTCTCTGCAATACTGTCTGCTGCACTCCTTCTACCGCATCCTTCTAGCACTGGACCAGGCACGATGCTTTGCTGCTTGAAGTCTTTGCCATCACTTGTACAGAACTGTGCAACTTATTGCTGCTTGACATAAAAGGTGAAAAAGACTAAGACCTGCTGTTGAATAGTTCTGAATCAAAAGCAATGGTAGCAATGAGCACCTTACAATGACACCACATTGGTTAGCTTTTTTTTCCCCAAAAATTAACCATAGCATTTGATAAAATAGAGAAAATGGAAATAATTTCAATCCTAACAGTCTAGAATCATATTGACAAGTGTATAGCTATATTAGCTCCCATGAGTGATCTGTAATGCATAATTTGTGGTACAGAAGGGGCAGATAGAGGTACTCTGAAAACTTTTAGCAGTGTATTTCTAATATTCAGCAATTCGAAGAAATGTTATTTTTCAGATCAAAATCTTTTTCCAAGTAGCTCTTTATCTGGCCAGGATAAGTACTAAGAATAATTTTTAAAATGAACAGAAAAAAATCAGCATAAAAAGAGATCAGGCTGTGGCCCACATTTTCCTTCATCTCTCACCAAAGCACCAGGTCTCTTTATGGACTCTCCACAAAGCCACACTGATTGGTGGCAAGAAGAAAGAGGTGTCTGTCTGCCAAGGGTCCTCTCCCCAATATCCATGCCCTCTCTCATCTCTGCAAGGGTAATTTCGTATTACTAGTTTGTCTTCTCGAAATTGTGTTGAGTAGTGAAAGAAAAAAACTAGAACTTAGAAAGATGTCATTCTTTCTAAGCCTGCACAAGCTACTACTATGTATATTAGAGGAAGGATCCACTTTTAATCAAAGTCAGATACTAAAATTCATTTTGAAAGTAGTGCTAAGATGTTTAAGTTCTTTTTTTCCAGTGTTACTCTTTTATTCCCACTATCATTGATCCAACTCAACCCTCCACTGGATTTTTTTCTCCCCATTGGATTTTTGAAGGTATAAATCTTCACAGGAGGATGGGCCACACTTGTTCCTATCTTTCTCCCATAGAATGACCAGCCAATGGATATGCACTGTCAAACCTCTAGTCAGCAGCCAACACAGACTGCACTATGTCACCAGGGCTCCATCATTCTCTCATAAAAAATACTTTAAGAATATATAGGTTTGGTTTCTAAAATAATCTACCCACTTACATTTACTTTTATGTGCACATGTGTGCACACCCTTCCCCCAGAATAAGTTGTTGTTGCATAAAAGGGTGAGCAATCTTCATTACTGCTCTCATTTTCCTTGAGGAAATGGCCTGCTTTGATATATCTTAACATCTCCATAGGCAAAACAAGGAAGAGGAGATGTTCCTGGAGAACCAAGGTCTCCTTTACACACCTGCACCAGAGGCCTTGCTTGCAGAAGCAGTTTTGGAGGTGAAGCGAGCAGCAAAGGGACAGTCACTGAGATAGTGCAGGGAAGATAGAGGTCTCTTCTCAGGGTCAGAAAGTTGAGGTATCATCTCTCATTTGAGGAACAAGCGTGGTCCATCCTCTCGGACATTATGCTGCCACGGGGGTGGGGGGTGTCATGCACTGACATGTGAGGTGTCCCCGTTAATTACTCAAAGGGAAAAAAGGGCGTGCTACAGAGCAGTGAGCACAGAAAAATATTCATTTCTATCAACCTTATCCTTGTTTGCAGAAATATGGAATGTTGAGGAAAAAAGACTAATAAAATGAATAAAAACAAATTGCTAATATTAGTGGTTACTCAAGAAAAGTAACTCTCATCTTTTGTCTTCTGTAGTGTTTGAATTTTTTTCTCTCCATGAGCATGTATAATTTTTTTATATTTCAGAAAATATAATAACCAGACAGAACAAAAAGAAGTCAGACAACTCTGTTCTCATTGCTTTAAAAGACCTCTTTGCCATTGGGTAGGAACCACCTCAGAGCTGACCCTCTTGCAGGTTTTCAGAGATTGCAAATCTCACAGGAGAAGGTCGCCCATCTTTCTCTCACAGAGCAGCTGGCGCATTCAAACCACCAGTCTTAGGGCTGGCAGTACAAATCCATACCCATTTGGCCACCAGCGTTCCCTTTTCATTGCTTATCTACTGCCCATATAATATCTTTTATTTTTCCATTTATTTTTAATACACAAGGGACGGAAATATCATTCATTAAGATTGGAGAAACTTTTGAGTCCCTCAGAAGGAACTCTGATAGTATGATGTGTTATATGTTGACCAAAAGATCAATGGTTCAAACTTATCAGCTGCTCCACAGGGAAAAGATGAAGCAGTGTGCCCCTGTTAAGAATTATAATCATGGAGCTCTGGTGGCCTAGCGGCAGGAAGCTGCACTGCAATCCCAGAGGCACACAGTTCGAATCCACCAGATGCTTTGCTGGAGAAGGAGGGACAGTCTCCTCCTGTACCAGTCAGATCTGATTTGATGGTACATGCACAAAAATAATAAAATAAAATTAAAAAAAATTATAATCTCAGAAACCTGACAAGGGCCATCATGAGACAGAATCATCTCTTATTGCAGTGGGTATAGTTTGGATTGAGACCACAGGAGAGTTGGGTAAGCAAGAAGTAAGAGATATACTTTTATTGAATGAAGTAACCTAGATTTTGGTAAATCAATAAGCAAAATTAAATTGGTTTTTGGTCTTTTTCTAATATCTAACTTCATTACACTTGAGAAAGATACATATTTTTTCCCAGTAAAAAAGCTACCAAGATTATGTATCTCCCCTTATAACAAACTTCATTGCAATTTGTTTGCTTATAAAGTCTATGAAGATGCAAAAACACCCTATCATGTGCAGGTTATTATTAAAAGGAAGAAAAACAGAATGTCTTCACAGAATACAAACCAAAGTGCCTTAGCTTTTTAAGAGCATTGACAAGAGTTGGGGGAACTCGAACCTCTGCTATTTTTCACTTTTCTTTAAAGAAGGAAAAGCTCAGGGCTGGTAGATGAGCTTCTAAATTGTTTCTTTCTCAAACAGTCCCTTTTAGTTGCTGATTCAATTTCATCCCCTAAGGAGAAGGTCTTGGATAAGATTCTACAAGAGTAGTTAGGATATCTGTTGTATTCCTAGCTTCATTTTTTAGGCTTTTTACTTCCTGGGTTGCTTTAGGGTACACTGTGTATATCACTTTCCCTGAACAGAAACCATTTGGAGGTTAAGTACAAGAGCTTTCATTAAATGTTGTCTGTGCTTCAAGGGTAAATGTTCAGTTTAGCAGGAAAAAGAAGAGTGAAATATACTCCTTGGTTACAACTGTGCTATAATGTATGTATCTGTGATAACAAGAATCACAAATGCCTTTTGAGGTCTAGCAACAAACCAAGGTGTTTGGTTGTTAATACCGCAGTTTACTATCTGACTTCATCTTGCTTAAAGTCAATAGATTACCCTCTGTAAGTACTGGTGATGGGTCTACCAAGAATCCAGTTGTGTTTGTTCCACACTTGTTGTGGCAGTTGTAATTGCTAATGAAATGACACAATTTAAATAGATAGCAAGCAAGCTGACAAAATGTGATTGTGAACAAAAGTTGGTGGCCATTCTTATGAAAAGTAAAAACTTTGGAAAGACCCTGTGAAGGTAAGTTGAATCTAAAAACAGTATTAAATTGAGTGTGAATAAGACAATTCTAAATGACAGAGTGAAAAAAAAATTACTTAGCATTAAATTGATTTGAATATACCTCTCAATTCTCCCTCTATTTCAGAGAAATTGAAACGGGGGATCACAGACGAAGCACTATGTGTATGGTTTATTAATAATGATGAAAAGACTTATTAATTATTGTCTTCAAATCAAGAAAACAACCCAAAAGTACATTTACATAAATTACAGTTAAATGTCTAAAGTATACATGTAACATTTTTTTTTCTCCTACAGATAGGGAGCTCTGATGGCCTGGTGGTAAGAGAGTTACACTGTAATCCCAAAAGCACAAGGTTCAAATGCACTAGCTGCTCCATGGAAGAAGGATGGGCAATCTCCCCTCATGCAATTTATTGCCTCTGAAAACCCTGCTGGAGGGTCAGTTATGAGTCAGTTCTGACTTGATGACAAACAACAATAAGGCTTAATATCAGAAGATGCCATTTTCTGGATTGTTGTTGTTGTTATGTGCCGTCGAGTCGCTTGCGACTCATAACAACCCTATGTACAACAGCCCTAAACTCTGCTCTGTCCTGTGCCAATCACACTGCCTCTGACACACCCATCCCGATTACCCCAGTCACTGAATCAATCCACCTCATAGAGCGCCTTCTGCTCCTGCGCCGTCCCTCCACCCTCCCAAGCATGATGTCCCTCTCCAAGGACCTCTCCCTCCTTACAACATGTCCAAAGTATGTCAGGCGAAGCCCCAGAATCCTTGCCTCCAAGAGCCTGTTTTAACCCTCTCCAGGATGAATCTGTTTGTTTTCCTAGCAGTCCATGGTACCCTCAATACTCTTCTCCAGCATCACAGCTCAAAGGCATCAATTCTCCTTCTATCCTCCCTAGTCATTGTCCAACTCTCTGATGCATAACAAGTGATTGCAAAGACCATGGCCTGTATCAGACACACCTTAGTCTCCAGAGTTACACCATTGCTCTTCAGTACCCTGGAGAGGTCCCTAACAGCAGACTTTCCCATCGCAATAGATTTTTTACTTCAAGGCTACTGGTACCAAGAGTGTTGACCATGGAGCCAAGCAGACTAAAGTTGTTAACAATCTCAATCTCTTCGTCATCCATCCTGATGCTGCCAACTGGTCCAGTGGAGAATCTTTGTCTTCTTGACATTGAGCTTCAATCCATACTGAAAGCTGCAGTCCTTGACCCTCTGCAGCAAGCACATCAGGTCCTCCTCAGTTTTAGCAAGCAGGGTTGTGTCATCTGCATAACGCAGATTGTTAATAGATCTTCCACCAATCCTGACACCACACTTCTCCTCATAGAGCCCGGGCTCTTGGATAATCTGTTCTGCATACAGGTTGAAAAGGTATGGAGATAGGACACATCCCTGGCGTACGCCTTTCCCAATTATAAATCATGCAGTGTTTTCTTGCTCTGTTCTGACAACTGCCTCTTGGTCCAAGTATAGGTTTCGCATTAGAACGATCAAGTGTGCTGGGATTCCCATTCTTCTCAGAGTCAGCCACAGTTTGTTATGATCCACACAGTCAAACGCCTTTGCATAATCAATGAAACACAGATAGACATTCTTCTGGTATTCCCTGCTTTCAGCTAAGATCTACCTAACATCAGCTACAATATCCCTAGAACCACGATACATTCTAAACCCAGCCTGGACTTCTGGCAGTTCTCAGCTGATGTGCTGTTCCAGTTGTTTTTGGATAATCTTCAGTAGAATCTTGCTTGCGTATGAAATCAATGATATTGTTCTATAGTTTCCACACTCTGTTGTGCCACCCTTCTTTGGAATGGGAACAAATATAGATCTCTTCCAGTCAGCTGGCCAAGTGGTTGTTCTCCAGATTTCTTGGCACAACTTGGTGAGCACATCCAGGGCAGCATCTGTTAGCTGAAAATACGTCACCTGGTATACCATCTATTCCTGGGGCCTCATTTTTTGCTATGTCCTTCAAAGCACCTTGGACTACTTCCTTCATCACTGTAGGCTCTTGCTCATATGCTATTTCATTAAATTCTTCTGTTTGCCAGTTCCTTTTGATACACTGACTCAGTATATTCTTTCCATCTTCTTTTAATACTTCCTGGATCATTTAATATTCTGCCTA
Organism: Elephantulus edwardii; assembly: GCF_000299155.1. Classification (NCBI taxonomy): domain Eukaryota; kingdom Metazoa; phylum Chordata; class Mammalia; order Macroscelidea; family Macroscelididae; genus Elephantulus; species Elephantulus edwardii. The sequence goes on from NW_006399914.1 coordinate 4,241,280, forward strand.
AAGCATCCTTGATTATAGCAGCTCAAGGTTTGAATTTGTTCTTCAGTTCCTTTAGCTTAAGAAATGCTGAACAAGTTCGGCCCTTTTGATTTTCCGACTCCAGCTCCTTGCACATTTCATTGCAATATTTTGCTTTGTCCTCCTGTGCTGCCCTTTGGAATCTTCTGTTCAGCTCTTTAGTATCTTATATTAAGAAATATGCTATATTCTATACCATTCTCTAAAATCTTGCTTGTTTAAAGAGACACTGTCCAATAAGGATGCTCATTCCTTTGCTTTAATTTACAGAATACACCCCAGACCTGACACTCTTCCCAATTCTGCCTACTTACTGAACATCTCTCTTCAATCTAATTCTTTGCCACTTCAAGTTCAATATGTGAGAAATTGAACTTCTTGCCATCTCCTTCAATCTTGCTTCCCCTCTTTGCTCCTCTTGTCTTCTCATCCCTCACTCCCGTACCATCTGGGGAATTCTGTCTCTAAGCCTGAGGCATAATGGATTGGATTCTGCTTTCTCTTTTTGCTCTCTTTATATAATTATTCTTCCTTAATAAATATCTGTACTAATTGTTTGTTTTTACTAATTTATTTCATAATGATGAAAGTTATACAAGTGTTCAGGTCTTTCATTCATACGGTTGCTATGAGTCATCTAAGGCTCAACAGCACTTAACAACAATAACAACATAGAGAGAGCTGTGTTGGCCTAGTGAATAGAAAGTTATACTACCAAGCCAAAGGTGGGTCATTTTAATCTGCGGCTGGCCCTCAGGCCTAGTTTTAATTGTTTTTGGTCAAACATTCTTCTAAGTGGGATACTTGGTCTGTCCCTTTGTAACTCGTGGTTGCTGTGATGCTAAACACTATGACACTCATGTTTCAAATTTGATAATGGTTACCCATGGTGGACAGTGTTTGGTGGAGCTCCCAGATTAAAACAAACTTGGAAGTAGGAGTGGAGTGGCATCCACTTCTGAAATAGCTTGCTTCCAGAAACTCTATGAATGTGGAAAAATGATCAAAGTTATACAAGTGCTCAGGTCTTTCATTCATAGGGTCTCTATGAGTCGTCTACCACTCAAAGGCACTTAACAACAACAACAACAATTGTTTCTTTACTGTATTCCCCCTTTCATGGGCCACCCTAACTAGGGCTGCAGTAACCTTTTAAAGGGTTTCTCTACCTCCAGCCACTCCCTTGTCTATTCTAAATGCTTTCTTGGAGCCTGTCATGCTTCTGCTCACATATTTCAACTCTTTAGCCTGATATTTAAGAAGTGGTTCAAATTTCAATACTATTGTCCACCAGTGTCCTCCAATCAAACAAAAATCAGTGCTTTCTACTGAATCCACCAAATCTGTTGTTCTCGAGTCAATTCCTACTCATGGAGAATCCCCATCAGGTTTCTGAGCTGTAAATCTTTGTGGGAGTGGGGAGCTGGGAGGGGAGAAAAGTGCAACAATGAATGAATGGAAATCCAAAGTCTCTGTAAATTTTCATTGAAATTAATAATAAATTAAAAAAATAAAAATAAAAAATAATCTCAATATTAACAACATAAAAAATCTTTGTGGGAGATTGTATCTTGCTTAATGGTTGGTAGAGTAATAATATTTTGTTAATAATTCAACATATAAAGTACTATGCCTCTGAGAACTCCATCTCCCCTATACATAGCCAACAATTTCTCATCTATAGCCCTTCCAACTGAAACACCATTTTTGCTACATCTGTGTAGTTAAACTTCTATCTTACCTTTAGAGACTCTCTCAAATGTCATCCTCCCTGAAAGTATTTCTGCTCACCTAGATAAAAGTTATCTTTACCTCTCAGATTTCACTGCACTGAATTATTTGACTATTTCTTACAACTATATCTTACTTTTAATCTTGTATTATGATGATTCCACCTGCTGGGTGGAAGACAAAAGATCGGACAAGGCTTCTATCTGTTGTACAGTGTTGCTATGAGTTGGAGTCAACATGATAGCATCTCACAATAGCAACTTATAGTTTCATCTAAAGCTATAATAGCAGAGTTTTTCCAAGGGTGTTCCATGAAATATTAGTTCCAATCAGAAATGTGTCAAATAACTTTGAAAATACTACATATCACAGTCCCCACACAGAGTCAGGCAGGACAGGAGAACCAAAATCTGAATATAGTAAAAGAAAATGAGTGGTTCAGATGGTTCTCAGATTTCTGACTTGGACAATGAGGAGGTGACATTCACTGAGAGGGTAAAAGGAGATAGTGAAGCTGAAGGGCATCCAATGGTGTGTTTGGTTTGAGACTATTAAATATAATGTTTTAGAGATGAGGAGGAGGGAGTAGACCTGAAGCCAAACCAAGTGACCCCTGCTCAGTTTCCATCTCCTTGAACCCCCCACAGTATTGTCATTATTTTAAGCAACATCTATAGAGTCTCTTTGAGTTGGAATCTACTCAACGGCAGCAATTAATTTGTGTTTGTTTTGCTTTGTCTTCAAACAGCGTTGGTGTAGCATTGGTCCATCTTTCTTTCCATGCTCTCCTACATACATTTCATGGTTTACATAGACCTCCTGTTTTACCCAAACACATACTGTTACTCTTATACATAGTCTATTTTCCTACATCCAGGCCTTCATTCCTGCCATTCCCTTTGCTAGAAAAGTGCTCCCTCTGTTTTGGCCTAAAGAAACACTACCCATTTCTCAAAACTTAGTGAGATGGTGTCTCAATCATGAAACCTTCTTTAATAATTTTAAATGGTAAGAGTTCCCTTTCTATCTTATGCTACCATAGTGCTTTACTTTATCACTTTGGTGCCATTTATTATACCCCATCCTATATCAGTTAGCATGAACATGTTTGCCTTCCTCTCATACTGTCACTTTCTCAAAGAAAGAACTATAACTTACACTGTGTAATAGGAAAAAGGGGGCTCTGATGGTGTAGTGTTAAGAACCTGAGATGCAATTCCAAAGGCATGAAGTCTGAATTCACTATCTGCTCTGTGGGAGCAGAATGGACAATCTCCTCCCATGTGATTTACTGCAGAAGAAAAATCAGTGCATTTAGATTGTAGTGTTGGAGAAAAGTACTGAATGAATATAATATGGACTGCCAGAAGAACAAACAAACCTATCTTGGAGAAAGTGCTCCAAGAAGCCAGGATGGTGAAACTTTGTCTTATCATATACTTTGAGTATGTTGTCCAGAGGAGTTTAGTTGTTGAAAAAAGACATCATACTGAGAAAGTGGAGGCTCAGTGAAAGAGAAAATTACTCTCAACAAGATGGACTGATACGGGACCTATGGCAATGGAATTAAGTATGAAGATGATGACGATGTCGCAGGATAGGACAAGGTTCAGATCGGTTATTTCTCTCATAAAGGAGGAAGTTTTCAATCCCATGATAAGATCTATTCTTAAAGTTTACCTGTAAAATAGTTTTAAAATCCTTCATGGAAATGAAGTACCACTAATGGGCAGGATACCAACCTAACCTGTAAACACTCATTTAATCTGGAGTGTACCTGAATTAAAGTAGAACCTGCTGCTAATATGGACATAGGTAATATTCAAGTGGCTTGTAGTAATGCATACATAGTTCATTTGTTTCTCCTCTATCTCGCCCTTGAAATCTTAATTTGGAAGCCATGCAATACTGCTTTTTTTTTTTTTAGGAGAGAGTGTGGATTTGAAAATGGAGAAAGAAGAAAACCTGAAAACATTAGAAATAGCTTAGGTTAAATTTAAAGAGTCAAATTACTGAACTATTGTTTATTTTTGCACTCAACCTTCTAATCCACATCCCAGCATTATGTACTTCATTTCATTCAATTGTGTTGGTTTCTGAACTTTGGTACTATTGGCATTTGGGCCTGATAATCCTTTATTGTAGTATTTCAGGACATTTAGTCACTTTCCTGTCTTGACCCATTAAATGCCAGCAGCACTCATTTCCCCAAGTTATGGTGGAAAAAAACCCTGTCTCCAGACAATACTAACTGTCCCTGAGGAAGAAAAATCTTCTCTGGTTAAGGACTAGGGAAGCACTAACTGGATTCAGTGTATTTTTCTGTGTATCACCATCATTTGTCCTTGTTAGACATTGTTGAGTGAACGACAACTCAAAGTGACCCTGTGAACAAGATTTGAATCTTGCCTTATTCTATATCTTCCTCACCAACTGATAGGCACAAACTCACTGTCAGAGTCACTATGTCAATCCATTTTGAGAGGTTTTCTCTCTTTCGCTGGCCTTCCACCTTTCCCAGCATAAAGCCTTTTCCCACGGACTGGTTTTAAACATTCAGATTTCTGGGCACCAGCCTCAGAAATTCTGGATAGCCAAGTTAAAAAAACGTTCATTTTTAACAAGCTCATAACTGATACAATTCACCCTTGGTATATGAGAAATACAGTACAAAAATCTCACCTTCCAACTCTGACCCCCAACTCTCAACCTCCTCTACCAAACAAAAATGAAATATGACTAGCAGAGGAGAGCCGGTAATGTTAGGGTGCCAAGAGGACAGGATTAAGGGATAAAATAAAATTTATTTAACATTTTTTTGCCTAGAAGCACATCTGGATTTTCCCCCTTCAATTTTAAAATTTGTGGTAAATACTTATGTCAAAAAACATTTTGATATTTCAATAATCTTTACATTTAAACTTTGCTGACATTAATTAGGTTCATCGCGAATCCTTCTGATAATGGGATAGCATAATCTGGAAACAGACAAGAGTGGTTTTTAAATCACTTCTGGATCTTGGAAAGTCCATTCTCCTCCCTCCATCTGTGATGCCCCATATGCTAAGCTTTTCTACATATTTTCTTATTTAATCCTCTTCTGTACTTATAAGGAAAAGCTCAGCCCATAACTTGTCCTTATAAAGAGCTTTGGTAACGTAATACATGTCACCATTAGCTTTGCACAGTTAACTGAAAGGTCAAGGGTTCCATGGGAAAAATAGAAGTCATCTCCCCTGTAAAGATTTATAGGTGTGCAAGCCCAATGGAGGATAGCCATGAGTTGGAATCAGCTCCATTGCGGTAGTAAGGTGGTTTCCTAACCTTACAGGGTAGCTTGATGACTTTTCCTTTTTTTTTTTCTGGGAAAATTCATTGTCCCAAAGAACTGGTGTACAAAGTAACTTCTGACCCATATTTCCTCATAAAATAGGGGCCGGCTGAACTAGTCACAGAATTCCTTGCAACTTGGTGAGGACGAGAAAATACTTTCTGAGTTGGGAAGTCACTCTCCCAGACCTCGCCCAGTCCCCAGTACTCTGTCTCTAAGCATGAAAGAAAAAGTCTACACTTACGTTCCCAAGAAGGTATGCTCCGCCTTTCTCCCAGGTATTCTGAATTGGAAAATATGAACCAAAACCCACTGCCAGTGAGTCCATTTCATAGCAATAAGCAGGTTTTCAAGGTTGTAAATCTTTATAGGAGAAAACTGCCCATTTTTCTCCCAAGAACGTTTGGTGAACTCGAATTACCAACTGTTGTGTTAGCAGCCCAAAACACAGCCATCAGGACTCCTTAAGGAGAAGACAAGGAGGTTCAAAATCTCCTCTCATTCTGGCAAAGCAGTTGAGTTTACAAACCCAGCTGACCTCAAGTGCCAGACAGGTGCCTTTGATACGGACAATGAGTGGGACTCAGGCTCAGGACCCAGCTCTACCCTTCTGCTATCATCGGGATTGCTGGCTTGGTTCTTACAGTTCTCCTGAGAAGCCAGAAATCCAGAGCTTTATGTGGATTTTATTGATTTTTAAATTTTTAGATGGATGGAAAATTAATTTGTCTTTCCAAATTGACCAAATGAAAACTAGGTTTGTGATCTTAGTGTTGTAGATTCCATTCTAGATCAAGCACTGTTTGTACTGTCTATACTCTCCACCCCGACCACATCACCCTCTCCCAGGAAATATCATTTACAGCTCCTTCCAAGAACTGCTTTCAGACTCATTTCCTCTCAGAATCCTTGTCCACCTGTGTCTGACCCTAATGAGAGCAGCACTTTTCAGCTTCATCCCACTTTCCCCAGCCTTCAGTGTATTCACCTGCATTGTTCTTTTCAGATCTTTCTATGCTTTTCTGAGATCACCACCTTCTTTCTTTGCTGGTGGAATCTGGCTATCTCATTAGCTTGCCTGAGTCATCTGCCTTCTTTGTTCTTTAAGGGAAGTGAGTGCAGAAAGATGGCTAGTTGATCTAGCTGGTGTCTTAGCACTGCCGTTAGGTGCCATTGAGTCAAGTACGACCCACAGTGACCCTATAAACAACAGATCTGAACTGGGCCCTTTCCTGTGGCATCCTCCTCATCTCTGACTCACTTGGGCCCATTGCTGCAGTCACTGTGTCAATCCATCTTGTTGAGGAACTTCTTTCACTGACTCTTCACCTTTCCAAGCATGATGTCACTTTCCAAGGAATCAACAGGCTCAAAGTATGTGAGATGAAGAGTCGCCATTCTTGCCTACAAGGAGCACTCTGGCTACAATTTCCAAAGGCATATATGTTTGTTCTCTTGGCAATTCATGGGGTATTCAGTACTATTCTCCAACAGCACAATTCAAAGGCATCAATTATTCCTTGTCATCCTTTTTAATTGTCCAACTCTCAGATGCACAGCAAGTGATTGGAAAGATGAATCAAGCCTGAATCAGGAGAACCTCAGTTTTCAGATTTATTCCGTAGCCTGGCTGGGTACCAAGTAAGCAGTAAGACCTTCCAAGGAACACAACTAGAGAGGCAGAGGCTTTAACAGGAGGCTTCTGAATAGGATTTTAGTGCCTAAATGGAAGTGTGAAAACCAAGTTGCCTACCTCTTGAGGTGTCTATTAGGCAAAAACAACAAAATGAAGAGCAAAAGCCCTTACCTCATTTGAAGGTACAAAAGTAAGCCTCCTGATTCACTCGGAGATCCTGGTGAGACATTCTCTCTCATTGTGGTTGTGTCCGAACTGGCTGACAGCTAACCCGCCATTGAGTTTTCAAGGCTGTAAATTGCATGAGAGGAGACTGCCCTTGGAGTTGCTGATGAACTCAAACCAGCAGAGCAGCTCAGCCTTTGGGTTAACAGCACAGTCCCCTGCACCACCAAAACCTGCCAGTTAAACATTTGAAGTCACTGGCATTGAGTCGAGACTGACCTGAAGTTATTGGTAGCTAAGCAGAAAGAGGGCTTGGAGTTAAATGTTGTGTGATCTAGAAGAAGAAAAAAAATAATGCTACTTCTTACACCCCTGAGTTTATAGTTACAAAGTCATATTTATTTATCATTTGAAAAAAACCCTCAACCTCAAATTTGTTGTTGTTGAGTTGGAATCCACTCATAGGGGATCCTCCAGTGGGTTTTCCCAGGCTGTAAATCACATAACAGGAGATTGCCCAACTATCTCCTGTGGAGCCATTGGTGCATTTTGATCAGGCTCTTAGTGGTATAACTAGAATGGCAGCAGGGTTGGGTCCACCTAATCTGTGTGACGCCTTAGCACTTTAACTTTAGAGTTAAATGAAAATGAAAGTGAGAAAAGAAGCCATGCTGGGCAAATGGAACCAAAGTGTTATGACGGAGGAATGAAATAGGAGCTGGTCCATGTACTCAGCACAAGCCCTGGGCCAACATGGACAGCTTATCATCCACACAGACCTCCTTAAACAAAAGGGTGGAATTAGCAACATGAGGACATTGTGATCTTTGCCACTTTTCTGTGCACACTGCGTTTTAACAGAATGGAAACATTGATAGAGTGCAAGTTAGCTCAGTGAGAAAGGGAAAGTGAAGCAAGACCCAGGTAGAAAACAGAGTATTACACACAGAATTGGGAATGCTTTCTTGTCTAGGCTCCACCACTAAGTAAGTAACCCTGTGCTTTGGGACAATTTACTTCACCTCTCGGAGCTGTCTTCAAAGTGATGATCTAGTGGTCAAGGGTGGGAAGGATTTGCAGATCAGGGAGACATGAGAGTTTAAAGATTGAATTATAGGAAGAACAGATAAATCCTTTTAGAATTTTTCTCAGTTCTAGCAAAATCTACTCCAAAAAAGAAACAGGAAGGAAAATAAAACCCCGTCAGTCCCAAATTGTCAGTTTAAGCTGGAATTATTTCCTCCCACCCACACTATTTCCCTCTTAACCACCATTAACTTAGAAAAAAGGGAAATTAGCAAAACCAGCCAGCCAGCCTCTATCTCCTTTATCAGGGGGTGCCTGAGCCACACCTCTAGGGTCTGGCCTTGTTCTATGTAATTTGGGATTGTTTGTGTAAAACAGGACTGTCTCTCTAGGGTGTAACTCATTTCAAGATTAAGGTTACCACATTATCCATGCATAGCAAAGTCCTTTTTTCCTTAACATCTTTTGTCCAGGGAGACTAGAGCTGGGCTAACGTCTATTGGTTCTATAGGTCTTGGGTCGCACAGTAAACCTCCATCTGTCCCACTTGGCTAGACCATGAACAAAAACTATGTTTTCTGAAATCCCAGCTATGACAGTCAACTTCTCCAACCCTGCCTGCCCCCAGACCTGCCCACTCTCTGTCCTTCTCTGGAATCTAATACTTTAATGCTGCTCTATAACTTCACCTCTCTCTGCATAGTCTCTCTAGATAATTACCACCTTTTCCCATACCAGTATAATGCACCTTAAGTATTTCTGGTTTATTTCTGCAGTGTTATAAAGAGAGCACTAAGATTAAAAGTGCACATCCTTGAGGGACATTCTTTCTTACCTTGGTTAACATAAAGATGTTAGAAACTTTTTAGACATTTAAGTGAAGGATGTTTGTTACAGCTTGAACTGTACCGACACACAAACAAATACTTGTTGAAATTCTAATCCCTGTGCTGTAAATATGACCTTGTTTGAAGTCAGGCTTTTTCTTTTTGTTATATTAATGAGGTCATATCAGAGCAAGGAGGGAGCTCTGGTGGCCTAGTGGTAAGAAGCTATGCTGCAATCCCAAAGGCATGCAATTCAAATCAATCCCAAACCTTCTCCCATCAGATTAACTGCCTCTGAAAACCTGCTGGAGGGTCAGCTGTGGGTCAGTTCCAACTCGACGGCACACATCAACAACATCAACATTAGAACAAGAAGGTTCTAGTTCTGAACTGTAAGAAGGGCAGAAGAGACACTTACAGGGAAGAATACATCATATGAAGACAAATACACACAGAAGACATATCTAACCAATCTAGAAATTCCATGGATTGCCAGCTAAAAAAGTCAAAGGACTTCCACCAGAGCAGTGCCATGAACTTTCAGTTCTAGCCTGCAGAACAATGGAGCGGGGGGGAAGTTCTGTTCTTTACAGCCACTTATAGATAGTATTTTTCTTACGGGGGACCTACACAACTAAGGCAGTTGTCAGAAACAGATGCTCTGGATTCATAAATATCCTCAGCTATATGATTAATTCTTTACCAGAAGGTTGGAGAGAAACAGAATTATTATTATTTTTTCAAAAAGGTATATAACCCAAAGTCAACACTAACTTGGGGTAGGTGGAAAATATAATACTGTTTGTAAAAGAAAGAACAAGAAATAATTGTTTTAAAGTAGCTAGAATGATAATATTTTTATCCCAAGTGAATGCAGCATTTCCATCCTCACCCAGACAACTGATAAATTTTTTGCTTATTCAGTTAAGACCCATCCATTACCTAGAATGTAAGTTCAGTGAAAACTCAGCCTTCATCCAGTGTGTATCTAGAATAGTTTATGCCATATAATGGGCTCCCACTATACATTTGTTACATAAATGAGTTCATCACTTTGCGCATAGTGGGGAGCAAGCATATGATGTGAATATGCAAGCAGAATATGGACTATTTTCCTACAAAATGTACCCATGATATTATTAAACACCAAAATAGTTATTTCATGTCTCTCCTGTGATTCCATCACCACCAAACAACTTTTGCTTTCCATCTTCCTATGTGTCTGTTCCTAGAAATGGGAACACAGAAAACAACTGTAGGCCACTGAGCATGATTTTTAAAATTATAAATTAATAGGTTGGTATTCTACTTTTGAAAATTGGCTCTTATTTTAAGGAATTCAAAGGACCAGCATAGCAACTGGGATGGTAATGTGGGGTGAAAAGAGAAAGAGATGGACAAGTGGGTTCTCACCACTGCTTTCGACTCACTGGTTTTAAAAACAATTCTGCTTCTTTATACAGGCATTCACTTTGATAACTTCTGAGTTCTTCCACCTTTCAAGTTCAGATCCTTTAGAAATGAGTAAACCAAGGTCTTCCAGGTAGTCTGACTTTTTAAGAGAGACACAGTGAGCTCTGATAGTGTGGTCCACAGGAAGCTGTGCTGCTAACCCAAAGGCCGTGCCTCTCAGGCAGTTCGAATCCATCAGCTGCTCCTCAGGAAAAAGACGAGCCATCACCTCCGGTGGGATTTACTCCCTTCACACACTCTCTAGAGGATCAGCTATGAATCAGTTCCGACTGACTGGACAGCAATGAGAGCAAGAGCGAGTTACAAGAGACACACAGTCAATGCTCATGGAAGCAGCAGTCAAGAAATCAAATGACGTGCTGGATTAGGTCCATCTGCTGGTTTAAAAAGTTAAAGTGTAGAAATGCAAAGATGCCATTTACAGGGCTAAAGAGCACCTAACCCATGTCATGGCACTTTCCATCGCCTGATACACAAACGAAAGCTGGACTGAAGAAGAACTCATGCCTTTGAATTGTAGTGTTGGTGGAGGATATTGAACACACTATGGATGTCCAGAAAAACAAAGACAGTTGTTTTGGAAGAAATACAGCTAGAATTCTCTTTGCAATGAAGGCAAGTATATGAGAGACTTCATCTCATATATACTTTGGATATGTTAGCAGGCGTGAGCAGTCTGTAAAGGAAGACTATATACTTGGTAAAGTTGAAGGTCAATTAAAAAAATAAATACCCTCAATGAAATGGAATGACAAAGTTCATGTAAAAATGGGTTATAACACAGCAATAATTATGAAGACAGTTCAGGACTAAGCAGTGTTTCCTTCGATCAGAATAAATTTTCTATGAGTTGGAACCTTGACTTCAAGGACACAGAAAAACAAGACGGGCACTTAGGGGCTGTATTCTGCCACTGTCTTTTGGCAATACAGTGTGGCTCACTTGGGTCAGCACTTTTCCTGGGGTCAGTTATCATTGCCACTAAAAGGCAGATGGTGTCCTCATTAAAAATCTGAAATGCCAATGGAGATGCTCCCCAGGGAAGTGGAGATCATGTAGCAAATATTTTCATGTTCAAAATTTTCAGGTATGTGGATGTGGGGAGGCAGAAGGAGGACATACAAGGGGGCAGAAAGGAAAAGTGAAGGGAGAAATGGGAGGAAAGAATCTTGGAGAATCACTCTTTTTCCTATTAGGACCTTACAGACATTGGCTTGTCAAGTGAAAAATGTGCCCATACTTACTGGATACAAAATATTTCTGTTCCTAGTCATACCATTGTAAGGGAGGACAAGAGCTGAATGTCCCATACATCTACCTTCTTCAAGGCTACCCAAGCCTGCTTTCTCTGTAGCCTTTCCAGCATTCTTTGTTTGGATTTCCTTGATCTCCTAATTGTCTGTTAGCAGTACAATTGTTGGACTGTGTCTCAAATTAATACACTCAGTGGCTGGGTTACAAATGTGATCTGTTCCTGTGGCATTTAAAAAAAAAAAACAACCCGTAAGTAAATAGGACCAGGTGTTATATGGTTCTTGTTTAGCTTTACTTCAGTGCAAGAAAAGACTCAAAGCCTTTTCAATGATTTTAAAGCTGCATATGCAGCAAGTAAAGATGGCTGTGATGAAGAATTTATCATGAATAGGGGTTGCTGCAATCATTTCAAAATGAAGGCAAATTTACATAACATTAAAGGGCAAGGAGGCATTGTAAATCAATGTTCTGTCATCAACAGGGAACTGCCTGTGCTATCAGAGCACACTTCTTATCTGAGCGCTAGTTAGTCTTACATGATCATTTACCTAAAATCTTGTACCACTTAACTATCATTCCTCTACTAAGTCAAAAACAAACTTAGAATATGTCCCCTTCATAGATTACTGTTCCTATCATTGGCACCCCTAATCTCACTCTCAGATTTAAATTTAAAAGTTATTTTTTCACTCCTCCATTATCCATAAACCTCCCATAATCAACAATAATAAATGCATCCTTTTACCCATTCGGCAGTACTTAATATCAACAATAGAGGTTGACCATTCATGTTAGTACTACTATCCAAGATTTTCTGCAAACGCAGCCATGATAGCTTCCCTCACCAAAGCTTTTGAGTTTCTTTCCTCTCCACCTAATACAGATGTTCATCACCCCTTTCCTAAACTCCCTATCCTTTTTTCATTGGTCTCCCAGCCTCTAAATTTTCCTTCCTTCAAGCCATTTAAAACAAATCAACAGACTGATCCTTCTAAAATACTTTTGTCAAGTAACATTTTTACTAAAAACCTATGAAGGTTCTCCTTTCTCAATCCTCATGTCATGTTGGGGTTTCAGCCAGTGCCTCCCTCCTTCCCCAGCTATTTGATCTATCTCTTCTCTTGTGCAGTTTACAGCCTCTGAAAACCCACTGGAGGGTCGGTTCTGATCAGCTCCAATTCCACAGCAATGAGTTCAGTTTGAGTTGTCTTTCTTTAACTCATACTTGTTTAAACACTTGGGGAGATCTGGTGTCATGAGCCATAGGGAGTTGCACTGATAACCTAATGACCATGCTTCTCTAGGGGTTCAAAGCTGCCAGTGGCTCTGAGGGAGAAACATGAGCAATCTCCTCCCACAGGATTTAAAGTCTCAGAAACCCATGGAGGGTCACTCTAAGTAGAAACCAATTCGAGAGCTGGGGGTTTTAATTTCGGGCTTTAAAAAGCGATTATGGATTCAAACAAACTCTCTCTCTCTCTGTGTGAGTGTGTGTGTGTATGTATATATATATATAATTTATTTTAATTATGAACATTTCCTCACTATTAAAAAAGAAAAAGCCGTTATAGGCCAACCACTCTATGACCCAACATGAATGGAGAACCGCTTTCCTCTTCAAACAAGCCCAGTGTACATGGTGCTACTCTGCAGCCCCCACAGTCATTCCTGCCTGTTGGCTTTAGGCTTGTGCCCAGTGTGGACTCTCCTCCTTCGTGCTGACCAGCTCGATCTGGTTATCTCTTCCCAGATGCACCTTCTCTGGAGTTTTCCCACAAAAATGAATCTCAGCTGGATGGCAATAAAGCTGTCCCTTTTTCTGAATTGCCCTAGCATTCTTACTCTATTGCTAAACATTGCTCTCTTAGATCACATGCATTTGTTGATCTTCCCAGTTAAAATCTGAGCTTTAGAATAGCAGAGTCAAGTTTTCCATCCTCCTTTTATCCAGGTCTAGATAAGGCAAGAGGGACAGACTCAGGGCCAGGAATTACCTCGATTTTGAACACAGCTGTGATCAAGGCCTACAGACTATACCACAGAGAATAAAGACAACAGCCCAGCACTTAGTCCCTCGCACAAACTTAAAGACTTGGTCATTCTTTGACAAATGTTAAATGTAGGGTTATATTTTTTTAAAAATAAGCCAAGCTCTTTAGCACAATGAGCTCCTCTAGCACAGAAATCTCTATGGTTTGCATCTGAAATACAATGGCCTGTATAATCTACTGAGCCTCTATCACTAATCGGATTTGAAATCTTTGTCTCTTCTTGGCTAGAATGTTAAATTCCATGGAGACAAAGAGGTGTCACCTAAACTACCTCTATCTAGAAATTATCCCTTACCGCTGGCAACTACCTCCAGCAGTTCATGTCCTTGAACCAAACGTTGGTCCAAACTAGGTTTATTAGGAAAATTGGCCTAAACCCAAGCACACAACCAGGTGCTGTGCAGCCCCTTAGAGAAAGCAGCCAAGAGGCCCCTTTCTCCACCCCTTCTGAGAAGGAGAGGGAAATGGACTTACCCGCACGTAGTAGTTCATGCCCAGCCCCAACAGGTGCTGGAGAAAGTGTCTGTCTGGTCTTTTCCCCGGGGTTGGCTCCCCAGGACCTGGCAGTGGACAGGCATCGTAAGTTAAGGCGTGTGCTCTGTGCCCTACCGGGGCCGGCTGGGGCGCAGGTGTAGACCCAGCCCTATTTTGACTGGTTTCTGGGGAAGCAGGGCTGCTCGGAGCGGGTTCCTGGCTGTCCTGGAGCTTCAGCCGCAGCACCTCTTTGGTACCCAGGCAAAAGTTTTTCAGACTCAGCAAGGTGGCTGGGTTGGCCAGCTTCACACTGGCCATGCGGGGGATCAAGGTGCACAGAGGAGTAGGGCTCTCCTGGGACGCTATGGTGGCATCTTCAGCCGGCAGGTGAGGTGCCAGGGTTGGGTAGGGCGGCTGCTGCGAGCCCTTGGCCCCAACCGCGCCTCCGGGGCTGCCTTCATCCAAGGACGTGATGGACTCGTTCCGAAAGCGGCTGTACTTGGCCCTGTGCAGCATCCCGGGGTGCCCGAAGAGTCCTACATACAGCACGAGTCCTGCCAGGCTGTCCTGGCCGCGTTTTCGCATAGCCTTGGCAGTGCTGAAACAGGATACTGTTGCATAAATCGCCTCGTCGTCTGGCAGATCAACGCACGGAAATCAAATGCCTCTCCGCCCAATGCAACTCGGAGGCAGCCACCTCTCCAACTCTTCTTTCAGAAAGCTGGCCTCGCCACCAGGTCCCTTAAAGGTGACAGCTCGGGGAGCAAACGCCTCCGCGGCGGCTCTGATTTCAGTGCTTCGCTGGCCCAGGCTGCAGCTGCCCGGGTTCCCGGCTTGGCTTCCTCCCTGGGCACGCCTGCACCGAGGCCCGGGGCGGCCGGGTCGCTCCCCGCCAACTGCGCTGCACAGCCCGGGCGCAGGCACCGGCCGCAGCGCTCGCCTTGCCGAAGCCACGGATATTGAGCGCCCCCGCCCCCAAGCCTCCCCTTGTGCACTGGAACTTTCAAACCTGCTCCCTTCGCTTCGCACAGGGCGGGGCAATGACTGGCCTATTAACCCTTTATTCGTCCCAGGGATTGTTCCTTTCTAAAAAGGAGACGAAAAACGTTCTCTATCTCCCAGAGATCCATCTGCATGGGTTAGTGGATTCGAATGGCTGCCTTTTCTTGAAGATCTTGCCTTGCATCCCTTTCTGGGCCATAAGCCAGGAGTACTAGATATGGACGCTGCTCCGCATTGTTTGGCGGACTTGCGGTCCCTCGGTGTCCCTGAAAGCCCCTCCTGGCCTGCCCACCCCTCTGTACCCCGCACAGAGCTTCCTTCAAGAGCCCTTTCGCAGCAGAAGGCTGAGATGTGCACGGTGATACGCAGCGTGTTGAAATTTTTATGAATGAACTTTGCTGAATGGATTTCTCTCTGTGTGTGCAAGCTAATAAATCTGTGAATGAAGCTGAGAATAGCTGTAATTGACTGACGGTCTCAGGGGTGCTTGGTTTTTATCCAATCAGAAGGCAGCTTGATGAGTCATGCACCATAAATATACTAAACTAGTAGCCATGAGAAATAAAGCTGGGTGGGAGAGAGGGGCCCAGATTTATTCTGTAATATCTGATGAATGGGTTAAAAGGAAACGAAATCTTGACTATAAATCATCAGTAAGGAGGGGCATAGCAGGTTATAAGGACTATTTTCTTTCTTGTCGAGATGGGGACCTAAGCAAAGCAGAGGAACAAAATTAGATCCATTGTTCCATGGATATTAGGACATATGGTACACAACTCCTGTGGGAAGCCGTGATGCATCTTTCTTAGAAACATAGTTCCTTTTTTATTGATTGTTGGTTCCATCTCCGGTATGGTGCAACTTCCTGTACCTATCAAATGCATTCTGGAGACATGATGACAACTGCAAGAGGCTGAGCCCACAGGAAGCCAGAAACAGAGCCAGGAAAAGGAAATGCAGGTTCTTTTAGGAATGGAGAAGAAGAAACTGCTGAAACATTGGTGGGGGGAGGGTGCAGGAAATCACATACAAGAAGAGAGGCGCAAATCTCTGCTGCAGATCCAATGTATCGGAGGACCAAGGCACTTGTGTCTGAAACTGTTGATTAATTGAATTGGAAAGGAAAGCAAATTGGCAGCTACAAGAATCAGAGGTGCCACCTTCACTGCCTTATTGCCCACAAGACAGCATCAGGCTCATGTGTATTTATGATAGTGTTGGCCCCAGCTCCCTGGGGACCCAATCATAGGTTCTGAATTTAATGGCTGTGTGTGATGAGTGGAAAAAGCTCATCCTCAATGGTTTCTTGCGTCTCAACAGGAATAATGCTCCTTTCACATCCTGTCTGCCAAACCGGTTAGGATGTATTTTTCCCTGGCAAGGCCTATGTGCATCATCATAAACCTTCCCTCTATTCTCAACTAACCTCCTTTTTTACCCCTACACCTCTTTTTGGTAAAACAGATGGTACAGCTCTAAATTAGTTGAATCCTACGTTGCTAAGGACCTAGGATCTAGATGAGATTCTGAAGTCATCAATCAGAAACCTCTTAATCTTCCTCAGGCTTCTCTCTTTCCCCCTCTCCTCCTCTCTCTTTTTCCTGCTGCCCCTTCCTTTCTGTCACAGACCCCAGGGCCTTGGGAAAGGATCAATCTATGTCTGAATGTCCTCATTAAAATAATCTCCCTAATACATCAGGTTTGGTGAAGAAAAGGGTCAGCAAAAAAGAGGAAGCTCTCTTAACAAGATGGCTTGAGACAAGAGCTGTAGCAATGGGCATAAGCAGAGCCGTAGTTGTGAGCATGGACTGGGTGGTGTTAAGAACTGACTTGACAGCACCTAACAATAAGCTAATGAAGATGTTATGAGGATTAATGAGAGAATTCCAAGGCCCTTCGTACAATGCTTGGCACAGTGCCTGCCTCATTAGTGCACACTGAGCAATATAAAGAAAAGTCCTTTGAATAGGTCTGCTTTACTAGAAAGCTGGTACTCTCAGCCTCGACAGTGTAGAGTCTAACCATTCTGGGTAATTAAAAAGAAAAATGAGCACCAAGGAGGAGAAGCCAAGAAAGTCAACATCCAAAGAAACAATCTCCTAGCAACGCTGTGGGCCTGTAGAAGGTAAGGAAATGACTAACGATCACTTAGCTGACAAAATCCTTCTGAGGTTGACATGATGGGATCTCAGGAAGACTGAGTGTTGGTGAAGGGAAGGCAGCTCACCTAAAACTACAACAGGGAAGTGAGAAGCTGCCCCAACGATCCAGCAACCATCTCAAGTCAAAGGTTTGAGTTGTTATGTTATGTGCCGTCGAGTCGCTTGCGACTCATAGCGACCCTATGTACAACAGCCCTAAACTCTGCTCTGTCCTGTGCCAATCGCACTG
>NW_006399914.1:4258758-4264695 GCF_000299155.1 Elephantulus edwardii
GAGGCTCCGTCTAACATACTTTGGACATGTTGTGAGGAGAGACCGGTCCTTGGAGAGGGACATCATGCTTGGAAGGGTGGAGGGACAGCGCAGGAGAGGAAGGCCCTCTATGAGGTTGATTGATTCAGTGACTGGGATAATTGGGATGGGAGTGTCAGAGACGGTGCGATTGGCACAGGGCAGAGTGGAGATTAGGGCTGTTGTACATAGGGTCACTATGAGTTGCAGGCGACTCGACCACACATAACCACAACAACAACAACACCATCATCAAGAAGAGTGTGAAGTAGAGAGTATCTTTCGGAGTGCAGATCTGGAATCCCTTCTTTGTGGACATCCTAAACACAGAAGAGAGAAATAAACATTAGAGTTGACACAACCACAGCAATAGTGACAACCACAGCAGAGTCCAGTAGGAAAGAAATAGGAACAACAATGGGAACCAAGAGAATGGTGCAAGATGTGCGAAGGAGGGGCTTATTGGTGCAGTACCTCCAGACACTAAGTTAACCCTTGCCTGAGCTGGGGAGACACCCACAGTGAGTCTGGTGGTGGGGACAGTCAACAGTGGTAAAAGCTGTATTCATTAGAATCGTGCTCATAGTCAAACTATATCCTGTCTCCTGAATGGCATGCATCTTATTACCTCCAAGCTGATCCTGAGTCATGACATGTTAATTCCCTAGTCCATCACATAATCATGAGCAGATCTTTGAGCTCTGTGTGGATATTGCAACAAATTCTAAGACTTAACAGAGAAGTAGAGTGTTCTGAGGATTGAGAAGAATGATTTATTAAAATTTTTTGTCCAAAATCTGTAAATGCTCATTAAAATTATTTTTAAAAATTGCTTTTTAATTTATTTGGTCTTTTTTTAACAGTTGGAGAAGAAGGAAGGTAAGATATTAATGGACAGATATTGAACAGTATTGGAATAAGTGCAGGGAAAGAAGATGTGAAATGAATGGATGATCAGATATTATATATACTTCAACTAATTACATGAAGCAGGATATGTATGAATGATTGACTAGGGAAAAAACTTAAGGAAAAGTTTACACATAGAAACAATCCTGAAGGATTGAAAGGGAAAGGGCAACATAGATTAGTGGATGGATGGGTGGGGTAAAGGGAAAGGCAAGATACGGTAAAGATTTGATGAGATGTTGTAATAAATGTCATTGGTCCATTGTAATTAATATTAAAAAACAAAACATATATAGATGCTTGAATGAAAATCAGTAAAACAAAATTTGAATCCCCAAAACAAGCAGTTGGAGAATGGAAGGATGTCTAACTTTTAACTCTCTGGAATCTGTTTAAGGTTGATCTAGTTTGTTCTCACGCCCTGACGTTAGTATGTTACACTGATCAGAGCTTTCCTCTGACATCTTTTCTTCTCCCTGTATGCTTTGTACTGATTAGAAATATCACCATCCTTCTGTTTGTCCATTCAGCTGACATCTCTGGCTTTTTTTTTTTCTCTCTTTGCACATTGCATCACTCAACAAGTCTGTCTCTTCTACCTTTGAATTGATTTTTATGTTATTCTCAATTTTCCATTTACATTGCTTTATAGCCAAGCCCTAATCTACTTTCATCAATATGTTCCCTCCACCCACCCAATATTCTTTGTCAGAGTTATATTTCTAATTAAAAAATATATGCATATCTGTTCCTGGACTAAAATCTTTAATGATTCCTGTAACTGACAAGGTAAAAATTCCAATTCTTCAACACAGATAGTTCAATTAGTTTTTTTAATCTCTCTTCAGTCATTTCCTGTAAATCTTATTTTTAACAAATGATCCTACTTGATACTCTTGAAACTCAGAGGAATAATATTAAAAATAATGGTATTATGATAACCCAAGCATCGAGGACTCTCCTTCACAGGGTCGCTATGAGTCGCCTGCAACTTGACGGGACTTAACAACAACAACACAATTATGGTAACTGTCACAAGAAGTTTAAATTCTCTCCATCTCTATGCATCCTTTGCCTCCCTCTTGGTTATGCCTATCATCATCTGCATACCCAAATAATGCATTGCACCTTTTAGTTTCTCAAAAAAAGTTATCAAATTCCTCATTAACATCAGGAGATAAATATTTAATAAATACTTTAAAGTGGTATTAGCGGTGACTGCCATTGAATAGATTTTTCTCAAAAGAACGAACCAGCAGAATAGTAAGGATGATTCAAATAGAAAATAAAGTAATACAGAATTATACGTTTACCATGTTGTCAGGAAGGGCCAGCCCTTGGGGGGAAGAAGCATAACTGGGAAAGGTGCACGGTTAGAGAAAGACCTTCAACAAGATGGACGGACACGGGTGAAGTCTCTCTCAGGGAGGAGTGATAGGGAATGGCAAAGGACACACTGACAAAGGAGATTGATCAGAACTGGCTTTGACAAGCACTGTGGCAATGGGACAATTAAAACAGACTTTCAAGGGGGGAAAAAAAGAGGAACGAACTGGGGGCCAGGGTAGAGAAAATAGTGCAACAATGAATGAATGGAAACCCAAAATCTCTGTAAATGTTCATTAAAATTTAACAAAAATATTTAAAAAAAAAAAAAGATGGATGGACACAGTGACTGTAACAATAGGCTTGAGCATGTTGGAGATTGTGACGATGATACAAAATAGGGTGGGGTTCAGAGCTATAGGGTCATTATGGATCATAACTAACTCTATGGCATCTAATAACAATAACCAGAAAAGATAGCTGAGATAGTTTCTAAGTTAGAGAACAAACCAAAACCCCACTGCCATCAAGTTGATCCTGTGCGACAGAGTAGAATGTCCCATGGAGTTTCCAATACAATAAATCTTTACAGAAGCAAATTGTATCATCTTTCTTCCACAGCAAAACTGATGGGTTCAAACTACTGACTTTTTTATTAGTAATCAAGCTCTCTAACCCTTGAACCATTAGGGCTCCTGAGTTAGAGACAGAACTGATTATATAGCCCTTGAGGGTTCTTTCTCACTACACAGAAGTCATTTGCCTCTGTCCCAGATAAAAATGTCTAAATTAACATGTGATTTCAGAATCTTACTAATAGAAAGCAAAATCAAACTCAGCTACATTCCCTTGGATAATGAAATAATTCCTGATTAAGCTTATTAAATAATTCTATAGTACGGCATTGAAAGGACAAACTGTCCACTATTTTGCCTTAGTTCCAAAATTATATTATTTTCTAAATGCAAGAAAAGATAAAAAAGGAGAACTAATAGATATCAGAAGGTAGATATTTATGACTAGATTAAAATTATCTTCCATCTATTCACATATATTCCTCTCCTTGAAATCACATGATCAGATGATTTTGTTGGTAAACTCAAAAGTCAAACTCACTTGCCACTGAGTCAGTTCTGACTCATTGTGACTTTTCTTCAGGTTTCTGAGGCTGAAAACCTCAATTGGAGTTGTCTGCCTATCTTTCTCCCATGGAGCTTTTAGTGGCTTCAAACTGACAGCAACTTGGCATTTTGGTTAGCAGTGTAACACATAACAAACTGTGCCACTGAGAAAATAATGAAATTCATTGCCACTTTAATGAATTTCAACTTGCAGCAACTCTCCATCAGGTTTCCAAGACTGTAAATTGCAAGGGGCAGGACTGCTCATCTTTCTCCTGAAAAGCAGAATTTGAATTTGAATTCTCAGAAATGCTCTACCTTTTGGGTAACAGGGCAAAACACTACAGACCAAGCCAATGTTAGGGAGGAGATGACCTGAAAATCTAATGTTATCCGATGAGTTTAGAGATTTGAGGATCAAAGATAAATTTGATCCACTGGATTTTCTTTAGTGAGTCAAGTCTAGCCAATACCCTGAAAATAAATTAGGCCTAGTGTTCTACCAACTATCTTCTGGGACAACTACAATGACAATCTGACTGCAGACAGGAAATTTGGGTTGGTTTGGGGGTGTGTGTGAATACTGGTTCTGGAGCAATTAGACTTGAATCTGAGTCCTAACTCAACTACTTATATTTGAAGCAGATTCTTCAACAGCAAGTGGCTAATTGTAAATATCAAAACAACACAGTAGTGGTCCCCAGTGCTGGTCTGTGTGGATCACAACAAACTGTGGCTAACATTGAGAAGAATGGGAATCCCAGAACAGTGATTGTGCTCTTGCAAAACTTATATCAAGACCAGGAAACTGTTGTCTGAACAGAGCAAGGGAATATGGTGAGGTTCAAAATCAAGAAAGATATGCATGGGGAATGTATCAATTCTCCATAGTTTTTCAATATATATAGTAAACACACTCTTTGGGAGGCTGGACTTTATGAAGAAGAAGGTGGCATCATGATTGGAAAAAGATTCATCAACAACCTGCAGATGACACAACTTTACTTGCTGAAACTGAGGAGGACATGAAGCATTAGTTGTATAAGGTCAAATACTGAACCCTTCAATATGAATTTCACCTCAACATCAAGAAAACGAAAAAATCCTGACCACCAGGACAATAGGCAGCATCATGACAGAGAGAGAAAAGACTGCAGTTGTTAATTATTTCATCTTGCTCAGATCCACAATCAACATCCTTATACCAGCAGCAAGGCAATCAAAAGACAAGTTGCATTGGAAATATCTGCTGTCAAGGACCTCTCCAGAGTTCTAAAGAGCAACAATATGAGTCTAGAGACTAAGGTGCTCCTGATCCAGGCCATGGTCTTCTTAATTGCTTGCTATGCATCTGAGAGCTGGACAATGACCAAAGATGACAGAAAAAGAATATATGTCTTTGAATTGCAGTGCTGAAGAAGGGTATTGAACATACCATGGACTGCCAAGAGCACAAACAGGTGTGTCCTGAAGAGGGTGACACTAGGCTAGGTTGTTCTTTGGAATCAAGAATTTTGAAGCTCCATTTCACATACTTTGGGCATGTTGCCAGAGGGACTGGCTTTTGGAGAAGGACATCACACTTGGAAGGGTAGAGAGCCAGCATGGGAGAAGACCTTGGATGAGATGGACTGACACAGTGAATGTGACTATGGGATCACGTGTGTCAGGGACAGTGAGGCTGGCTCAGGATAGGGCAAAATTCAGAGCCATTGGTCATTGGGCACTATAGTCATATAGTCATAGGTGACTTACTGTCACATAACAACAACAATGATACCAATGTGTTGAAATTAAATCAATGGTGGTAGAGGTAGTTTAGGCTTAAACTGTGAGAGAGAAAAAATTCTTGTTTGTTAAAACCATCCACTTGTGGTATGTCAATTATAGTAGCACAAGATAACAAAGATATCAGTTTATAGAGTAATAGTTTTAAAAGCTAGAAGCCTAAGATTGACATTATGGTAAAATGATTAGAAAGCTAAATTTAGTCTTGCTTATTTTGAAATTGCCCTTCCTATTTTGTGAGTGTGGAAGTTTCCATTTCACACTCTGATGGAGCTCTCTCTGGCTTAGTGTGAAGGAGTTGTACAGCCAACTCCAAGGCAGGCTGCTTGAATCCACCAGCTGCTCCAAGGGAGATAGAAGGTCAACCTCTTCGTGTGCCATTTAAGGGCTCTGAAAACCTGCTGGAGTGTCAGCTATGAATTGGTTCTGACTTGACTGTATGTAACAACAAAATTAACAGCAATAACTATGAAATAATTAATGAGCATGAGAAAAAGCCAATTCCAAATCACAGTACCCTTCCTTGTATCAGTTTAGAAAGGTATTCCAGGGGGTTTCCAATAACTGATTATTCAGAAGCAGATCACTGGGCCTTTCTTTAGAGGAGACTCTGGGGGTGGCCTTGAACCTTCAACATTTTGTTTATTAGTGGAGCACACTAACTGCTTGTTCCACCCAGGGATTCTTGATCATAAATAATAGATAGCTATTTTGTTTTACTTAGCAAAATGAAAGTTGGAAGCTGTTTATTAATCTCCAAATAATGTTTTTTTTC
>NW_006399914.1:4264795-4269981 GCF_000299155.1 Elephantulus edwardii
TCTAGTAGTGGCACAAATCAAGTTACAGAGGGAAGGTGGTTCTTACAATAAAAGGCCTATAGACTAGCACTTTGTCTATTATAGTGTACAGGTTAGGAACCACAAGATGTAGAGACTCAGCGATGTCATTTATGCTTCTTAAGTCCTGGAGCAAATTCCATCTACCACTGGGCTACTTGGTGAGCTGGTAACCTTGGTAAACTCATAACTTTCCTTGAAATATATACTACAACTTTATTTTGTGAGCCAACTTTTCTAAAGTCTGAACTGTCATGGGAAAGAAACAATTTTTCTCCTGTTTAGTGATAAGGAGTTTCACTTCCAACTCATGCCGAAGGCATGTGATATGAATCCACCAGCAGTTCTAGGAGAGAAAGATGGGCAATCTCTTCCCATGAGATTGACAGCCTCTGAAAACCCACTGGAGGGTCACCTAGGAGTTGGTTCAACAGTACATTGCAACAAGAAACATCTTTGCCTCTGAGACTTCCTTTCACACATTCTGAAAAGTTATTTCACCTCTTTGAGCCCCTGCTTCTCTTAATCTGAATGTGATGTAATTAATTTAATAATTTCTGCCTCATAGCATTGTTGTAAGGACTGCTGAGAATGTGAAACCTGGTAAGCCATCACTATAAGGCAGCTGTTACTGTTACAACAAAAGACAAAGAGCAGAGCAGAATTAACCAATAGCAAGACTGAATGGCTACTAAGCTACATATATTATGATCCAAAGCAATTTAAATTCCCCATGGGTTAGAATCGTTTTGTCCTTTAGAGTACAGAGGGACATTTTAAGGAGCCATGGTGGTTCACTGGTTAAGGGTTCAGATGCTAAGCTGACGGTCGGTAGTTTGAACCCACCAGCCACCCCATGGGAGAAAGGTGTGGCAGTTTGCTTCCATAAAAATCACCTCATTATGAAAAACTGGATAAATTATGTATACTGCATTTAAACAGATGAGGGAGAGAAGAGTTTAAAAGCAATATATGATTGAGTAGTATGGTTATCACAAGAGTCCAGAATGAAGGTTTCATAGTGGAGTGTACTCAGGGTGGGGGGATCGTATACCAATGAAGGAATTTTCTTTTACTTTTCAAAGAGAAGAGCGAACTGGGGGTGGGGGGGCGAAGGATGGTCAGGGAGAAAAGTTCAACAATGAATGAATGAAAATCCTAAGTCTCTGTAATGTTCATTTAAATTAATAAAAAATCACCTCATTCTATGCTGCCATCCAATCATAACTGATCCATAGCTGATCCTCCAAGCAGGTTTTCAGAGGCTGCAAATTGCGTGGGAGGAGATTGCCCATCTTGTTTTCCTATGGGACAGCTGGTGGATTCAAACCATCTGCTTTTGGGGTGGCAGTGCAATTCTTTAACCACTAGGCCACTCGAGCTCCCATAAAAACTACAGCCTTGAAAATTCTGTCCTATAGAGTCACTGAGTCAGAAATTACTCAACAGCAGTGGGCTTCGTTTGGCTTGCTTTATAACAAGTTTTGAGGCATGAAGTGATCATTGAAATTTAATATGTTAGTAAGGAAGAAAAATCACAACAAACTGGCTGACTCTGAGAAGAATGGGTAAGAGTCATAGGTGACTCAACGGCACATAACAACACCACCACCAAGGAAGAAAATGGTAAGTAGTTTATCAATAAAACAATCTGGCTATATATTGATATTTTTTTAAATGGACAATAGTTGAAAATTAATTACATTTTGTTCTCTACTTTGTAGAGTCTGGAACAAAAATCGACCCTAGAACAAGTGGATAAGAGATGTCACTGCAGAAAGTTCGCTGAGGAGGAACACGAAACAGTGAAGGTATGCTCAGAGTTGCTTTTATTACACTTGAAAATGAATAGTAACACACGTGGGTGGGGGACTGAAGTTTGGGCCAGGTCATCTGTCTCTGTCAGGGTAACAGGATAAGCTCTAAAAGGTATTTCCAATCAATTTTCCTTTTCAGCAACATAAATTTAAGTAATATACTGTGAGTACCTAAGCCTCAGTTTCTAGTTCATAAAATAGATAAGAAGTTTTTGTTGTTTTTTGTTTTTGTTTTTGTTTTTGCTATAGTGCTAGGCAGTGAGCTGTTCACAGCTATGAAAATACAGCAATCTATTTCCACTGAAGAGTGTGCCTACTTCTTGTGAACCACGTCACTGTTTTCAGCCAATGAGGTGGGGGGGGAAGCTGTTCAGTAATGTATTTTTCTTGACAAATCATACACACACCTATACCTAGAATTCATAACTATTGCGGTAGTTGCCCCTGAGTTGGCTCCAACTCATAGGGACAAAGAAAAATCCTGCGCCCTCTTCACAAGCTCTGCTGTGCTTAAAAGTCAATTGTTGTGGTCACTGTGTCAATTCATACCTTTGAGGGTCTTCCTCTTCTCCTTTGACCCTTTATTTTTCCAAGACGATATCCTTTTCCAAGTTTTGGCCTCTCCTGATTATATGCTTAACGTATGTGAGACAAAGCTCCACCATCCTTGCTTCTAACAAACATTCACGTTTTACTTCTTCTAAGACAGATTTGTTTGTTCTTTTGGGATATACAATATTCTTTTCCAATAATTCAAAGGCATTCTTTTTAAATTTTCTTTATTTATTTTTCAACTTTCACATGCAGATGAAAATACTATGGCTTGAGTAAAGTGCACCTTTGTCTTTTATCTGACACTCTTGTTCTTCATCACTTTAAAGAGGTCCTTGAAAGCAGATATGACCAATGCAACACATATTTTGATTTCTTGACTACTTCTATCATGGATGTTGATTGTGGATCCAAACAAAATTAAATCTTTGGCAATTTCAATCTTTTCTCCACCTATCATGATGTTACCTATTGGTACTGTGGTAAGGAGTTTTGTTTCCTTGATGCTGAGGAGTAATCCATATTGATCGATTGATTTTTTTTCTTCAGTAAGTGCTTTGAGTCTCCTTTACTTTCTGTAAACAAAGATGTGTTATCTGCATAAAGTAAGTTGTTGATGAATTTTTCTCCAGTTCTGATGCCACTTTCTTCTTCATATAGTTCAGCTTCTGTGATTATCGGCTCAGTATATAGCTTGACTGTTGTTATTGTTGTTGTTATGTGCGATCGAGTAGCCAGCAACTGACAGCAACCCTACGTACAACAGCCCTAAACCCTGCTCTGTCCTGTGCCAATCTTATTGTCTCTAACACACCTACCCCCAATATCCCAGTCACTGACTGAATCAATCCATATCATCGATGGCTTTCCTCTCTTGCTCTCTCTTTCCACCTTCTCAGGCATCTCAGGCACATGTCCCTCTCCAAGGGCTGGTCCCTCCTTGCAACATGTCTAAAGTATGTCAGATGAAGCCTCAGAATCTTTGCCTCCAAGCAGCAGCCTGGTTTAACCCTCTCCAGGATGAACTTGTTTATTCTCCTAGTAGTGTATGGTATATTCAATACTCTTCTCTAACACCACAGCTCAAAGGCATCAATTCTCTCTCTATTACCCCTAGTCATTGTCCAGCTCTCTAATGCCTAGCAAGTGATTACAAAGACTATGGCCTGTGTCAGGCACTCCTTAGTCTCCAGACTGACATTGTTGTTCTTCAGTACTTTGGAGAGGTCTCTGACAGCAGACTTTCCCATTGCAATATGTCTTTTAATGTCTTGGCTGCTGGTGCCAAGAGTGTTGTGGAGCCAAGCAAACCAAAACTGTTTACAATTTCAATCTCTTTACCATCCATCACGATGCTGCCAATTGGCCTTGTGGTGAGAATCTTTGTTTTCTTAATATTGAGCTTCAATTCATATTGAAGGCTGCAGTCCTTGACCTTCTGCAACAAGTGCTTCAGGTCCTCCTCTGTTTCAGCAAGCAAGGTTGTGTCACCTGCATAACACACACTGTTGATGAGTCTTCCTCCAATCCTGAATGGATATAACCAATACACTGCTAACTCCTAAATTTTACTTTGAGTTATAAATCTCAAATTTCAAATTAACTTTTTACTTTATTATAAAATGTTTCTTACATATTTTTTTAATTTTTTTAATTATAAAATGTTTCTTACATATTTTATATCTCTTTTCTGGTTTGTGTTTATAATTACACAAAAAAACAATTGTTGAGACTTCAACAATTTTATGTATCTTGCAAGGATTAAACAATTTACTATGCAAGTGTTATTGTTCTTGTTTTTGTCATTAAGAGCCGTTGAGTCAAGTATGCCTCATAGCAAAACTATGAACAAAGATTTGGATCCTAACTTTAACTATCATCATTTCTCTAATGTTCATAGTGTTTCCAAAGACATGTAATTTAGGAAGAGGATGCCAATCCTGCTTCTAAGTCTGTCTTAATCTGGGACTGGTACTAAACTCTGTCCGTGAACAGTCATTATGGCATTTGACGCACCAGTGGCGTAGTGTTCAATATCACAACAACCCCAAGTTATCTTAGTACAGCAAACTGCCAGACAAGTGTTGTACCACTTAGAACAATGTTCCCCTCCCTCTCAACACAATTAATACCAGCTGACTCTTAAATACAAAAGCCAACCTACCAAGTCCTGATTAATTTAAATAAGAGGCTTCCAGCCCACAGCTGATTGTTAACTAGACCCAGGTGACCAATACGCTTATACTTGATTGTTAACAAAATAAAAAAATGACCAAACAATTTACAAACAACTTGCAGTTAAATCAAAACAAAATTACACTCCAGAATCCAACTGCTTCACACAGGAGAGCCCAAACTGGGATGAAATCAGGGCCAAACCAACTTTTAAATACAAAGGACCACCCACCAGGTTCTGGTTGACTTAAACAAGAGACTCTCAGCCCATTATGCAAATAGGGATATAAAAGCCTGTGAAGATTGATGGAATAGTATGCAAATTACGTGAACTTTTAATATACTGAGAGGACTCATCAGCTTTTACATCCTGCTAGGTTTCAGCCTCTATGCAGAACAAATCATCTGGGAGTCTGGGCTCTATGAGGAGAAATGCGGCATCAGGATTGGTGGAAGATCTATCAACATTCTTCATTATGCAGATGACACAACCCTACTTGCTGAAACTGAGGAGGACCTGAAGTGCTTGCTGCTGAGGGTCAGGGACTGCAGCCTTCAATATGGATTGAGGCTCAATGTCAAGAAGACAAAGATTCTCACCACTGGACCAATTGGCAGCATCAG
>NW_006399914.1:4270081-4273526 GCF_000299155.1 Elephantulus edwardii
GGCTGCTGGTGCCAAGAGTGTTGACTGTGGAGCCAAGCAAACTAAAGCTGTGAACAATCTCAATCTCTTCACCATCCATCCTGATGCTGCTGAAATCCACTCCAATATGCCAAGAGAGGATTTACTGAGGGAATTCTAGGCAAGGGGGTAGTGAAAGTAGATGATTTGCTTTTACACAAACCTTGTCTTCTTTCCCCTCCCCAGTAGCTGTAATCTTTCAGAAGTAATAATCAAGACTTTCTTCTGAGGTGGATTTGATGGATTCAAACTACCAATCTTTCAGATATCCCGGCACTTAACTCTGTGCATCCCTCAGGAACTACTGGAATGTCCTCTTCAGGTTATTACGTTTTAAGTGGCAGTGAATCGACTATGATTTATGTTGACCCTGTGAATGATGTCTAAACCTTGTCCTATCCTGCGTCATCCTGCCTTATATACTCAAGTCCACTGCTGCAGTCACTGAAGGTCTTCCATCTTGCTAGGGGTTTTCCTCTCTTTAAATGACATTTCCAAGCATGATGTCATTTTGCAAGAACTGAGTTCTGTTACAGAATATCAGACACACATGTGTAAAGCATATACATTCACATGCCATCATCACAACAGTCATTGTTGTTATTAAGTGCCATTGAGTCAAGTATGATCAATAGCAACCCTATGAACAGCACACTGAAGCTAGTCCTTTAAACAACAGCCACTGGAGGTTGGGAACACTTTCAACAACACTTTACAGAGGGTTTGCATCAAGACAAAACAAATAAAAATTTGAGGTTGATCTGGAAAGAATGTGGAGCTAGGGGAGAAACATGATATGAAAAGTATCTGAGACTGACATTCAAAGAGTTCGTAAATCAAGATTTTCATGCATTGCTCACATAATGAAAACATAAAAGAGTGAAGACATGAGATTATCTGGGAAAGATCTGTTGATGAGCCTCTTATCTAATGGGAAACGTTCTGAATGACATGCGCAGGAGACTCACCAAGTTCTTGAAAATTTTATATCAGCAGAAATAGTGCCAGCTTG
This sequence comes from Elephantulus edwardii, assembly GCF_000299155.1. Lineage (NCBI taxonomy): Eukaryota > Metazoa > Chordata > Mammalia > Macroscelidea > Macroscelididae > Elephantulus > Elephantulus edwardii. Next base: position 4,271,112 of record NW_006399914.1, read on the forward strand.
AACTTAAAAGAGTAGAGAGAATATAAAATGATAGAATGCTATTTAACCTAAAAAAAAATCTACTTTACAGCAATCAGAGTAACAAAACTATTCTGCTATAAAAATGGTATATTTTGATGTAATGAAAAATGAAAGAGAGTGATGAGTCCAGGAGGCAGAGCCAGGAGTCTCACAGACTATTCTTGGACTTTGAAACATGATGGAGTTTGGATGGCTGGATTTTAAAACTACTTGCAATTTGTGATTTGGCGTTCATTTTCCATTTATTCCCCTTTTGGGGTCAGAATGTCTATAACTTTTATCTTACAACTGTGCCATCATTGCATTCTGGAAGCAGATAATGGTTTCTTCGGTTTCACACACCAACAGAGAAGAGTAGTACCCCAAAAACATTCAAACTACCACCTTGTCCATACCTGATTTAGATGGTGAAATCTGAGATCTCTCTCTCTCTCTCTCTCTCTCTCTCACACACACACACACACACACACACACACACACACTTATTCTATATTGGTTTGTATGCAAAATTAATATACATTGTGTTTCATACTTTCCTTCATTCATGCTGTTTCATACAATCATCCCCAAACATTGTGTTTTATAATATTAACCCCCAATGAATCATGCCCACTATTACCCCATCATTTTAACTAACAAATTTAGATATATTTTGAACTTTAAGTTAGCTATAATGCTGTTGTTATTTGTTTTCTGGTCAGAACTGACTCTTAACTGGTTCTGCAAGGGCTTTTCCGAGACACTAAATTACATGGGAGGAGACTGCCCATCTATCTTCTTTGGAGCAGCTGGTGGATTTGAATCACAAGTCTTTGGGTTGGCAGTATAACTCCTTACTACTAAGCCACCAGAGCTTGAAGTTCTAAAGAGCAAGGATGTCAGTTTAAAGACTGAAGTCCATCTGACCTGAGCCACTTACTTTGCAATTGCTTCCTATGCATCTGAAAGTTGGACAAAGATCAATGAAGACTGAAGACTAAATGGCTTTGAATTACGCTGTTGGTAAAGAGTATTGAACATACAATGGCGAGCCAAAAGAACAAACAAATCCATCATGAAAGAACTTCAGAGCACTCCTCAGAGGCAAGGGCTGTGAAACATTTACCTTCTTTGGGCATATTCCAGAAGGAACCAATCCTTGGAGACAGATGTGCTGGGAAAGGTGGAGGGCCAGAGAAAGAGAGGAATACCCTCAACAAGATGTATTGACACAGTGACTATCACGATGAACTTGAACATGACAAAAATCATGAAAATGGTGCAGATTAGGGTAATGTTCAGATCTGTTTTTTAATTATGTTGCTATGAATCGTAGTCAATTCAATGGCACCTAACAACAACATAATAGGTTGAAACATGTACAGACATGAAAATAAGGTGAATGTATTTTCCTTATTATACAGATGTAAATATTTAGCAGTCAGAGGATGAACTGACCTGCAGAAAGTTAATGGAATAGATTTAAGTTAGTTAGTGTTCGATTAGTTAGTTAGATTTAGTTAAATAGATTTAATTAGTGTCGTCTAGGCTGCTAAGTTTGTCTGGTAACAATAGAAATAAGGTCAGAGGGAAAGAAGCATTATTTACCCTTAGATAAAAAAGCTGCAACAAAAAAACCCTAAAATAATAGGTAACAACACAAACCTTCAATTTATAAGCAAGTAAATGTGAATAAAGTGTTGTCTTATATAATTCTAGCCCCCAAATAAATGATATATTGATCCTCTTTAATAACTTACACATTCCCTAAATAAGCAGCTTTTGAACTGCTGCTGCCTGAAGAGAGGTGATGTCCTTTGCAGATGTGACAATCTGTTGTTGCTGTTGTTGTTGTTGTGTACCATCAAGTCGCCTGTGACTCATAGTGACCCTGTGTACAACAGCCTTAAACCCTGATTTCTCCTGTGCCAACCTCACTGTCTTCAACACACCTACCCTCATAACCCCAGTTACTGAATCAATCCACCTCATAGAGGGTCTTCCTCCCCTGCGCTGTCCCTTCCACTCTCCAAAGCATGATGTCCTTCTCCAAGGACTAGTCCCTCCTTGAATAATGTCCGAAGTATGTCAGAGGAAGCTTCAGAATCTTTGCCACCATGGAGCAGTCTGGTTTAATCCTCTCCAGGATGAACCTGTTTGTTTTCTTAGCAGTCCATGGTATATTCAATACTCTTCTCCAACATTACAGCTCAAAGGCATCAATTCTCTTTCTATCCTCCCTAGTCATTGTCCAGCTCTCTGATGCATAGCAAGTGATTGCAAAGACCATGACTTGTATCAGGCACACGTTAGTCTCCAGAGTGACACCATTGCTCTTCAGTACCCTGGAGAGGTCCCTCGCAGCTGACTTTCCTATTGCAATACGTCTTCTAATTTCTTGGCTACTGGTGCCAA
>NW_006399914.1:4275156-4275806 GCF_000299155.1 Elephantulus edwardii
CATTGGCTGTTTCATTTAAGGTTCTTAATCAGTAAAATACTTTGGTAGACAACGTTGTCCTTATGCTTAGGATTGTAAGGATTTTAAAGCTCTCATGAGGTTGCTTTTTTTTTTTTGCAGTATTTTTTAAGGTCGATGATGTATTGGCATGTATTATCTGAACTTACTGCTGATGTGTCCTATCACTTAGCTCTAGAATTACGCTGAGACCTTAGCGGAAAAGATTTTAAAAATATAAAAAGAAAAAAAAAGAAGACAGATTCTCACCACTTGGCCAATGGCAGCATCATAATAGATGAAGAAGAAATTGAAGTTGTTAGTAATTATAGCTTGCTCAGATCCAGCTTGCTTTGCCTGGCATATTTTTTTTTTCCTTACAATATGGCATCTTTTGTTCTGTTTCGTTTTGTTTTGTTTTTAATTATTATTAAATTGTATTAGTTTTAAAGAACATTTACAGAGATTTTGGGTTCTCATTCATTCATTGTTGCACTGTTTTCTCTACCCTCCTCCCCAGTTTGTTCTTCTTCCCCCGCCCGAATGTCTGTTTTAATTATCCAATTGCCACAGTGCTTGTCAAAGCCAGTTCTGATTAATCTCCTTTGTCAGTGGGTCCTTTGCCATTCCCTATCACTCCTCCCTGAGAGAGA
>NW_006399914.1:4275906-4330645 GCF_000299155.1 Elephantulus edwardii
TTGATGGGCACTTAGGTTGTTTCCAACTCCTTGCTATTGTGAACAAAGCTGCAATAAACATGGGTGTGCATACAAATAATGTTTTGTACGGTTTGGAGAATCATCATTAGAGAGACTCTGGATGGACGTCCGTTGTGAATTAAAAATAATATGTGAGCTATTATTGTAGTTTCTGAAAGTGCCATTTCTTGTGTGGTAATGAAAATACTATCCACCTGCTCCTAAGGATTTCCAAACAACTGTCACCAAAACAGTCCCTCCCTTGAGAGTCTAGCCAGACTCCTAGCGTCTCCTAGAGAGATGGCGCTGAGGACCAATGGGTATTCTGTGGAATTTCACCCAGCAAGACTTTTACTTCAGTAGTGAAAATGAATGGCATGCTAGGACCCTCTGTCATTAGAGCCCAAGGAACCTCTTTGACCAGAGAGGAGGTGATGAGAGGGAAGAATCCAGCTTCGTGGAGGATAGCCAGGACAGGAATGGGAGAGGAGGACCTGGTGTTCTGATATATTAGATTTTGGGGCTGATAGAGCCCTTACTGGCTAGAAGGGGAGACGCACATCAATTCTGGACTCCCTTCACCTGTTTGCCCAGTCAAGGCAGATGACCCGGGCAGCACAGGCCTTCTGTCAGGATAAATGGTGCTGAAATAAATCCATGGCTTGCATCTTGAGCTGGCCACTGAATAGTCCAATCACTTTTCTTTATATAGAACTGCTTCACTGAAGGAAATATATATTTAAGGGAAGACAAAAATTAAATTCAGCCACATCCTAATTTAGACACGATCATTGTTAACATTTTAATATGTAACATCAGGATATTTTTCTATGCATAAGCAATTTTTTCATACAAAAAATACATTACACCATATTCTATCTGCATTTTTCACTTAACAATGTCTTGTTTTTTCCATACCATAAATATCATGCAATATTAAATGTGCGGTGTCCTTTTAATGACTATGCAGTAGCATCTACTTCCTAAACAACATGCCTCTGGAAACTCTATGAACTTTGATAAATGACTATAGTTATAGAAAGGCTTCAGGCCTTTTGTTCATAGGCTCGCTATGAGTCGTGCTCAACTTGACGGCAGTCAATAAAAACAACAGTATTATTGTACAAATGTGCCAAAACTTAACAAGTAGTGAGACTGGGAAACATTCAGGTTTCTATGCAGACACACAAGCACATACACACACAGAGCGGTTACTAGTTGTTATTGGTTGGCTTTAATTCATGTCACTCTTACATATAACAGAATGAAATCTTTGTTGTTGATATTGTCATTGCTAGGTGCCATCAAGTTAAATATGACTCATAGTAGCCTTATGTAAAACAGAATAAAAGCTTTCCCTTTCCTATGGCATCTTTATGATCATGGTTGATATTGTTGTTGTTAGGTGCCATCAAGTCAAATACAACTCATAGTGCACAACAAGTCAAGTCAATGAACAACAGAGCTGACCCCTGTCCTACCCTGTGCCATTCTCATCATCGCTGATACACCTGTGCCTATCGCTGCTGTCATTGTGTCCATTCCCCTCATTGGGGGCCTTCCTCTCTTTTGCTGACCCTCTACCTTTCCAAGCATGACATCCCTTTCCAAGGAGGAGTCTCTCCTGAAGCTTTGCCATCTTTGCCTCCAAGGCGCATTCTGGCTGCACTTTCTCCCAAGACATATCTAGAGAAAGTTTGGCATTCTTTTGCCATCCATGGGATATTTAGTGTGTTTAAGTCTAAAATGGTTTAGACTATTGTGTCAATCTATCTCCTTGAGGATTTTCATTTTTCGCTGACACTCTACTTTGCCAAATATAGTGTCCTCTGAAAGCAATTGGTCTTTTCTGAAACGTCCAAACTAAGCAAGGCACAGTTTCTCTATTCTTGTTTTTAAAAAGCATTCTAGTCATATATCTTCTGGGACTGTTTTGTTTGGTCTGGCAGGTCTCTGGTTGCTATAATTACAGTTCAAATGCTTCAACTCTTCTCTCATCAACTCTTTTCTCTTCTTTGTCTTTCTCTAACCTCCACCTGCAAATGCGACAGCTTCAGTCAGGTGCGGCTTCATCGTCACAGGGCCACCACGAGACAGTGATAACTCTTGGATAATCCTTGTAGCTAAATCTTTGTATTGTGTTTAACCCTTCTCGCTTTCGAAAAGGAACCAGCTCATAGCTGACCCTCCAGTGGGCTTTCAGAGGCAGCAAAGGGCAAAGGAGGAGACTGCCTGCCCCAGGCTGGGTTTGAATCAGCCATCTTTGAGTTGGAAGAACAACTCCCTGGCCCATAAGCCATTAGAGTTCCTTACAAAAAAAGTTTAAGTGCAAGCTCCAGAAAATTGAGGTGTGTGGAATCATTCTTTCAGATTTTCTAAATGTCTAAAATTTTTTACAACACAATTTAGGCAAAACTCTAATTTTAATCTCTCCATACATCCCTAATGATTTCCTTTGAATAAATCCCTAGATGCAGCAATGATAGATCCCAGGAGCTCCTTGTCTCTCAGCTCTCAATTGGGGGGCTGGAGGATCAAATGGCCACATCAACTCTGGCCTGGGTGGGGCTCCTCTCAGGCTAGTCTAGCACCCCCCTCCAGTGGAGAGGCCCTTCCTGTGGCCCAGGGCTATGCCTCTCTGCAGAGAAGCCTCAGCGGCTGGAAGCTAGCCTTATCCGTGCTTTCCAATGGCCTCCCTGAAAAAGACCAGTGCAGCTCCAGGCTGCCAGGCGCCCCCAGAAGAAAAGGGCCAGTGTGTTTTCGCGAGATTCAAAAGCCCTTCTCCAAGCTGATGGGCTCACCAAGGAGGGGGAGAAGGCTCTTTGACAGTGTGGGCAGTCAGGCTGTGGGGGCCCCGCAGGGACAAAAGGGCCTCAGTGCTGGAGAGAAGGCAGCCACAGGGCCTGGTGGGAACATAAAGGAAATCTGTGTCTCCACAACACTCAAGTTCACCTTTGTCTTCTGGGTCTAAGTCAAAGGAAGGTTACGGAAGGAGCCTGCAGGCTCTCCACCCCCTCAGGGATCTGGTCGATAGGAATGGCCAAGTTCTTTCCCCAAGATGCTGGGAATTCAGATGAAAATAGAAATGTGCTTGCCTGCTAGCCCCACAGCGGTCAGTGTTTATGTCAATAGCTGCCTCCTCAGGCCAGGGCCCAGGAGGAGAAGAAAGCCAGTCCAAATTACTGAACCAGTGGCTCAGAAGGCGGACAGGCACTCGTGGGCATAGCAGTGGAATTTCCCATGGATTGAGGGTGGAGGGCAAACTCCTTTCCACAAAACCTTACCCAGATATCTGTAGTTCGATGCTGCCACTGCCTCTTCCCAGGTGAGAGAGAATGAACTATATTCTGGCTAATTGTAGACAGTCACCAGAAATCAGGGGAAGGTTAAAGGCAGCCAACCTCACATGTGACCTTGCAGAGCTTTCTCTTGGCACTGGGACAAGGTCAGTACTCTTGGGCCAGGAGGGAAAATAATGCTGTTGACTGAATTACCTGGAGGGTGGGAGGAAGAGAAGAAGCGCCTCAACATGGTGGATTGACACAGTAACTGCAACAATGGGACTGAACATACCCGATTGTGAGGATGACTCGGGACTGGGCAAGCTAATGACTTGTTCCTAAAGTTGCTACAAGTTGTAGCCGACTCAATTCCATCCAACAACCACAATGCACCCCCACACATACACATTTCCACGGCCACTGAGAGCCAGCTCAATGGCAATGGGTGAACTGGACTCCAAATTTATAATCTTCCTTTTTGCTATTGAGAGCCAAGGTCACTAAAAACCAAACATACAAAAGAGCTAAGACACAAACTGTGAATCATAGACCCAACTTTCATTCCCGGCTTTGCTACTTGCTATATTTAACTTTGGACAACTAACTAAATTTTGTTTCACTCTCAAGGCAGTTCTTATTCCTGCAGGGCTACAGGCCTGTGGGATAGAGTCTATCTAGTTCTGCCAAGCAGGGAATGTGGAAATTAGAAGCTCTTTGGTAGAAGGAGTGAAATCTGACCAGGGTTTGGCTTAGGGTCCAAATACAGCATCATAGTGTGACAGTGTGAGAACTCCACAGACTCAAATCCTGGCCAAATTGCATGTGAGCTCTGTGACCTTAGGTGAGTCATTGCAAGGTAATAAGCTCTGTGGTTGCATTGTCCATAGTGTGCTGCACTGCTAAACAAACAGCTGCACATCTCCAGCAAGCTGAATACATTACTGGCAATCTGATAGGAGGAAGATAGGATGGGCAGTCTCTTCCCGTTAAGATTTACAGCTTCAGAAACTCAATGGAAGTGGCTATGAGTCACAACCAACTCAATGGCAATGAGGGGTTATCTCCAAGTCTACACTGGGCCGATTTGCAGCCTCATGACAGTTGGTGAAGAGATTGAGATTGTTGACAGCTTCAGTTTGCTTGGCTCTACAATCAACACTCTTGGTACCAGCAGCCAGGAAATTAAAAGATGAATTGCATTGAGAATGTCTGCTGTCAAAGACCTCTCCAAAGTACTGAAGAGCAATGATGTCAATTTGGAGACTAAAGTGTGCCTAATACAGGCCATGGTCTTTGCAATTACTTCCTATGTATTGGAAAGCTGGACAATGACTAGGGATGATAGAAGGAGAATTGATGCCTTTGAGCTGCGGTGCCGGAGAAGAGTATTGAATATACCATGGACTGCTAGGAGAACAAATAAGTTTGTCCTGGAGAAGGTGAAGCCAGGCTGCTTCTTGGAGGCAAGGATTCTGAAGCTTTGTCTGACATAATTTATACATACTTAAAAGGCGGGATTAGTCCTTGGAGAGGGACGTCATGCTTGGGAGGGTTGAGGGACAGCACAGGAGGGAAAGACCCTCTATGAGATGGATTGATTCAGTGACTGGGGCAATGGTGGTAGGTGATCAGAGACAATAAGATTGGCAAGGGATACAGCAGGGTTTAGGGCTGTTGTACGTAGGGTCAGCACATAACAACAGCAACAACCATCTCAGAGAATCCCTGATGGCATAGTGTATAATATGTTGGGCTACTGACAGAAAGGTTGGCAGTTTGAATCCACTAGCAGCTACATGGGAGAAAGTTAGGTAGTCTTCTCAGATAAGCCCAATGGAGGGTCACTATGAGTTAGAACCAACTTGGCAGTAGTGGGTTTGTTTTTGGTAGGCTGCCTTAGAAGACAGGGAATTATGATAGAGTGTCAAGCAGCAGTGATGAAGAGGTATTTCCAACCACCCCCATCCATATTATACATAATTAACAGACATGCATTGTCGACTCTAGGGACCAGCACAGGCTAATAATAAAAGAGAAAGGGCAACAATCACTGCTCTCAGGTCATTGGGGAACCTCTCTCTGGTGCTACCTTGGCACTTTGTGCAAGCTCTTACTAAAAGATTTATTAATATTATATAATTATGAAAATCTCCCTTTAATGAATGTAAGCAGCTCTAGTGGAAAGAAGCCGTGCTACAATCCCAATGGCCAATGGTTCAAATCCACCAGCTTCTCCACAGAAGAAAGATGGGCAAGCACCTTCCTTGCGATTTACTGCCTCTGAAAACCCACTGGAAGATCAGATATGGGTTGGTTCCAAGTCAACCACACACCACAACAACAACTTTGAATGTATATCATAAGGCAGGCACTATTTTAAGTATTTTGCATGGTTTTTACTGAATCCTCAGAATCACTTTATCTTATTATTTCTGTCTTACACATGAGGAAACTGAAGTTCAAGGCAATTTAATAAAATTGTCCAACATCACATTGAGGTGGTGTTTTGAACCCAATAATGTCTGAATTCAGAATCTATGCTCTTATCCTCTATATCAGTTACTGTTCTACTCTACTACAATCTGTTTGCTTAGATCTCCTTTTATTCTAAATTGGCAGCTTCTTAAGGACAAGTATTTTATTTTATCCATTTCTCTGGTACTTAATTCAGTCATGTCACACACACACATACACAGAGTAGGAATATAGTAAATAAACTAACTTATCAACTGCTGTTGAGCTGATTTTGATTCTCAACCCATTAGAACAGAGTAGAACTATCTCATAGGTCACCAAGGCTGTAATCTTCATAGGACCAGACTTCCACATTTTTCTCCTACAGAGTCATTGGTTGGTTTGAACTGCTAACCTGATAATCACTCTGCCAGCAAGGTTCCTCACACAGTAAACAACCACCATTTATTGAATACACCATATGCCAAACAAGTTACGATGACTATTCACTTATATGTAAGCTATTGTTTTGTTCATCTCTTGAATGAGAAAATGAAAGCCCAGTGAGGTCGCATAACATATGCATGATGAATGTTCATTTTTACCTTGATCTGTTTGATTCCAAGTACTCACGCTTAACTACAGGGTAGATTGTCCTCCCAGTCAATGAGCATTAGTGATCCTTTAGGATGACAATTCCACATGAACAGAAGTGGACAAGTGATGTTAAAGTTAAGAAAAGCTATGTTCTCACTGGCATTTATAAACACATACACATTTGCTGGTTTCAGCCCTGGAAGGCTATACCTACGGGAAATTGTCTTTGAAGAAGGGAGTTCGGAGAAATAGGCGAGTCAAGAGATTAACTTTTCACAACACAAGACTTTTCACAATGCATCTCTTTATACCTTTTGCATTTTGAGCCATGTGTGGATATTGCCAATTTACAAACAATTGAAAGTTTTAAAAACCGTTCTATTTTTGGTGGAAAGATTATTGGATCTGGGAGACCCTAGATTATAATTCAATCTCTGCCACCAGGTAAATAATAACATTTATCTGCAGCATCTTCACCTATGAAATGAGTACATGAAGGAGTGGTGCAAACAGCAGAAAAATCCATCAGTCTGCTGCTGAAGGGCCACAACCTTGAAAATCCTATAAAACTGTTCTGCTCTGTACACAGGGATCCCCCCTCAGTCAGAACTGACTCCACAGCTACTGGTTACTAGCACATGTGCCAGGGAGTTAAGAGTGCTGGGAGGATTTCAAGGTGCAGGGGCAGGAGGAGGGAGCAAACAAAGTAATTTAAAAAAAAATTCATTATTTTTTGTGTGTGTGTACAGTTAAATCGGATCTGACTGGTACAGGAGGAGATTGTCCCTCCTTCTCCAGCAGATTATCTGGAGGATTTGAACCACACACCTCTGGAATTGCAGCACAGCTTTTTGCCACTAGGCCACCAGAGTTCCCTACAGAGTAATTTTTTAAAAGAACTGGATATAATTGTTGCCTTCTGGTGGCCTAGTGGGAAGAAGCTGTACTGCAATCCCAAAAACATGTGGTTCGAATCCACCAGCTGCTCTATGGGAAAAAGATGGGCAGTCTTCTCCCATGTAAATTTACTGCCTGTTGGAGGGCCAGCTATGAGTTGGTTCTGACTCAACGGCACACAATAACAACCACCTTCCTCACAGGGTCAAAGGAGATCATGTGTGCAAAACCACTTCCGAAGGTGCAGATGGCCTGCTCATGCAATACAATATGATATCCTAGTTGCACATCCAGAGCACAGCCTATCAAGACCAGTGCCTAGATCTGCCCACACTGGCAGCCCAGGAACACTGTAAAAGCAGCCTGGCCTCATGGGGTATAAATGCATTTCTGGTTTAAACAAAGGTTTAAATGGTTGCTGAACACCTGTAGAGAAACTCACATAAAGCACCAGGACGAAATATTTCAATAAAACTTGCTTATTCCCTCCTCCATCACCATCTTACACAACAGGGTTCAAATCTCATGAACATTCACAGAGAGTAGAAGTGAGGCAGCCTCTCAGATTGGTGGAAGTGACTTACAGTAAAAATAGAGTAAGTCTTTAGTGGAATTGCCTCTGCTGTTTTCTGCTTGGCAAGAGAAAGTTTCCAGGTGCAGAGAAACTGCAGACTTTGCATCTTGGGATTGCAAAACTAGGGAATCACTGCTTTGCGTCAGGAGTTCTATGACCCTCAACTTGGTAATCACAGCATTATAACTGAGAAATAAAGTTTCTTGGGAGAATCTATTTTAAAGAAGTATAATTTGGGTGGGTACAAGAGGGAGTAGGAAAGGCAAAATCTGATAACTGAGAGATGTGGATTCTGAACCAATGAGTGGCCTTGAACAGAGGCCTTCACTTCACTGGGCCTCTGTTTCCTCATCTATAAATAAGAGGGTGGAACCATTCTTATGGTTTTTCTCGTGTCAAAGATTCTAGAAATTCATAGTGGCCCTTACTTACACGCCAGGAGGCCTGCTTCTCTATTTGACAAGTCAAGGAGGTATGCTATGTTTACTCATCTCTGTCATAAGCATTTGAAGATTGGAAAGGATAGAGTGACCACTTAATAGGGGAAAGTGCCACTGGCTTATTATAACATAGTCCCAATAGGGTGGGGCTTTGAGTAAGGTCAGGCCATGTTCATGTGTGTGTGTTCAGTTACATGTAGGAAGAGCCAGGAAATTGTGAGTAAATCCCTATCATCACTAGTTATATCCCTTTCTCTTAGAACAACGGGAAATAACAACAGCCATTTCAATCCCATGTGGTTGAAACACTATTTATGCAACAGTTTTGTTTCATAGTGTTGTAAGTTTTTGTTTTGTTTTCTAACATTTCAGCTATGTTGTGGATTATATTTAACCTGAAGTTTTGAGTTTAGCCTGAACATATAAACCAGCATTTAAACATTGTTTCCCGGAGAGGATATTCTGAGTTTCAAGCAAACAGCTTGCGGAAAAACACAGCACACAATGAGTGAGCTGGGCACTTCTTTCACTTCTCAATGGCATCTGACTTAAACACAGGCACACAATAAGCATTAATAAGTATGAACAAGATTAATCCGGGGTAGTCATAGGTTATGACTTATACATCTCCCTAGTTCTTTGAAGATTAAGGTGATTTACGCTTTCAAATTTCCCTAGAACTCCTTTAATTTTAAAATTGAAAGTCCTGCTTCCTGGGAACCCCCTCAATCCCACACAAAGCAAGATGGTTAGTGACCCTAAGAGCCAGTCCTTTGTAGGCGACATTCTGTGTTCCCTTCATCTCACCAGAAACAAGGGTGACTCAGGCCATTGTTCTCAAGCCCTTGTCTTATAATTCTCGCTGAAGGTTAGCTCTGGGGCAGCCCTGAGAAGTGGCTGGAGCAAATCAAGCAGCTCTAACTTACCTGCCTTGGGGAATATTGCTCAGTGGAGCTAACAACTGGATTTTACTTCATCTCATTGCTGTACAGTTAGAAGAGACTCATAGGTGACCTTCCATTGGGATTCTGGGGCTGTAAACTGTGTGGGAGGATAGTGCCCATCTTTCTCCCTCAAAGCCACAGGTGGACTTGACCTACCAGAGAGGCACAGCCTTTTGGGCGAGCAGGGCAAGTTCCTAGAGCCTACATGGTCCCCTCCGTTCTTGCTGGATGCAACTGTGTGGTCAGGGGACAGATGAGTCCATTTCTTAGGCCTTCTGTTTACACTTGACTCATGATTTTCTTTTCTTTTTTTGACTCATGCTTCTCTTGGAGCATTCATTCAGCAGACCTTGCCGGGAGTGTCTCTACTCTTTCGCTACTCACACATCTCCCCATATGATGAGAAAAGGCAAGTGGGTGTCATGTGAAGAGGCACTGTCATGTGATCAGACGCTCCAGGTCAAACTCTCTTCATTCTCTTCCCCTCAGGAAGTGGGGCGGAGGTGGGTGGGGGGAAGCTTATTTTATACAGAAGATCTTTATTAGTCTGACTAAGTCCACTTTGGAACAGTAGAGGGTGTCTAAGCATGTTCCAGAAATAGAGGTCAAGGGCATTTGATTATACCACTTGAGCACATGCACAGCCACTTGGGGCCATAATGCTAATTATCCAGCCAGCATCTTGGTGTTGAGTTAGTGCAAAGTTTCCCAACCTCTACCACACGGACATTTCAGGCTAGACAATTCCTTCTTGGAGACTGTCCTATGCATTACAGGAGGTTTTGCAGTGTCTCTATCATAGCACTCCCCATATGTGAAAAGTCAAGAAAATCTCCAAAAAGGACCAACTGTCCCCTGGATGAGTGAGGAGAATCACACCTACATGAGAACCTGTTTGGGTTAGAACACTGCTGTCAAATCCAACCCAAGTCATAGTGACTGCCCATTGGGTTTCTGAGGCTACAAGTCTTACTGGGAAGAGACTGACTCATGCCTCTCCCTCAGATCAGCTGGTGAATTTGAACTGTCTACCTTTCAGTTAGCAGCCTGACATTGAAACTAGAATGCTCTCAGGGCTCCTTCAGCCTAAGCATGCCTTTCAAACTGGATCCTCAGCAGCAGTGAGGGACAAGGTGGGGACGACTTTCATAGATCTGGTCACAAGTACATCTAAGCATGGCTCCTATTTCCTGGACTCCTCAACCTCTACGTTTGTGCCTCAGAACCTCTACAAAGTCCAAGAACACTGGCTTCATCTTCCCTTCTCTCATGTTTTCAGACTTCCCTACCCTCTCCAGGCATCCTTTTTGTGCCCCACCTCCCTGGACTTTACTATTCTAAGACAACATGCCATCGTGCAAATTATATAGACTACTAGTTTTCTAGGCTATTCATAGATGTTGCACACAGAAATGACTTGTCAGCCAAATAAATTTGGAGAACTCCTACTTCATAGTCTAAGATGTTGATGAAATTCTGACCTAATAGTCAAAATGCATGATATTGGAGGATACTGGAGGTTCTAAGAAGCCTGGTAGGAAAAGAAAGAAAGAAAAGAAAAAGTTTGACAATAAAGAAACTTAAGCAACACAGCTTGGCTTTTAAGCAACAAGACTGGCTTTTTCATGGTCACACGGATGATTCATGGGTCCTGTTTTATAACCCAGGCACCCAGCTTACCCAGCTCTTTCTCAATTTTAACTCTAAAACTCCAAGAAGAGACCTAAAGACCCAGGCTGTATCAAGTGTCACTCCCAAACCAATCACCTGTTTTAGGATCATGAGCTAAACTCACTCTTGTTGCAACTGAAAGATTTAAGTTGTTGGTAAACGGAATAGAACTATTCTTAAAGAAGAGAAATGCTAAGCCAAAAGGAATAAATGTCTGGCTATAGTTCTTTAGTAGAAATTTTTTTAAACTTTTTTTTTTCCTTTATATTTTTCCTAACTACTTGGATAGCTTCCTCATGTTGATTCTTGCTCAGAGTTTGTGGAAGCTCATGGTAGCACATTTAAATTGCTTCAGCAGTTACAATGGCTTGGGGGAAAATTGTTCTAATTCTAGACTAACAAATAAATAAACACCCAAAGCAAAACCATATAGTCAATATTTCCAGGGGCTGGTGATAAGACCCACTGGAATCAGCAAAGAGGAAATTGGGTATAGATACAGGTCAAGAACTCTTGCCAAGGCTATATCCCAGGTAGTCACCCCTTTAGATGTTTTCTACTATAAATAGCCAAATGAGAAGTCTTCTTTGAAGAGGTAAAGCAACCCTGAGCAGACCCAGGGCACCATGATCAAGCTTACTCAATTTCTATTCTGAGAAAGGGATGCCGTCACTTTAAATACTGTGTTCTGGTTGCTAAGGAAACCAGATAAGTGGGTTACCAACACAATCTTCAATCTTTCTATGAAGATTAAAGCACCTTGCTTCAACTAGAGAACAGATGGGAGAGTCATACATGCGAATCATAATTCTTATTTCTTGGTGATCAAAATGGGAGGTGGGGATAAGTGGGGGAGGTTTAGACCAGGGAAGGAAAGAAAGGAGATGCTTCTAGTTTATGAGAAGATAACATTTGTAGCTATTTGGCTCTACTTAATAGTTAATTTTTATATGATTGATTTGTTAAAGCAATTAAGATAGGCTTAAGCTTGATTTCTAGGTCAATTTCTACTATTGATTTGCTTTGCCAAGGTACAAATGTCAACACCTGGGAAATCAGCCCTGGAACAGAGAATGGTTTCAGTTTAGTTGTCCCATTTCTTTTGGTTATTCTTAATACATTTTCAAGGCATATAAAAATGATAAGAAGTAATATAACAAATTTATGTACTAAGTTGTTGTTTGTTGTTATGTGCTGTCAAATTGGCTGTGACTCAAAGTGATCCTATGTACAACAGCCCTAAACCCTGCTCATTATAAACCCAATCTTATTATCTCTGGCACACCTACCCCCATAACTGCAGTCACTGAATCAATCCATCTCATCAAGGGTCTTCCTCACCTGAGCTGTTCCTCCATCCTCCCAAGCATGACATCCCTCTCCAAGAACCGATCCCACCTTGCAACATGTCCAAAGTATGTCAGATGAAGCTTCAGAATCCTTGCCTAAAAGGAGCATCCTGGCTTCACTGTCTCCAGGACGAACTTGTTTGTTCTCCTAGCAGTCCATGGTATATTCAATACTCTTCTCCAGCACTGCGGCTCCAAGACATCAATTCTCCTTCTATCATCTGTAGTCATTGGCCAGCTCTCCAATGCATAGCAAGTAATTGCAAGTTCCATGGCCTGGATCAGGTGCACCTTAGTCTCCAGACTGACATAGTTGCTCTTCGGTACTTTGGAGAGGTCTCTAACAGCAGACTTTCCCATGCAATTTGTTTTTCATTTCCTGGCTGCTGGTACCAAGAGTGGTATTTGTAGAGCCAAGCAAATGGAAGCTGTTAACAATCTCAATCTCTTCACTATCTGTCATAATGCTGCCAATTAGCCCAGTGGTGATTGAGGGCTGCAGTCCTTGACCTTATGCAGCAAGTGCTTAAAGTCCTTCTTAGTTTCAGCAAGCACGGTTGTGTCATCTGCATAAGGCAGATTGTTGATGAGTCAACCCCCAATCCTGATGCCATATTTCTCCTAATAGAGCCCAGCCTCCTGGCTATTCTGTTCCACATATAGATTAAAAAGGTATGGAGATCCCTGGCATACACCGTTCCAAATTTTGAATCATGCAGTGTTACCTTGCTCTGTTCTGATGACTGCCTCCTGGTCCAGGTATAGGCTTTGTATAAGCATTAAATGAATAACTTAAAAAGAAAATATTATAAACATATTGGCTCATTCTTGTCCCTAGCAGCATTATTTTCCTAGTATTGCTCTAAGAAAGTACTACAATATGGATGGCTTATGAGGAGAGAAACTGATTTTTCTGGAGATTAAAAGTCCAAAATCTGGGTGTTGGCAATGTTCATTCCTTTTGACGATTCTGTGACAGGATCTCAAAAGGTCCTAAGACTCTCTCCTAGTTTCTGATAACTGCTGGAGATTCTAGCATTCCTTTCATGAGTGGATCTGTCTGTATCTTTTATCGTCTTTTTGTAAGGACCATTCATATTACATTAGGACCCACCTTACATCAAAATAACCTCATGCTAACTTGATTGGTTCATTCAAGTTGGCCCAGATGTTTGTTTTCTTGACATTGAGATGCAATCCATATTCAGTCAAGGATTCTGAAGCTTCATCTGACATACTTTGAACATGTTGCAAGGAGGGACCCATCCTTGGAGAGGGACATCATCTTTGGGAGGGTGGAGGGACAGTGCAAGAAAGAAAGACCCTTGATGAGATGGATTGATTCAGTGAATCTTGCCTCCAAGGAGCAGCCTTGGTCCCACCTTCTCTAGGATGAACCTGTTTGTTCTCCTAGCAGTCCATGGTATATTCAACACTCTTCTCCAGCACCACAGCTCAAAGGTAGCAATTCTCCTTCTATCGTCCCTAGTTATTGCCCAGCTCTCTGATGCCTAGCACGCAATTGTGAAGACTATGGCCTGAATCATGTGTACCTTTGTCTCCAGCCTGATGTCATTGCTCTTCAGCACTCCAGAGAGGTCCCTGTCAGCTGACTTTCCCAATGCAATTCGTCATGATATCTTCTAAAATTGGCTTGAATTTCTGGAAGTTCTCTGTCAATGTATTGTTCTAGGTGTTTTTGAATAATATTCAGTAATATTTTATTTCTAGGTGATATTAATGACTTTTATTATAATTCTTACATTATTGGATCCCTTTTTCCTGAAATGGGAAATATATGGATCTTTTCCAGTTAGTTGATCATGTAGCTATCTTCCAAATTACTTGGCATACACTGGTGAGCATATCCAGGCCTGTATCCATTTCTTGAAACATTTCAGTTGGTAACTCATTAAGTCTTTGGGTCATTATTTTTTACCATGACTTCTGTGCAGGTTGAACTTCTTCCTTCATTACTATTGGTTCTTGATAATAAGCTACTTCCTGAAATGGTTCCATATCAGCCAATTCTTTTTTGTTTATTGACTCTGTGTATCTTTTTTTTAATACTCCCTGGATCACTAAAAATTTTGCTCAAAGTAGTCTTAAATGTCACCTCAAGACTTGAATTTGTTTCTTAGTTTTTCAGCTTGAGAAATGCCTAGCACATTTCCCCCTTTTTATTTCCTTTTTATTTCCCTCCAGATCAGATAGTTATGTCTATCAAAAGTCTTCTCAAAAAGGTTTAAAAAGAACCCATATTCTGGAAGGCAGTATGGCGCTTCCTCAAAAAGCTGAACATAGAAATTCCATATGACCCAGCTATTCCACTGCTTGGAATATAGCCCCAGAAAATGAGAACTGAGGCTCAAACGGAAACTTGTACACAATGTTCATAGCAGCAGTATTTCCCATTGCAAGAACATGGAAACAGCCCAGATATCCAACCACAAATGAATGGATTGAGAAGTTGTGGTACATTCATACAATGGAATATTATGCAGCACGCAGGAGCAATGATTTTGTAAATTACTACCTAATTTGGGAGAGACTGGAGAGTATTATGCTGAGTGAAATAACTCAGTCCCACAAGGACAATTACGGTACAAAACCATTATTGTAGAATGAGTATGAGGACCCAAGGCAGGGGGAGGTGTAAGCAGAGGGGTGAGGATGGGCAGGGTGCTTGGGTGTTAATCATAGGGTTGCACAATTTGATGGGTGGGGTTTTTTTGGTGAAAAACAATGTATTCATACTGTAAATAAATCCATATAAAACATTTTTTAAAAAGAACTTTAAAAATTATGTAGATGTTTTTCAAGGAGAAGAGCAAACTGGGGGTGGGGGTGGGGTGGACAGGGAGAAAAGTGCAACAATGAATGAATGGAAATCCAAAATCTTTGTAAAAGTTCATTGAAAATAATAAAAAAAATTATGTAGATGTAAAATCTATAATTAAGGCTCATAAGGAAGTTTTGGTTTTTGTTATTTTGACCTTAATGAGCTATTGTACTGGTTTGACTCACAAAACAAACAAACAAAAAAACCCTAGACTGGAAATAAAATTCTGGCAATGACATATCTGACAAGGGTCTGAACAATCTATTTGGAAAAGGTAAAGGATATGAAAAGACATTTCACCATATCATTCAGGCAAACTACATAAAAAATGATTATGATTATTAACCATTGTTAGGTGCCATTGAATGAACTGAATTAATAGTGACCTTGCATACAATAGAATGAAACCCTGCCCAGTTATATACTATCCTCACAATCTCTGCAGTGCTTGAGCCATTTGTGGCAATCTCTGAAACAACCCATCTCAGTGTATCCTTTACTTCACCAAAGATGCTATCCATCTCCAGTGATTGAGCTCTCTTTAATGACATATAAAACTATGACTTTCAGCGTCACTATTAGTCAACTCAATGGCACCAAACACAAAGACAAATTCAAAGCAAGTCAGCCACGCTATGTTCTATTGTGATCTGTAATGCTTCCAGCCTCTAGGTTCTATTGTGATCTGTAATGCTTCCAGCCTCTAGGTTCTATAGTGATCTGTAATGCTTCCAGCCTCTAATTTTCAGAAGCAGTGCATAAAACTTTTTAGTCTCTTTTTCTCTGGAAAATCTATTGAAACCTGTCCACCATAGGTGATCCTCCTTGTGTTTGAAATGCCAATTCCATTCAGCATCATAACATTATTAAACCAAAGCCACTACCATTAAATTGTTTCTGACTTATAACAACCCTATAGGCTAGTAGGACCTAGAAGAAACTTCATGGGGTTTCCAAGACTGTAAATCTCTACAGAAGCAGAACATGACATCTTTCTCTTGCAAAACAGCTAGTGGTTTTGAGCTGCTAACTTTTGGGTTGGCAGCTGAACACTTTGACCATGACATGAAGCATAACTCTTGGGGCCTCCTATTTTAGGTGAGGCAGTAAGGGGGTTTTATTTTTTGGGGGGAGAATTCAAGTTATTTTTCTTCCAACTCTTATAGGTGAACCAGTATGAAAAACATAGGAGTATTCTGGTAGTCAGTGAGGATGAGTTTAGTAGGGCAAGACTGTGTTGCAAATGCAGATTTCCTTATTGAAATGTTCACTTATTCAACAAAGTGCCTATTATATGTTAGGCATTATACTGTTGTTAGGTGCCATCAGCCCATAGCAACCTTATGTACAATAGCTCTGAACCCTGCTTAGTGAAAGCCAGTCTCACTATCTCTGACATGCCTACACCCGTTACCTCAGTTACTGTGTCAATCTATCCCAGCCTGGGTCTTCCTCTCCTGCACTGCCCCTCCACCCTTCCAAGCATGATGTCCTTCTCCAAGGACTGGTTCCTCCTGGCCAAGTTCCCAAAGTATGTGAGACAGAGCTTCACAATCCTTGCCTCTAGGGAGAAACTTGGTTTCATCCTCTCTAAAACAGAACTTTCTGCTCTCTTGGCAGATTAGGTATGTTCAGTACTCCTCTCCAGGACCACAACTCAAAGGCATCAATTCTTCTGTCATCCTTAGTCATTGCCCAGCTCCCTAATGTACAGCAAGTAATTGCAAAGACCATGGCCAGGATCAGGCATACCTTAGTCCCTAGACTGATGTCATTACTCTTTAGCACTTAGAAGAGGTCCCTAACAGCAGAATTTATAGGTTTCACATGAGTACAATCAAGTGTTCTGAGATTCCCATTCTTCTCAAGGTTAGCCATAATTTGTTATACAATATCACTTATATCACACACAGCAAAATCCTGTTGAAGTAATCTTAGTTTATAAAAAAATTACTGGCACAGTACATCAACAGAGATACAAGCTGGGTTTAGAAGAGGCTGTGGCGCTAGAGATATTACTGCTAATGTCAAATACATCTTGGCTGAAAGCAGAGAGTAATAGAGGAATGCCTATCTGTGTTTCATTGACTATACAAAGGCATTTGACTGTGTGGATCACAACAAATTGTGGATAACCTTAAGAAGATTGTACTAGAGAGTAAGGATAAAGTGATAGCAAACAGTCTTCAAGTGTCTGCCCTCGCAGATTCTAGAAGGAGCAGACAGGGAGAACAACAAACAAATAAAAGATGTAAAGAATTACGTGCCTGGTGAGTTCTGGTGGCCTAATGGCAAGAAGCTGCACTGCAATCCCAGAAGTGCACAGTTTGAAGCCACCAGATAATCTGTTGGAGAAGGAGGGACAATCTCCTCCTGTACCAGTCAGAACAGATTTGATGGTACATGAAAAAACACACACACAAATTAAAGAAATAATAATAGTTACATGCCTGTCTAGCCTTTGCCTATGCCTCTAGGAGGTGATCTTTAAGCCCTTGGAAGGTCACAACTCATGTTGCTGCTGCTTTTTGGTGGCACTGAGTTGACTATAATTCAGTCACCCCATGGACATCAGATCAGAACTTGCCCTATCCTACCATCACAATCTCCACCATGCTTAAATCCATAGTTGGACACTGTGTCAATCCACCTCATTCAGGGTCATTCTTCCAACTGACAGGAATGTCTTTATTTATTTGGAAGCTGTAGGTTAGTCAAATAATGTGATTCAGGCTGAGGACCCTGGCTCAAATCAGTCACCAGATTCTCTGAGATCAGTCACTGGGCAGTCATCAGGCCTATGAGCTGAACCCTAAGTAAAAATCCTGACCACCAAGGCTTAGGTGAACTTTCCTGCTTGGAACATTCCGAGCTTACTGACACATGTCAATTCCAGGAAGAACAATGCTCGCCTGGTTCTCCAAAGCTAAGGAGATAACTAGAAGCTCTGTGTCTGAGTTTCCTGGTCTGGCTTTTAGTCTGTGTCCTTTCTCTGTGATAAACTCTAACAGATTTTCATGCTCTCAGTGAGTCAGGAATAACATTTTAGGAATTCCCCAAACTTGAAATTGGTGTCTGAAGTGAGGTTGGTCTTAGATGAACTGTTCCCTAACTTCATAGTTCATTAAATTCTATACAGTAGCTCAAATCTACAGGATATTAAATTGTGGTAAGGACAATTTTTAATTCTTTTAAAAAGCAAATTTGGAGAATACAGTGATGAAGGGTGCTCCAATTTTGGATAGGAATTTAGGGCCAGTCTTGCCATGGTGGCACATTTGAGCAAAGACCTCCAGGAAGTGCTGTGTGTGGTTACCCTGTTCTAGATCCAACAAAGAGAAGTCCAGTGCAGCAGCAGTAAAATCATCAAGGACTGGAGGAGGTTAATGGGGTGGAATGACAAATGTTACAGCATTTAGTTAGAAAACATAGTCTGTTGTTGTTGTTGATTGCCGTTGAGGCGAGCACGACTCATAGTGACCCCATGAACAAAAGACCTGAAGCCTTTCTAGAACTATTGTCACTTTTGAAAATATTGCACTATTTTCAAATAGAGGAGGAGAAAACAAGGAGAAGCAGTGACGGGTATTATGACTTCTAATGTTTCTCTAGGGGCATCTCATGCACAGCCACCACCACATGTCATTTACTATGATGCTGCCACCCTGGTTTTGCCAGAGCTTCCAGACCAAGATAGAATAGAAAGGCAGGCTCGTAATTTACTTCCAAAAACTAGCCGATGAAAATCTCACTGCTCACAACAGTGTCCTATAGGATCCTTGAGTCACAGACCTCCTCAAAGGCAGCTAACAACATTGCTCTTCAGAAGCTATTACTTAGAATCCTTTCTTTCTTCCTTAACAGCAAATAAACTAATTTAATGGCTTAAATCTCAATTCATTATATCATGATCAAACTCAATCACTCAGTGCCACCATATTTTCTTCATGGACGACTATTGGATTTCCAAGACCGTAAACCACATAGGAGATTGCCTGTTTTTCTCCCTGGGACCTGCTAGCCCAAAATGCGAGAGGTTTTGTTTTTTTGCATCTCCCTACAAATGAGAGAATCTGCTTGCATTAAGAAGGTATTATTTTTATTCACATTACTCTTCCCATAAATAACAATGCAATTACTACTGCTTCTAATCAGGATTCCATAAGGATTAATACCTAGTCTTGCTGTGTAACGCGAAGCTACATTCATTCATGCCCCCAAAAATTTACAATATTCTCACAAACAGCCGCTCATCGACATGCAATGTCACTGTCACTGGTTTTTCAGCAACTGGTTTAAGAACAATGTATACAAATTTTGTGAGTAATCCAGTATTTTTATTAAAAAAAAATGTCATGCCCAGCTGGGAGTGCCAAAATTCTTGCAACTCTAACCTACCCATAGTTACAAGAGTCAACGTCTCTTTTCAGATGCCTGGATAATGCAAATAGTTACGCACTCACATTCTAAAGGTGAGTGGTGGCTTGAACCTATCACCAATAGCCTGACAATCTGCTTCTGGAACACCACAGCTTTTAAAACTCTATGAAGCAGCAGTTCTACTCTGCAACATATAGGGTTGCCAGGATTTGGAATCAACTGATAACGAGATTTGGGTTTTAGGTGGTGCAAATAGTTAATGGGCCCCACTGCTACTGAAAGGGTGACTGAGCCCATCCATAGACACTGGAGAAATCGTGGCATCACGTCCTTCAAAAAAATAACTGAAAAGTCTTGTGGAACACAGACCTCCTCTCACAAACAAGTCTCTATGTCAGAATTGGCTCGATGGCATGTGTCTGGGTTTTTTTCCCCGAATGTCTCTTTGCTTGGCATTGATGTCGTGTACTCTCAAGTTGGGACTGACCCATAGCTGACCTTCCAGCGGGTTTTCAGGGGCAGTAAATCACAAGGAAGAAGATTGCTCATCTTTCTCCAGTGGATCAGTTGGTGGATTTGAACTCTTTTATCTTTGGATTGTTAGCACAACTCAGTACTAGGCCATCAGAGCTCCCTTTGCACATTAGGGTTGCTAAATATTGAGTCCAGGTACCAGAGATGAGAGTAGTAGGGTATGAAAATAAAGAGATTGGGACTGGTTCCAGAAATGAGACACCTCCCACTTCTCCAAGCCCTACACTTCTGGGAGTTGCCACCAAGAATGTTCTGGCCTTGCAATTCGTAAGGTTACCCTGGGTTTTTTATGTCACAGCCCGTGCCATATTTCACACATGTAAATAATAACAGAAGAACTAAATTCAAGCCAAAATAAATGGAATTGCTAATTCAGAAACTTCAGTTAATGCTGTTAATCCTTCTGAAACAGCCATTAGCAGGCCCCCATCTCATAGTTCTGTTTACTCAGAACTAAGCAACTTTCACAGCAATGTCCTTGTGCTTCCAAGCTCGCTCTTCTCACTTAATTAGTAAGTAACACACAGTAGCTGGTGACTGTTTTCAGGTGTCATGCACACCCTCTTCTGGTCAGTCAGCAGAAAAACCGATCACTGCTAGAAAAAATTTCTGTATGATTGCAAACACTGGCTAACACAGAAATTTCTCATAAAACTTGAATCTCTTTCCTCCCTTTGTGACCACCAAAAATGCATGACAAGTGTTTCCTAAAAATGAATTCATTCTTCCCAGGTTCTCAAAATTTGTTAACACTGTGACAAATCCCATCAAACCCAGTTTTGAAGGGGTTCAGTCCAGTCCTGGCATATTTTGCAGACAACGAATGAAGATGAAGGAAGTACTTTGCTTAGCAAACCTCACCGCTGATAAAGCAGTGATGAAAGGTCTGCACGCACTGTGGCCATCATACTACCTTTTGGTTGGGATTTCAGGTCTGCCACACCAGCTGTGTGACACTTGTCAGCAAGTCACTCAACATCTATAACTTTGTCACCATCTGAAGTGAAAGAGATAGTAAGTGTCTACTTAAACCAGTTATGGTGAGGATTAAATTAGTTCATTTTCAGAAATGAGTTAAGAGCAGGTACTATGAAAAGAAATCTATAGGGACTTCCATCTAATATAGATTGCACCAGCCATCCTAGATGGAGGTTTCTTATTTCCTACAGACTTAAATTTAAAAAAAAATCATGCAAGCAAAATACTGAAGATCATTCAAAAACGACTGAATAGGGAATTGTAGAAGAGGCCGTGGCACCAGGGATATCTTTGTTGATGTCACATAAACCCTGGCTGAATGTTAAGGAACACCAGAGGAATGTTTATTTGTGCTTTATTGACTATGCTAAGGCATTTGCCTATGTGGATCATGACAAGCTGTGGCTGACATTGAGAAGAATGGGAATCCCAGAGTATCTAGAGGCTGTTGTGTGGATGGAGCAGGGCAGCACTGTTATGATCTGGAATTGGGAAGGGATTTATTCTTTCTCCATACCTATTCAATTGGTATGCTGAGGTGTGGCATCAGAAATGGAGGGAGACTCATAAATAACCTGCATTATGCAGATGACACAACTTTGCTTGCTGAAAATGAGGAGGGCTTGAAACATTTGTTGCAGACGATCAAGGAAAGTAGGCTTCGGTCGGTATGGACTGCATCTCAATGTCAGGAAAACAAATATTCTTACCATTGGACCAATAGACAATTGGATGGAGAGGAGATGGAAACTGTCAACAGCTTCATCTTGCTTGGATCCACAATTAACACCCAAGATAAAAGCAGTCAGGAAATAAGGAGACACATTGCACTGGGAAAATCTGCAGTTAGGGACCTTTCCAAAGTATTGAGATGTAGTGATGTCAGTCACTAAGGTGCGTCTGACTCAGACCTTAGTATTTCCAGTTACTAGGTATGCATCTGAGAGCTGGACAATGAATAAGGATGACAGTATAAGAACTGATGACTCTGAGCTGTGGTGTTGGAGAAGGGCACTGAACATCCCATGGACGACCAAGAGAACGATCAGGTATGTCTCAGAGAGGGTGTAGCCGGAGTGCTCTTTGGAGGCAAAAATGATGAGGCTACACATCACAAACTCTGGACATGTTGTTAGGAGGGATTAATCCTTGGAGAAGGACATGATGTTGGGAAGGGTGGAGGATCAGTGAAGGAGCGTGGATTGACACAATGGGCTTCAATGGGCTCTTGTGTATCACAAAGTGTGAGGAAAGTGCAGGATAAAACAGGATTCAGAACTTTTGATCTTAGGGTCACTGTGAGTTGTGTTCGACTCAACGGCACCTAACAACAACATGTATTTTACTACTTTCCTTGGCAAATCATGTGAGTACTTAACAATACAATGGCTGGACTTTAATTTTGGAGGAACATTCTTCTAAGTGGTAAAGCACTCTTCTGTCAATATGCTGTACTGAAGTAACTGGGGGTTGCTGAGCTGAGCCTTGTGCCACAAGGGTTATCAAAGGCCACAATGGTTACCCATGGTGGACAGTGTTTGGTGGAGCTCCCAGTTTAAAAGAGGTTTGGAAGCAGGAGTAGCATCCACTTCCTAAACAATATGCCTCTGGAAACTCTATGAACTTTGATAAATGATAGTTGTAGAGGGGCTTCAGGCCTTTTGTTCATAGGATCACATGAGTCGTGCTCTACTAGACAGCAATCAACAACAACAACAACATTGAAATAATACACTACTTTTCAATAATAATTTTATTAGTTACAGAATAATCCCCACTAGTATTTACATAGTGCAAAAAGCTGTTATTACTCCTAGAATGTGATATAACAATTATCCTTCACACAGCAAAAGCAAGATGAAAATGCCTTCATGTTATAATTCTCACTAATTTTTACTAGCATTTAATTAGAGCATTACAATTAAGACGTTAAATCATAAATTCATGTGGTATATTTAGAAATTAAATTACAAAATAACACAAATACTTTGAAACTGTAATGTGCCAACAAAGTTTAAATTTTAACATTCATTAAAATTCAGATTTCAATTAAAATATTCAAATATTTTTACTGATTCCATAATGTATGAGTTTGAAAGATCAAGTGAGGATGATGATATCTGTAAATAAAATATTTCATAGAGTATCTTTTAAATTAATAAGCACTAAACTAACTTCTTAAGATTAAGTTAATGTTCTAATCTGTTGGCACAATACACAGAAAATACTTAAATGACAGGGTTTTGTTTTTTTAGCAAACAGCAGCTTTATAAACAATAATACTTCTTTCTACATGTATTTAAAGTAACAATGTGTTAAGATTTGTTTTATGTTAAAAGTTGAAAAATGAAGGTAGACTTCACTACTCATTTGCACATTACAATTCCCATCCCACCCACTTCCCCAGCTTAAGAAATCAGACAAGTGCATTATTTGGATATTAATTTCTTAATATTTAAACTATGTGAATTCCTTTTGACTACTTCTTTTCCAAATACTGGAAGCATATAAAATACCTCTCTGAAAAAATGACCTCCAGTCAAAAGTCTTTAAAAACTTTCAATGTATAACACACATCAGTTTTTTCCCATGTCTAGTCAAAAGAAATATATTACATCATTTACAAACATTTAAACCAAAAAATTACGCTAATAATAACATTTGTCTTTTGAGAAGTAATCTTCACAGCAAATCTACTGAAGCAAAAAACTAATCTGGGGAGTATACTTCATATTGTAATTCACATACTTATATACTGAAATAGAAATCTAATATTAATTATTGCCAGTAAAACAATCTATACAAACCGAGGAAAAAACATTACTATTTTTTATGAAAAAATTTTACTCTTACCATTAGATTTCTTTCTAGATCTCCAAAGAACCATCCTACCTTGCAAAAAAGCAACAAAAACCACAACACTGCTAATTTTCATACAGTCTCAAAATTCTATCATTTAATATCTATAAATCCCAAAATTTATATAAAGGAAATAAATTATAAGGACATTATTAATACTTACTTAAGCATATCTCAACATAGTAGCATTTCCTTTATTAAATTTTGGTTTAATAGACGTGACCTGTCACCTACATAAAACAGGGCTGTGGTCCCGTGGGTTTGTTGGCTGAAGAGGTACTGTATATGTGGGAGTACTTATTGAACATACAATTGAGCATCTCTGAAATCTAAAACAAAATGAAAAGTCATTAGTGCTCTGAGGATTTCCATACTTCTCTTTTGATACAAATGTCAAAAATTGAAAATGACAACCCATGTTCAGAAGAGATATAAAATATAAGAAACCTTTGAAAAGCCATTATACCAAGATCAAGAGTTACCTGAATCACTGACATCCAAGCTAAGGAAATTTACACCATAAAAAGTATGAAAGATTTTTAAATGTACTTTTAAGATTGTCAGTAATTCAAAGCTCTATCATTTCTTGAAATTCAACTAACACTTTGAAATGTGTAGAGACAGTAAGATCTGCCACTTACGAATTAATTTCATAGGCTTCATTCCTTCCACCTCGTGTTCCTCTAAGTGCTGGATGCTTAGTGTCTAAGTAGTCTGCCTTGGAGAGGAGCTTAGACAGGACAGTAAGGTCCCCTTTTAGCACGTTAACAAGGTTGACAGACTTGACATTTTCTACACAGCTGTGCTCCTAAACTTTCACAATTCCCAAATCAATCATCAAGAATCCAGTCTAATAAAGAAATGCCAGCACTGTAAACACATACAGTAGTCCCATGCATTCAGTCAATCTGGCCAAGTCTCTTCTTCTGCCTCTCTGAGGCAAAGGGACTGCCATACTGACCAGGACAGGGAATATAGCCCGTCCTTTCCGATTTCATATATGCTAAGAAGAGCTTGAACGAACCCTGGTGGTACAGTGGTTAAAACATCAGGCTAACTGAAAGGTTGGTGGTTTGAGCCCATCGGCTGCTCCGCAGGAAAAAAGAAACAGAAGTCTCCTTCCATGAAGGTTTACAGCTCTGGGGGTCCTATATGGTGGAGCTCCAAGCTATCCTATAGGGTCACTATGAGTCGGACTGGATTTGACAGCAAAGGTTTTAGTACTGGCTATAAGTGCTTTTAAGGGGAAAGCTGCGCTGTATGTCTGTACAGTCAGGTGGGTGGGGAGAATTTAGAACGAAGACTGAAAAATAGCTAATTTATAATCCTCCCACCATTACATAAAATCAAGAGAGGTCACTAAAGTCCAGCTAGTGACCAACTAGCTATAATGAAACATTCAGCTTAGTAAGTGATTTTTCCCAAACAGGTAAACACACATTCCCAGGGAAGGGCAGAGATAAACAGTGATGATAAAACCTGCATTTACCTGCATCTGCTAAATCATCTAATAGTTTCAGCACATTAAAACAACTTCCTCTTTTCTTCTAAAACTTTCTCAACCAAGCCTTGATTTATCAGTTTACATATACACACAGTAAGTTGGGCAAAGTTCCGTTTTCCTGACCTCCTGTCAATAACTCTGGCTGATGTTATGTGAAGTGCTCAAGGCTAGGCACAAAATAAATATTAAAGAAAAGGTGAAACTGTCCCAATTGGGACAGGTTTGGATACTCAATCAGGTTCCTATCTTAAATCAAAAGGATCCAGAATCAAAAGCATGCAAGAGGACACACCAATACAAAAGTTTTGTTTCTAAATATTTTAAATATAAATTCTGCAGTCATACAATTGGTTATTTCTCACCTGTCAAAATTTGACTAGTTTAACATAAATAAGATCATGTACAAGAGTATTCCTGAGGTAAGTAAGAAGCAAAAATGAAACAGAATAGCGAAGATCCTATTGTGGGTGATTTTTCACTACCACAGAAAACATCTATCACTTTTCACAAAGAAGGCCAGTCATAACCTTCCTTTGCCAGTAAAAGTTTTAAAGGTTGTTTTAGCCCATCCCAATTTCAATCTGTCACATGATCAGTGACTTCTGAACAAGTACTTGTAGAACAAATAAGATTTGCATCAATATTTATTAATTCTGATTCTTTCTTTTCTTTTTAAAAGAAGTCCAAATAACTTTCTAGTCAGACAAAGTTAAAAGTCAAAGAGACAGTCTTGAAGAAAACACTGGTACTTGCACCTAACCAAAGACCTTTGATTTTTAGCTTCCAATGCAAGTCTAGGCATTTAAAACTTATGTTCCTTAAAACATAGTCTTTTCTTTTTTTAAAAAAGAAAATTCATTACTTTCCACTATAAAGTAAACGGAAATGGATCTGAATTTTACACATAGTTCTTAGACACGAGGATGCCAATTAAAAGCTAAATTATAGATCACAACAAAGTAAGTAAAAGATAGCTACAAAAATATTTCTGTTGAGAATTAAATACACATATTAAATACTGAACAGTGCAAAATGTTGAGATGAAGCATAAAAAGCAATGGCTGCAACCCTTAACACAGTTGAAGACAGACATAAGACATTTCCTGAGTTACATATTTTGGGGTGTACAGTTAGAATCAGAGTGCTCTTTGTTCAGTGAATTGCAATTACTGGGTTTCTGCTGCTCATGACTCGCTTGCTGGTCAGTAGTCCATGCCTCACTATCCATCCCTGGTTCCAGTGGTTCAGGCCCCTCTGCTTCCTCTTCTCCACTCTGTTCCACATTGTCTTCTTCAGAACCATTAAGGGTTTTTCCAAGCTGAAGGGTTTCCATAGTTCTCTGGGTCTCTGAGACCCAAGACTCAATTCTACTATTGAGCTGCACTTCTACAGATATGGGTTCATGAGTATAATCTTCCTCTTCCTCCTCATCCTCATCATCTTCTTCTTCAAGCATGCCAGGTACGAGTGTGCTAGTAGTGCTGGTGATGGAGGAATTCAAAATATCTCGGCAACTGCCATCTAAAGAGCCAGTCTCTGTGCTCTGCTGTGAGGCCCATTCCAAGTCATCTGGCTTCGCGTCCTCTTTATCACTTGCTGTTGACTTCCCAGGGTTGGGAGCTGAGGTAGTACCGCCTGCAGTCAGCAATGATGGCTGCTTACCAACTGGGGTTGTGTCGAATGGAAGTTTACTGGATTTTTCCGAGATGCTGTGCTTACAGGAAACCTCCTTCTCATTTTCCGATGTTTCTAGTCCATCTGAAGTTTCCACCATGTTTCTCCAATTTGTTTCTGCAAATATTAAAACAGACTTTAAAAAACGCCCAAACCCAGACATTGCATCAGAATCATGTTACTTTCTAAAAACTCAAAACGTAAGAGGGAAGAACAAAAACCAGAATTTTGTTGGCTCTGCCACTGAGTGGAATAACTAAAATTAATTCGTTTTAAAATGAAATGTAATAAAGAGAAAGTAAATCTCAAAAAGAGTGTTCTCAAAGTAAAGACAATGGTAATAATCTTATTTTAAATGATAGGAAGCCAGTTTAGGAATCAGAAGATGAAACAATATTTTGCCACACATATACATGACTCCCCACTTTTTCTCTATCATTGTTTTCAAATGAAAACAGTCCTCTAGCAGCTTAGTAGTAAAGAATTTCACTGCCAATGCAAAAGTTCACAGTTTGACTGCCCCAGCTGGTCCACAGGGAAAAGATGGGCAATCTACCCCCATGCAATTTAATGCCTCTGAAAACCCACTTGGAGGGTCAGCTACAGGTCAGTTCCAACTAGACAATAAAAACAATAGTATTATAATTTTATAGATAAAATTCTCTTAAGTTGCAATGAAATAAACAAGTACATAGTAGCTCACTCGTGTTCAGATGGGAGATTTAATTATCATTTACTATTGCAGAGATCATAGTACTGCTACTGGTGTCTAGGCACTTTCCTGTGGCTATTTCAAATTTACAATGGACCTTTCCCACCCTTACTCTAACTACAATCTCCTCTTATCCTCTCATGCTGTAAGTAGCATTATCATTTATTTACTCAGCAGCAAAACAAATCTTGCTATAATCTTTAAGCATCCTGTTCTCCCTTATCTCACTGAATTCTTCATTATAATAACTTTCAGCTCAAAAATTGTTATATTTGGACCCTTCTTCCCATTCCCATCACTAACTTACTTAGTTTTTTCTCTTGCTATCTGCCTGCATTATCTTTTTCAATAGACTTGTTAAGTGATCATATCATGCCCATTTAACAGGTTTTTCCATTACCACAGGATAGGATCCAAACCAAGCTCCTTAGCTTGGGACCAGCCTTTTTGTAGTCTAAACCTCATCTACCTTTCTGGTCACTGCAGTCCCATTATCAGCCATACCTCCCATTCTCAGCATTACCCTACACACTTCTGCCTTAAGCTGTTCTATGTCTATGACTCCATCACCTTTCACATTCCTATGCATCCTTGATTGCTGTCCTTAGCTGTCAGTGACCCCACAGGGTAGAGATACACTGCTCCCCACCAGGTTTCCAAGGCAGTGAATCTTGGTGGGAACAGACTGCAACATCTTTCTCCCACAAAGTGGCTGGCTGTCAGATTTGAACTGAAGACCTTGAATTAGCATCTGAATGCTTAATCACTGTACCATCAGGGCTCCTCTAATAAGCAGAGTTGTCAACTAAGGTATTATTTAGCAAATGCCTATTATGTGCCAAGATCTAATCCTTAAAGAACTGAGAGTTGAATCAGGATTTATGTTCAACACTAATTATTTCATGGAAAATGGACAGAATAGAGACTCAGATCAGGTAGAAAGAAAAACATAAAGAAGGTAGAAAGCAAAATATATAGATAAATAGCAAGGGATAATAAGACTGAATTATTACTAACAGAAGGAACATTTCTATTCTATCAATGTTCCACAAAGATCACAGCCTTGGAAACCCTCCAGGATAGTTCTACTTCATCATATGGAGTCACCAGGATTTAATCCACTCAACATCAGTGGGGAATGGTGTTCCCTAGCTCTTTCTCGAAACTGTAGAAATCAAAAGAAAACATCTTAGAAAATGTGCAAAAGGGTAAAGTAGACACTGTTTCTTGTCTATACAATATTCATTCCCCTTTACTCCTGGCTACAAAACTTCCAGTCTCAGAAAACAAATTAAAATAGTTCTTAACCTGTCATGGTATTATACCATCCCACTTTTTTAAAGTACTCTCTTCCATGTCTGTTCTGTGAGCAATTCTGCCTAATGAAACCAAAGGGCAAGTCATCTGAAAACTTTTTCCTTGACAAGAGGAGCATGTTTGTGGAATCTCTTGCTTTTTATTATAGCTGTAATGTCCAGAGCTGCAGCAGTCACAAACAAACATGAAATAAGCACGAGAAGAAGCCACACACTTAGAATGGATAAAAGAAAGTGCAAAGAACCCTGATATCACTGTTGAACTAGTCTATCAGCTCTGAGCAGCTTAACTTTTGATTTTATATGCAAAATAATAAAACACTGTAAATTCTTAAGGGAGCACTGGTGGCTGGCAGGTAAGGAACTGTGCTGTCTACTCGAGGTATGTGGTTCCATTGTACAGCTGCTCTAAAAGAGAAAGATGGAATATCACCTCCTGCGGAATTTACTGCCTCTGAAAACCCACTGAAGGGGACAATGGTATCTCATCAACAACTACAAATTCTTAAGGAAGCTCTAATGGCCTAGTAGAAAGTTGCAATGCCAATCCAAAGGCTGGTGGTTCCAATTCACTAACTGTTCCACAGAAGAAAGACAATCTTCTGTGCAATTTACAGCTGGAGGGTCAACTATGGGTTGGTTCTAACAACAGCACTGAGTTTTTTAAATTTAATTTCTTAGGCCTTAATAAATAGGTTTTTAGATTTCTAGTAGAATGTAACCAGTACTGACAGAACTTTGAATGTTTCTCGCAATGGTATTTATGATTATTTCTGCCCATTTTATTGGCATTCTGATACCTTAACTCATTATGGTTGAATTTGTAAAATTCTAGTATCTGTCTCAATGACACAATCTTAAAGACTAAAGACAGCCAAGACCAACCTCTTTATTTTACTAAGGAGAAATCTGAGAACCAGAGTCTTAGTCACTCATGCCTAATTCCCCCAGGAAGAATGTAAAAATCCTTTAAGATGTTAATTTTTTAATACCTTGAATCTCACACTTTTTGCAAACATACATCTGTTTCTATTATACAACTTCTCTTTATATTTTCCCTTATAAAATTCCCTTTTCTACTGTCTGTCTACATAGCTCTAGGAATTTACTATGCAGTTTGTCTAGGGAATTTGGCACATACATATAAAGAACTGATCTCACAAAATTAACACTTTATCCTCTTCGTTTACAACAAGTATCATGGTAACAAAGTACCATCTACCATGACCAGTACTTCTCTACCAGTTCTAATTTTTTAATTGCATCTGATCTAGAGCTTTATCAAAAGTATAAAAAATATTTAATGACAATCACAGATTGGGACACCAGAAAAGAAAATGTAGAAAGGAAAGATGGACTTAGTTTTCAAAATTTTAGGTGGCAACAAGCTACATGGTAAATACTCAGATGCATTCAAAAGAGAAATAAGAAAAGGAAGACTAAAGAAAAAAAGATTAATTCAAGTATTACAGAAAGTAAGCAAGGGAACTAAAGATGTAAGAAAACAATGTTACTTTAAACACTGGAGAAAATGTCCTATTTCTTTTTTTTTAACTGTACTAAAATTCAACTCAAAACAAATGTCACACATCTAGATTTTATAAAGCTTGGTCTGAACAGTATTCTAGATTTAATAAATATAAAATTTTAATCATCAATTTATAAAATTATGATGATACAGTGTTCATTTAATTATATGGTACAGGTAGGGTGATTTGTTTCAAAATCTCCCTGTGTTTTTTCCCTTTTCACATTTTGTAACTGTCATCAAATTTCACAGTCTCAATGTAATTTTTCAAACTTTGATAACCAAGAATACTGATTTTTCATTGCACTGCAATCCCAGAGGTATGTGGTTTAAATACAATAGATGCTCTGCTTGAAAAGGAGGGGCAATCTCCTCCTGTACCAGTCAGATCCGATTTGATGGTACACACACAAAAACATAATAAAATAATTTTTTTTAAAAAAAAGATATTTCAAAAATCATTTTAAGGAGGGAAAAATTAAGTTGGTAGCAACTTACCATATTCTTTTTCATTTACTTCAGATATGGGTTCAGAAATAACGCTGCAGAAAGAAATGGCACTTGCTGCAGAGGGATTCCGAGAATGTCCCATGTGGTGCGGTACCTTTTTCACATTCTTTAAGGCTTCTTCAGCCTGTTCTTGTTCCATTGCTGCAACCATGTCTTTATATGCTTTCCTGGCTTCTTCAGTAAGCTCTACTAACTTATTAAACAGGCTCTACAAATAACAAGAAATTCTGATTAGTTCACTTTTATTATAGTTTCTACATTTTTAACAATTTTCTCTATACTTTAGAGAAAATTCATTTTCTATTTCATTTTCTTTACATACTTTATATCAGTACAAAATCCAAACGGTATATAAACCACAAAACCTTATAAAATATTTGGCAACATATATTATTATTATTTATTATTATGGCTTATCTCTATTAAGAAATATCTCTTCTGTTTCGTACTTTTAAGAAGCACAAAATCCAAATGCTTTTCAAATCACAGAACCTTATACAAGACTAGTTTACATATATATTGATTATTTCATTCTCACAAGTCTGAAGAAATTCTCTAATGCTAGTCACTAAATATATGAAAACTTCTTTCAGAACTTTATTAATTCAATAAAGCTACCCTGTATACTACAGAAGGTACCAACAGTTATTAAGGAACTTTTCACATCTCAAAAGAGAAGACACAAGACATTTATAAATCAAGACACAGCACCAGAAATGCCATGATACATATAAACTGTGTGGCATTTGAAGGAGACATCAAACCTGTTGAGTATCAGTGAGGAATTCATAAAGATGGCATCTGATATGGTCTTGAAACAGGTAAATTTTTAGCACTGGAAATAGGGCATTTATTTTTAGATAAAAATGAAAACTTAGACAAAAGATATGAATATGAAAATATAAGGCTTAGTATCTGAGCAATAAAAAAATCCTTTTAAGATGGGATATAAGGGAAAAAATGCATGCAAGTAATAATACCCAGGAATGTAGAAAAAGGTCATTTCCACAAGAATTAAAAGTCCCCCATAATTTTCACTTTTTAGAAAAACTTAACAATTTTTTTTTAAAGTTCATGGTGAGTGTAGTTAGCTAGGGTCTAAAGAATGACTGAAAATATGACACAAGACAGACACCCAAGGTAACTGGTCTAAACGCAAATTACATAAATACATATAGCTTGGAAGTACATGAAAAGCTAATCATTAATATACTTGACATAGTGTTCAAATTCCAGTATACAAAGATGAATAAAATGTACATGAAAGAGAAAACAATAATACAAACTTTTAGAAAATACACTCAATAATTAAATTCTGAAAAATAGTAAATTTCTCAGATTAAGTACAAAGAAAACCTATCAAAGACAGGTTATATGTGAATATCAAAAGAGATATACAAACAGAAATGGGGTAGAGAGAAACATAACAAAAGCAAATTAATGTGAGAAGATTTTAGATATTAATTTCTTGTTGAATCTCTCATTTTGTTCTTCTATTTGTTTCCTGATGTCTAAGGACTTAGTTTTCTGTTTGCTTATGCCTTTCTTTACATATATTTACCATCATGGTTTGAAATTTATCAGTTATTCACATTACTCTTTAAATTTTTTATTCTGCTTTTTGGGGGGAATATTTTTTAGATGGGTGTTCTCATAGGACCATGGCCAAGCAATGCACAGCTGTCAGCCAAAAGGTCCAAGGTCCATCCTCTCTAGCCAATCTACAGGAGAAAGACAGCTTCCTGCTTCCACTAAAGCTGACCACCCTGAAAACCATGTGGGGAAGCTCCAGCTCAAGACAACAGAGTTGCTACTAGTTACATTCTCGTAGCAGCAGTGGATTTGGTACCTGCTCCTAAACTTTGGCTTTTCCCCCAATGCTGATCCATTTATAGATTTTGAATTTTGAGTTGCATGAGTTGGTGGAGACAGCCAAGCTGGTCAAAGATATAGACATAGGTGATGCTGTTGTGAGCTGTTGAGTCAGAGCTGACTCTCCAATGGGTTTACAGAGGCTGTAAATCACACAGGAGACTGCCTAGCTTTTCCCATGAAGCAGCTGGTGGACTCTAACTGACTACCTTTGGGACGACACAGTGAAACTCCTTACCACAAGGCCACCATAGCTCCCTGACAAAGATGGTAAGGTTCAAATTTCCTATGGCAAAGTCCTCCATAGTTTTTCCTCATGGGTGTCACTACAAATGTCCTCTGATGATGTCCCTCCAGGGATGCCATTTTTCTATTTGCACTGCCTATCCTATGAAGCATCTTCTTTCTGCTGTTACTTTTGCAGTTCTTCCTGGTTTGGTGCCCAATGGCTCCAGCCTCCACAAAACTCTACAACATTCTCTCACAGCACCAGGGTTCCCCATGGACCATCCCAACTGTGCTGCTTGTGAACGCTCAAGGCTAATATATACCAATTTAAAAGAAGCTACAGATACCTCACATGAGCTCACTTTAAGTGTTTCCTGTCTGGAGTACTGCCTAACTTCATCTCTCATCAATGGCTGTGATAAAGGAGTGTTCTAGATGTTAGTGGGTAAGTTCCAACTTTTGTGCCTCTATGTCCCTCATTCTCTCCTCTTCTGGAGTCATTCTCCTCATCACATCAGCTGCCACTTAGACGTCAAAGATACGTGTTTTTTATAATTGTCCAGTGGGTTTTGGGGAGAGTAAATAGGAAAGTCATTTTACCATCTTGCTCTGCCCTTCTACAAATTATTTCTGAAGCAACTTGAGAAAAAAGTCTTAAAATGGTCTTAAAGTCTTAAATAATTGATGAGTTCTACTCTAAATGAGTAACCATCATATTAATAACCATCCTGTTATATTATCCAGATAACCATGCTATGTTAGCCAATGGTAAGAGATGAAAGGCATTATGGATGCAAAATTATTCTGTCTACTTACTAGTTTAGAAATTCCCATTTTCTAAAGGAAATCCTCAAGGACGCTTTCTCTATTTACTCTTTATAGTTACAGACTAAAACAATTATTTTCCATTTCATAATACTAAACATTTTTCTCAGCAATTAAATAAATTAGTAAGCATTTGTAATTGAGTCCAGGAAAAAAAAAACAAAACCCAAAAACACACTTTAGCAGAAGAGGAATCAAAATCTTCAAAATGCTGAAAGTAGTAAATGTTTTCACCTCTACTGGGATGGTAAAGGAAAAAACTCACCAAAATGGGTAAACTTACTTCATGAGTCATGACTGCTTCTAAATACATTAACATAATACTGACATGTGTCAACAAAAAATGTGCTACTTGAAGGGTGTGGAAAATGTGAAGGGAGTGTCTCCTCTGAATTCTTACCTCAGCACCAAAGTAGTTGAAGATTCCCACTACACTAACAGGAACCAGCTTGTTCACACAGCGTCCTAGAGCTTTTCTTCCGAGGGCAAAAACAAAAGGAATTTCTTGTTCCCGTGCCATGGCTATCACATTATAGAGAGCCTCATCCAGGCCACCTAAGAAAGTCATCACAGGCCAAGATTTAAACATCATTTTCTAAATGAAGTTAATGTAACATCCAAACAGACAGCTATACCACAGCACCTAATGGGTTTAAGAACATTCAGTAGACTTCTCCATACAATCTCTTTCTGGAATTGGCACTATGTGTAGTTAATAGATGTTTAGATTCTTTTCCCCCAAAATTCTTTCACAAGTCTTTTTGTCTCAAATTTAATTCAACCAACATTTAGTTAATTTAACAAACACTCATTTTTCCAAACTCTCATCTCAGCAGTAAGCTATACATTACTAATTTTATTGGTATTTCTTCCCACAAATATGTCTACTACTATTGCTGGTAATGCTACTCAATACATCTGCCTGCTCTTCCACAAAAAGGCTTCATACACTCAGATGTCAACTCTCTCAAAAGATTCAGTATAAAACTGTTAGTATAAGAGAGATATGTAGCTACTAAGACCTTTATCATTTTTCTTCTATTAGAGGAGAGGGACATTAAAAGAAAATTCAAAAGCTTAAAAAGTAGAATATGAGGGGAGCTCTGGTGGCCTAGTGGCAAGAAGATGCAACTACAATCCCAGAGGTGCACAGTTCGGATCCACCAGATGCTCTGCCGGGGAAGGAGGGGCAATCTCCTCCTGTACCAGTCAGATCTGATTTGACGGTACACGCACACAAAAATAATAAAATTTAAAAAAAAAAGTAGAATATATTCGTGTAGATTAAAAATGAACTCTTACTAGTCCTTATTCTGAACGTAAAAGAGTTGCTTGATAGTCACTTGGTGGATTCTCATTCTAAAGTCTTCATGAAAGGTCAGAGATAAAAAATTTCTTTACAATCCAGTATATCAATTATACCTCTTAATTTTATATTTAAAGATTTTTATTTTCTTCTCCCTTATTCAGTATT
Organism: Elephantulus edwardii; assembly: GCF_000299155.1. Taxonomy (NCBI): domain Eukaryota; kingdom Metazoa; phylum Chordata; class Mammalia; order Macroscelidea; family Macroscelididae; genus Elephantulus; species Elephantulus edwardii. The sequence goes on from NW_006399914.1 coordinate 4,311,350, forward strand.
TTACTATAGATCTAAACTCAGTTACTGAAAAAGGCACACAGCTTCCACTTTCAAATTCTGTAATTACATAAAATATATATCAACAAACTTCTAAAACAAATTTCTATACCTTTTGACTGAATTTTTTCACAGTTTGGAGAAATTATAACACACTTTATCTTGTTTAACTTCATATGCTTAGTAACCTCTCTGAGGCCCATAACCAGTCGTCTCCTGGCTTTTGCTTTTACAGGATCCTTTTGATAAATGCGTTCCTGGAAACTGACAAGCTCTTGGAGAAGAAGAGTCACACATTCATCAATCTCTTTACAAAGAACCTGATTACAGTATCTGTAAAGGAGAGCAAAAACAGACAATTCTGTTCTGATTCATTTTCCTGTTATTAAATATTTAAGAAAAAAATATATACGAGGTTTTCATTAAAAGTCACGGCTAAAACATCTAAAATCTTTCAATCAATTTAGAAAAACAGAAGAATGATTTGGATTTGTCATGGTGTCTAATTCCCACTGTCTACTGGTAGCCTTCAATATGAATTACATCTCAGTAAAAAGACAAAAATCTTCACAACTGGGCCACTAGGCATTATCATGATAAGATGGAAAAAAGATAGAAAGTGTCAACAGTTTACTTTTATATGGATCTACAATGAACACCGTTGGGATCAAGAGTCAAGAAATCAGAAGATATACTGCATTGGGCAAGTCTATTGTGAGGAACCTCTCCAAAGAACTGAGGTGCAATGATACCAGCTTAAAATTTTAGGTTTTATGCCTGATTCAAATTACAGACTTCTCAATCACTTGCCAAGCATCTGAGAGCTGGACAGATATGGATGACAGAAGAAGAACCAATGCCTTTAAGTTGTGATATTGGAGAACAGCACTGAATATCCCATCTTTTTATCTTTTAATAAAAATAACAAAGAGCTATGTCTTGAAGAAATTACAGCTAACGTGCTCTTTGGAGGGAAAGATGGCATAGCTTCATTTCACATACTTTGGGCATGTTGTTAGGAGGGACTATTTCTTAGAAAGAGACATCATGCTTGGAAAGGGAGAGGGTCAACAAAAGAGGAAGAAGACTCTCAAAAGGATAGACTGAAGAAAAAGCCCAAGATAAAAAAAAAAAGGATAGACTGACAGTGACTACAACAATGGGCTCAAGTATGTCATGGTGAGATGAGGAGAATAGCATTTAATAGGACAAAGTTCAGATCTGTGGTTTGTAAGGGTTGGTAGAGTCATAGAGTACCTAACAACAAGCTTGTATATATAATGTCAAGGAAGTATTAGCTCAACTCCTGGGTATTAAATTCTTAAGGATATAAATCAAGTGTCGTTTTGCTTGTAAAAACAGCTATGTTTCTGATAAGGAGATACAGTGATAAAATTACAAAATATCAAATATGCTTTGTAGCAGGAAAAGAAACTGAAGGTCTTAGTATCAATAATTTATCTTTTGAGTGTGGATAAACCAGTCTCTAGGTACTGCTTACTAATTTATAAAATTAAGAAGGTAGGCAGGACAGATTCAATAATTTCCCTAGCTCTAAAATTCTATAGTTACGAAGAATAAACTAAAAAATTAAACTGAAGCCAAAACTAAAGACATATTGAAGCAGAAGTCATACATCTTTATGTCAAGCAGAAAATAATAGAATGAGACTTTGTCTAATTTCTAATCTGGCATAAAAGACAAACCAGTTTCCACCTGTGAACTCAAAGCTCAAACTCAACGCTATTGAATCAGAACCAACTTGTAGCTGACCCTCCACAGGTTTCTGAAGCTATCAGTGGCACTGGATGAGACTGCTCATCTTTCTCCCACTGAGTATCACTGGTGGATTAGAACCACCAAAGAGGCACCTTTGGGTTCGCAGAACAACTCCTTACAGACTTCTACACCAAAGCTACCAGAAAGAAAGGTTTCTCTGGCTAGGGGAACCCAGGACAGGGGGGGCTGAGACCATGAAACCTATAGGGAGTGTCAAGTTAACATTATCTAGGGGCAAATTCTAGCCTCTATCTTCACAAAAGAAAGGAAAAAAGAAAAACTTAGGCCTACTCTTCTTTAGGGAGAAAATATTTTGTTTGGAGAATTCTTTTAGATTTATGTGAAAACTATTTAAAGTAGTAGGAGTGTGACACTACTTCAGAAGAAAGGAATAATGGCACAGATTTAAGTAATAAAGACTTTGATTGGTTAAGTATGCAAAATTAAGAATAAAACATCAAACATGTAATGTTCCTTTTCCTTCAAGTTGTTTATTTCATACATATGTAACATTTTATTCCCCAAGTATTTCATTTGGTCCACATCTGCTACCTGACATTTAACTGACTTCACAATAAAAGAAACAGAACAAACCAATGTGGTTCAGATTCACAGATGATATTTTTCAAAGTACTCTTTCAGATGTTGTTTTTAAGAGGAAAATGACGTTTACCAGAATATTAAAATTCTAAAATCTACAATAATACGAAAATTATAAAATTCTCTGAAATAACAGTTAGTACAAGGGAAGTCAAAGGTATGATATTATGTTATTCCCTATGTTAATTAGCTTGATTTTAAAATTTAAAAATGTTTGTTCAAAAACAAATAGCTTTTTGAACTAGATTGCATGCTTTAGGTAAACAAAGTCTACGAAACTATCAATGGTTAGAGAAATATTCTGAAATGTCAGAAATATGAACCAAAAAGCAAAATCATTTTTTCAAGTATCTTCACACTTATGGCCGCACTATAAGGATACAAAAATACAACACTATAACATATAATATGCTAGACTTCCAGTGTATAATCTCTATGAAATATAAAGAAAATACATTTACAGTGTGACTCTTCTATATGAACACTGGTAGTTGACAAAAGGAAAACGTTTTACTTATTATAATAACAGCTGTTAAATAAGATCCGAAAATTTAAATAACTTTGCTATCTTGTTAGCTTGACTAAGTAAAAATGACAATAAATTCTGATCCTTAAACTAGCCAAACTCTATAATAAGAATAAAACTTACTCTCGAAACCGTTTGCTGTGGATTTTGGTTATTGTTGAAGATGCCATTGGACTTCCTATCCCAGAACTAGCAGGAGACCCTTGGGACACAGGTGTCATACAATATGGTGAGTTTTGGCTTGCAGGAGAAAGTGAAGTATCACTAGGCATGCTCAGTCCAGTATCTGAAGAAACACCAGAAAGTATTTAGAAACTTGAGATTCAGAAAGGTTCTATACTGATAAAAATAATTTAGAATGTCAACTATCTTTTGAATCCCTTTCGAATAAGTCTAGAAGCTAACAAGGTGAGTAATTCTTATCACAATTTTCATACACTGCAAAAAGAAAATCTAAAGGTTGTATACAATAGAGTCAGAACTGACCCATAGCTGACCCTCCAGTGGATTTTCAGAGGCTCTTAACCACATGGGAGGAGACTGCCCATTCTCCTATGGAGCATCTGATGGCCTTAAACTGCGTACCTTAGGGACTACAGCACAGCTTCTTGCTAGTAGGCCACCAGAGCGCCTATTAAAATATACTCTTAACAATTAAACATAGCTTGGAAGATTCCACAAATGTGATAAATGATCAAATTATCTAAAATGTGTATTCGTAGGGGACTAGAATGAAACAATAAAGGTATTAATCTCTGAACCTCTTTCCAGCAACTTAATTAACAATATTTACACACACACACACACACACACACACACACACTTACACTTATTTTTAGACAGTTAAATAGCAAAGTTAGATACCTATCTCTGTATCAGGTTATAAATTGTTTGATAATAATCAGTTGACTATAAATTTTACCATAAGTTCTACAATTCTTTTCCCCACTTACTAAAGTACATATGCTCAAAAATCAAAAAACCCATCCAAAAAAACCAACAAAAACCTAAATCACCACACACAAGAAAAAAACAACCAAAAAAGCCCAAACCCTTAAAAGTCACTGAGTTGGAACCATGACCCTTCATTGGGTTTCCAAAGCTCTAAATCACACAGGCACATGGAGAAAGACTGCTCATCTTTCTCTCAAGGCTGCTGGTGGATTCAAAGGCCAGCCTTTGGATTAGTACTGCAATTCGCTACAGACACCACCACCAGAACTCCCTTAACAGTATATATGACAGGGGGCAGGAGGTGGCAGGGAGGAAAATGTGCAACAATGAATGGATGGAAATCCATACAAGGTCTCTATTTTAAAAAAAGTATATATGGCAGATGTTAAAAAAATATTACCTGAATTAAAGATGGAGATACTTAAATACTCAGGGAATCATATTAAATTGCAAACAAAAAAATAATCCTAGCCAAATAAATCCTGGTTAAAGAATCCTTGTAAGTAAACTAATTTTTTCTAAAAATATTAGAATGAACACTGTTGCTCAATCTATGTGTAAATTAGGTTTAAATGTTGGAAAAGGTAAAAGACTATATACTATCAGAAAAAGACTTAGCTGAGTCTTAGAATTACTTTCTCATGGTAATAATTGTTTTAGAAGAGATGTGTAATTATGCTGAAGTAGTAAGGCTAATCATATGGGCTCACTATTATATAATATTGAACCTGAGTGACAAAGTGGATTCTGCAATGCAACAGATTTTTGCCATTCTATAATCATTAAGGATGTGCATTAATTTAATAAAAAACAAATATAGTCATATAAAATATACATGATAACAAAAAACTTTACAGAGTGTACCAGCAACCAGGAAATCAAAAGATGAATTGCATTGGGAAAGTCAGCTGTCAGGGACCTCTCCAGAGTACTAAAGAGCAACAACGTCAGTCTGGAGACTAAGCTGTGCCTATCCAGGCCATGGTCTTCCCAATACTTTCAATGCATTATAAGGCTGGAAAATGACTAGGGATGATAGGAGAATTGATACCTTTGAGCTGTGGTGCTGGGGAAGATTCCAACCATGGACTGCTGCAAGAACAAATAGATTTGTTCTGGAGAGGGTAAAACCAGGCCGCTCTTTGGAGGCAAGGATTCTGAAGCTCTGTGTGATATACTCTGGGCATGTTGAAAGGAGGGAAACATCATGCTGGAGAGGGACATCATGCTTGGGAGGGTGGAGGGACAGCGCAAGAGAAGAAGACCCTTGATGAGATGGACTGATTCAGTTATTGGGGTGGTGAAGGTTGGTGTGTCAGAGACAGTGAGGTTGGTGCAGGATAGAGCAGGGTTCAGAGCTGTTGTACACAGGGTCACTATGAGTCGCAAATGACTCAATGGCACATAACGACAACAACAATTTAAAGACTTGAGTCTCAAAAATATTGCAGATATACTTCTTGTCCTGCCCCTTTAACTATCACTCTACAAGAAATAAAGAAAACTTAGATAAAATGTAGACATTCCCCAATTAGGTACACAACTAGTAATTAAATAACCAATTAAAAGAATCCGGTTTATTCTATGAGCTAAGAGAAAAAAGAAAGTTCTTACCTTCCTGGGAAACAATTTCCTGTGGTAAATCATCAATAAAATCTAAATGCATTTCTACTGGTTCCTCAGTTCCCAAAAGATTGTGGTCCACGGTTATACGCCCCTTCTTTTCTTCTCTTTCTTTCAAAATAACCTAGAAGTCATTGCAGTCTTTTATTACTGACCACTCTTTTAAGTAGGTACAGAATCATGACAATGCACCTGTCCATTCTAACGTGACAGGAACACCACCATCACAAACAGGAATTCACCTGAAGATGGTAATAAGGATTTTAACAAACATCAAAATTAGATACTGACAAAAAGGTGACTAATTTTAAGCACTGTTTTACAGACATACTATTTCCAAAATAACTCAGGCAATTATACTACTACGGTTAGCTGTTTGTTACGTGCTCTCTAGCTAATCATGGTAACACTATAAATAGATGCTGGGAAAGAGAACTCTTATTCCCCGGTCTCTTCTAAATCCAGCTTGAATTACAAGCAGTCCTCTTTCCCAGAACTGTTTTAGTCATTTTTAAATAATCATCACCAAGACTTTTACTTGCATGTGTTATTATGATCTTGTTTCACATTTCTACACTCTTTTAACTTGCCTTTTTGGTAGGGAATGGGAACAAATATGGACCTTCTCCAGTCAGTTAGTTAGGTACCTGTGTTCCAAAGTCCTTGACACTGACTAGTGAACATGTCTAGGGTTACCTGTTTACTGTTATGTAATGTGCCACCTAGTCTGAAGAGACTCATAACTGAGCTTCCAATGGGCTTTCAGAGGCAGTAAATTGCATGGGAGGAGCCTGCCCATCTCTTTCCTACGGAGCAGTCGGTAGATTCCAACTTCATGCCTTTGGGATGGCACTGCAACTCTGTACCACTAAGCCACAAGGACTCCCTCGCATCTATCTGTTAAAGCACCTCAACTGGTATTCTGTCAATTCTTGTGGCCTTATTTTTTACCAATGCCTTCAGTGCAGCTTGAACTTCTTCCTTCAGTGCCACTGGTTCTTGATAATATGCTACTACCTGAAATAGTGCAGCACTGAAGTTGTTACAGTGACTCTGTGTTCTCACCATCTTCTTTCTTCTGATGCTTGCTGAGTCCATCAATACTTTGGCTACAGAATCCTTGAGTATTGCATGGAACTCTGGGCTTAAATTTTTTCTTCATTTCTTTCAGCTTGAGAAATGCCAAGCTTGTTCTCCTTTCTTGGTTTTCTAAATCTTTGCACATTTTGTTCTAATATTTTGCTTTCTGTCATCTTGAACTGCCCTTTGAAAGATTTTGTCCAGCTCTTGTATTTCTACTTCTCTTCCTTTAGCTTCTATTTGTAAGCAAGTTTGAGAGTCTTTTCTGACATCCATTTTGGCATTTTCTTTCCTATCTATTTAATGACATTGTGCTTTCTTCATGGACAATGTCTTAGATGCTATCCCACAACTGGTCTATTCTTCAACTGCTTCTGAGATATTTTTAGGTGCCACAAATTCAAGGTCCTATTTTCCTCTTGTAGACTTGTTTTTAGTTCAGCTTCAATTCAAACTTGTATATGAGTAACGGCAGTTGGCTCTACCTTCTGACTGCTGAAAATGAGCGGCTTCATTTTTTTCTTTGCACTGGTGGAGCCAATCTAATTTTTGTGTATTCCTTCGCTTGAGGTGCAAGTATAATAGCTATATTTTTAAAGTTATTTTAATCATTAGATGACTGTACAAAAATCTATTATACTATCTTTGGTCTCATTCCTTGATGAAGTCCTTATTTTCCAACTACCAATGCTTTGTTTCCACTCTTGCATTCCAGTCGCTAATTATCATTAATGCATCCTAACTGTTCAATCAACTTGAGACTGCAAAAGTTGGTTATTGTTGTGTATTGTCTTGTCAGGAACAACTCACAGTTGATTTCCCAGCAGGCTTTCAGAAGCAGCAAACTTTAAGGGAGAAGACTATCCCCTTTTTCCCGTGGAGCAGCCAGTCGGTTGATATGAACAATGTATCTTTGTGTGGGCAGCACAATTTCTTATACCACTAAGCCACCAGCAACAATTTCTTCGTATCTGGTTTTAGCTTTGGTTGGTGCTTATATCTGAATAGTTTTATTAACACTCCTTGTATGCATATGGATATTATCCTGTCACTGATGGTACTATATTTCAGGACAGATTATGAAATGTTTTGGATGATGAATGCGACACTATTCCCCTTCCATTTGTCCTTTTCAGCTTAGTAGATCCTATGACTGCCCATCTACCCTCATTAATACCTAGGATACTGATCTATCTGAATTCCATTTAATTTTTTACAACTTCTGCTCTTTCTAGGTTTGTACATTCTATGATCCAATTATTAATGGATGTGTGCAACTATTATTCCTGGAGTCCTGTCACATCAGCAGATGGTTCTTCGCTTGGTCAAAGGTTTTTTTCACCTTCAGTGCAGATACTACTTGGAGGGGGCAGCTCTTTCATAGTCCCATACTGAGTGCTTTCCAATCTAAGGGCCTCATCTTCTGGCACCATATCTACCAACATTAGCGTTATTCATAGTGCTTCTTGGGCCTGGGATTTCAGAAGTGGATGACCAGGCCTGCTCCTTAATCTGTCTTAGTCTTGACGTTCTGCTGAAACTTGTTCACCATGCATTACCCTACTGTTATTTGAAATACTAATGAGATAGCTTCCAGCATTACAAAAACATGAAAGTTACCAAAGTAAAGCACAGTGAACAACAAGTGGTTGAGTTATACTATGGTATACTGTATGCTTCAAGTTGCATCTGCTTCACGCTTTAAATACTGGGTGGCTGACTACATAAACCAACTGTTCAATGTTTGTCCAAAAGCAAAGATGAAATAGCAAAAGAGGAAGAGAAGTCAGATCAATGGAAACAGAATCACAGAATGGAAATAAAGAGAACATCAGCAATGATGGGGCAATTTTAACTAACGGCAGAGGACTATCTGTATAAAAATTGTTAAAGAAACTAATTTGCTACAAAAACTTTTCCTTAAAATAGAACTTTAAAAAAAAGAGAGAACTTTAATACTGAGACATTGCTATCACTTGGAAAAAACATAATTTCTCAAATTTTGATCTGTCAATGAGTAAAATGATTATTTTTAAGCAGACTGTTTTTGTTCTTTGTTGTAAATTCAACTATGACTCATAGCTACCCTACAACAACCTAGATCAGAACTTTGTCCTATCCTGCTTCATCTTCACAATTTCTGATATGCTTGAGTGTATTTCTACAGTCACTGTGCCAAATTATCTTGCTGAGTCTTTCTCTCATCTTCCATCTTTCCCAGAATGGTGTCTTTTTACCCCAAGGATTGACCTCTCTAAATCATATGTTCAAAGTATGTGAGACAAAGTTTCCCTATTCTTGCCTCTATAGAGCTCCCCAACTACACTTCTCACAGATAGATTTTTCTTTTCTTTTGGCTGTCCATGGAACATTCAGTATTCTTCTTCAACATCGCAATTTAAAGGCAATGATTCTTCTACTATCATCCCTATTTATCATCCATCTAGATGCATAAGAAGCTACTGAAAATACTATAGTTTGAAAGAGGAGCACCTTAGTCTTTAAAGGTACTATCCTTGCTCTTTAGCACTTTATAGAGGTCCCTAATGCAACATGTCTTTTGGTTTCTTGAGTGCTACTATTATGAGTATTGATTATGAACCCAAACATTGAATCCTTGACAACTTCAATCTCAAATCTTTTCTCCATCTATCATAATGTGGCCAACTGGTCCAGTATTAAGGATATTTGTTTTCTCAATGTTAAGGTGTAATCCATATTGGAGGCTGAACTTTTTGGCAGTAAGTGCTTCAAGTTTTCTTTATTTTCTGCAAGCAAAGTTTTGTCATCTACATAACGTCAAGTTGATGAGTGTTCCTCCAACCCTCCTACAACATTCTTCTTCATATAGCCCAGCTTCTCAAATTATTTGCTCAACATACATACTGAATAAGTACAAAGAAAGGATCTAGCCCCAGAACAACTTTCCTCATTTTAAACCATGCAGTGTTCTCTTGTTCTGTTCAGACAATTGCTTCTTGGTCTAAGTGTATGTTTTCCATGAGCAGAATTAAGTATTCTGGGATTCTCATTGTTACCTATAATTTGTTATGTATCAATGACTCAGTCTTCAACATGATTACATCTTAACATCAAGAAAGCCACTGGACCAATAGGCCATGTTATGATAAATAGGGGAAAGACTGACAGAAATAGTCAGTTAGATTATTTCTCTGCTTAAAAAGACAATAGATTCGCTCCCCTCCCCGAAAAGAAAAAGAAAAAAGAAAAAAAAAGGACACTAGATAATAAGCAAATAGTACATACCAAAAAAGATGTAATTTTTAAGGATTACTCAAAAGCTTCATCATAGCAAGGAACTTATTACTCTATCGCTTCCTTGACTGTGTGGCTTTCTTTTATATAAGAAGTCACCCAGTCTCATTTATTTATTAAGAAACCAAAGGCATTCCCAAAGAAGTCTGTTCTTTTAATAAAATTTCACATTAGAATGCTACTGTAAGATTCATCAAACAAAAATATAGTCACACATGGCTATAATCATCACTTCCCTCCCTATCATACATATTAAGCTAAACTTTCAACACACTGGAGGTCTTATCTTGCTTTAGAAGAATATACTTACAAACATGAACCCTGAAGTTCTTAGACTTCCTTAATGGTATTGTTGGTATAGTTACAGCTGTAATGTTACACAAAGCAAATAGATTACTGATGGAAAAATGATGAGTAGTATGGCAGCATCCTTTTTTTAGGTTTTTACTGCCTTCATTTCCTCTATTCTTAAGACTAATAGGTTTTTATAGGTTTGGTTTGCTTTGTACAAGCGTGATTATGTGCTGTTAAAATAAAACACTTCTATGAAATACTGTTGTTGGGTATTAGTAAAAAACTGATTATATTCAAGTACCTTGTAAAGAACATGGAATTTCTTTTTACTTGTAATTTTCTGGCTAGAGAGATGTTATAGTGTCCTGATCATCAACATAAAGCATTTAATAAACAAGTGACTGGGCTATAAAATTTTAAAAGTCCCAGATGACAAACTGTTTTTGTAGTTGTTGTTGTTATGTGCCGTCAAATCACTTGTGACTCACAGTTTTCTTAAAAATAGAGATTAAAATAATAAGTTTGGAAACTACCTCATAAGATTACATTTTATTTCAATTTTGTAGTTTTCAATAATTTGGACAATATTTTTTCAATGATTTTTTTATCTCATTCTAATCCTCATAAGCAGTATAAACATTATCCTCCATAAACTTTCTATTTTAAAACAAAAAGATTGTCTAAAGCTACATAATGGGCACTGAAGTTAGTACTACAATCCAAGACTTCTGAATCACAGATATTAAATATTTTGTGTTTGTTTTTAATTTTATAGAAAAAATTCATTCTCCAGTATTTGGTTTCACACAGAAAGTCAGCCACAATGCTACTGTATCTCTCAGCTCAAATTAATGGTAATCAGATAAATTAATGGCAATAGATGCATATACGTCTATGAAGACATCAAAATACTCTGCTGGCTAAAACAGCACAACCACTTTTGTAAAACAAACTTCAACTTTCATTTGTTTTGTAAAGTAAACACTCCTAAATTTTAACTTACCTTTTTAAGTGCTGTAGGTCGTTTTAGTTTTGCAATTTCCTTTTCTTTTCCTTTTTTGGCTTTGGAGGAAGTAATATCTAATGAATTTAAGGGTGCCAAACAGGTCTGACTTTTGGTTAAAGATTTTCTGTTTGTAGAATCTTTAGTGTGAAATGAAGCTGCAGTGGCCACTGAAAACAAACAAGAACATTAGTTTCACTACTGCAGTCAGTTCTAGAAACTTTCAAAATTTCCAATGACAAATGTACAAAAATAAGAACATCCTCTTCCCATGGAAAAAAATAGACATCATAATAGTGGGAGCAAGTACAGGAACAGGGAATGTCCCTTACATACAATTTTTATGCCTCATCTGAATCTCTATAAAATAAAGAAGACAAAACCAGAGAAATTAACTTAGTAGTCTAAAGTAACCAATTGTGAATGGTTAATTCTACTCTAGTGCAATGCAGCAACTCTCATGCAGGCAACTTTTTACAACTGGTTCTTTAGTAGAACCATGCCAAGTCTAAAATTTCAAAACTCTGCAACTCCCTTATACCAAGTAAAACTGTTTACCATAATATACATACTCAAATACTATTCTTGTTTCACTTTGTCAAACAATAATAGTTTACAACCCTACTCAGTACTGTTCTACATCTCTATGCCTGGAGACATTAATTCTCCAGCAAATATCTCCACTCGTTTAACATTCCTCTGTCTGATCTCTATGCTCTCAATCTAACAGAGAAGCTTCCTTTCCATTTTTCCTGAGGTGCCACCCAGTAAAACCAAAAATATGAGAGGAAGGAAAAAACAGACATCCTTATTCCTCATTTTTAACTTCATTTTAATTCCTTGCTCAATTTCTAAATCCTCCCACCAGTCAAGTTCTTCTTTAATTCCTATTTTCCTTGACTCTTCATAAGCTAAAAGCTCTTCTGGCTGAGGAAAAAGGAAAAAAAAAAAGGAAGGGCAAACCAACAAATTACCATCCTTTAATTAAGAGACTATCATTCTCAATTTATTATAATCTTACCCACTCTTGTGAACCAGCTACTGCTAAGGTCCATCCGTAACTTAACAGTAAACAAATAAAACTCTGAGTCTTCATCTTATTCACACTTTACATCAAAGCCTACATGGTCTTCCTCAAATGCTATCCTTACCTGAAGTTACACTGAGCTCTCTTATTTTCCTTCCTCAAATGTATGTTTCTGGTTCCTTTTCTTTCTGTTGTTTAACAATGAGCATTTCCCAAGTATTTATTATTAATCATATCTTTCTTTTTTCCAGGTGATCATGTATCACCATAAATTTAATAACCTTTTGCTTAAAAATCTGACTTCTAACCGAAACGGCTAAACATCAATCACAAGGCCCTTTGTCACCAGAATTTCAAATAATCAGGTCCAACTCTTCCAGGATCTGCATATTGTTTAGTTATCAACGAAGCTTTCACTGCTACCAGTCTTCCAAGTCAGAGTCTGGAATCATCTTTGACTAAATTCTGTATTCATCAGTAACAAATCCTTATGAATTCCTAATAGTATTTTCACCCTTATCAGGCTCATTCTTTCTTTTGTTTTTCCAATAACTTTCTTTGCAATTAACACTCTCCAATTTAAACATAGGTTTAAAATGGACATTAATTTCATTCCTATTTATAAAAAATCCTATTCCCCTTCAAAGTCCTTTTCAAACGCTATCTATATAGCATGTTTATTTTTAAAAATAAGGAAATACTTTGGAGCTGTTGTGTTTAAGTGAAAAAAGTTACTGGAGAGTTTTAAGCAGTGGAGTTAAATTGTTCAGATTATATTTTTTTAAAAGGTCACTCCTTCTAAAACAGACCTGGAGTGGTGAGAGGAGGAAAGTGGGTAGTAGACAGGAAATTACCACAGTAAAATTACCAGGACTAATAATGTAATAGGAAAGAGGCTAGTGAATTAAGAGTCTGGATATGCTTGAAAGTTAAGACAGCATGTGTTGTAGGATGTAATGTGGGATCCAATAAAATAGAAGGGACATGGAAAATTTCAAGGCTTGTGGCCTGAGCTGACTTAAATGTAAAAGTTGCTGTTGTTGTTATGTGCCATCGAGTCGTTTGCAACTCATAGCGACCCTACCAAAACACATTCCCAAAGCCAAAGAGCAATCTGCTTAGACTAAGGCCATCACCTGTATATGACAGAGGTCTGGTATTAGTAATCTGCCGTGCTTTCATCGCTGCTTGTTGTTTCTCCAGAGCCGCTAGCATGTCCCCCAAATCTAGCTGAACGGGTGTTTTATTCTTTTTTCCAGCTGCCTTTGATAAAGCTTCCTACAAGGTGAACAAGAAAACATTCATCTTTATAAGTTAGTATGACAGTGTGGCAATTAAAGATTACTCGTCACTCTTCTGTTCACTCTCCCAAAACATATCACATTTACTATTGCAAATGAATATTTACCTGTAATTTTTTCTGTTCCATACTTATTTCTGAATATTCTTGAGCTGTAGCAAGAGCTGCTGCTAACGCTTTCTTCTTCTGACTCTTTGCACGTTTAGGAACAGAGGTTGTAATAGGAATTGGAGTCTGAACTATATTGATTGGAGAGTTTTCAGGTAAATCATCCAACTATGAAAACCCAAAAGACACTTGTTAGTGATTCCAAGTTTCAGAAGAGTATCAACATGTTAAAAATGCATGATAGAGAAAAGTGGACTTTACTATAAACTGACTTTAGATCTTTGAAAATCAATTGGCATGAGTAAAAAGCTACAGTAAATACACATTTTCTGAGCAAATGTGCCATTACCAACAATAGGATGGCCTGACAATATTAATGTGATGCTTCTGTTTAAAACTGGGTGATTCAGTCGGGCACTTTACTAGCTAACAGGGTAATAGTTTTACACCTAACCAAAGATGTCTCAGAAGATGAACCTGGCAAATTGCTTCCCTAAAGTTAATGACCTTAAAATGGCTACAGAGCAGTTCAAGAGGCACAGAGTCAGAATCAACTCAACAGCAACAAATAACAATCATGGAGAAAGAGTAACCAAGATTTGGGGTATTATACACACAGGATAATATGTATGGTCTCTTCAAAAGACTCAATAATACATGTAACAAAACAAACGGACCACTCTGTGCTGTTGAGCAGGAACCGACCCAGGGACCCTCCAGCAGGTTTTGAGAGGCAGTAAACCGCACTGAAGAGACTGCCCAACCTACTCCTGCAGAACAGCTGGATGATTCAAACTGCACACCATTAGGATTGTAATGTAGTTTCTTACCACTAGGCCACTAGAGTCCCCTGGGAAACAATAGATGTGACAATTTAAGGTAATGGCAACATTTGCCTGAAGCTTGCATTGAAAATAAAAGCATAAAACTGGAAAAACCTTAGTATGTACTAAGTATTAGATGATATAGTTAATGGTATTTTCGTAGGCATATTAAAAGAACAGTGTATTTCCCAGAATATTTTTGTTCTTGGGTATAGTTGAAAGAAACATTAAAGATAAGTACTAAACATACATGAGGATACATGTGATAGTAGAAACTTTAGTATTTATTGGTACAGTGAGTTAAGCTTTCAGCTGCAGTTCAACAGTTCAGCAGTGAAACCTACCAGGCAATCATGGGAAAAATACAGGGCAGTTTGCTTTTATAAAGATTTGCAGTCTCAGAAATCTTATAGGACAGTTTTATTTTCATAGGAATCATCGCTATGAGTCAGAATGAACTTAATGTTTAGTATTTTCTTTCAGGAGAATGTTTTTAAAAAATGCATAGTCAAAAGAAAAAAAAAGTTGTATTTTATTTGAAGTCACTTACCACTTTTGAAGACAGTTTCTGCTGAAGATTCTCATCTTTAGCATTTCTATTTTCATTTTGTTCTCGAAACCCATCTTCATCCTAAAATTGGATTTCACATTTTAAATGAAAATACAATTGAAGGTAATAAACTTTAAAAAACCCCCTCTTTTTAGAATGTATTAAAATATTTAAAAATTAAGAGATGATTTAAAAAAACAACCTTAACAATGACTTTCTGAAAGTCATTTTAGAAAAAGGAAATTTTATTTCTTACATATTTAAACATAATAATTATTCAAGTATGTATGTGGACATACCCACCTATACCAATCCTTTGAATCTTTGCTTGTACTATTTCATTAAAAAAAAATTCTACCTTGAGTTAACTGAAAAGAATTTCATATTGGATTACATTTCAGGTAATTTATAAAAGATTTTAATGCATATTTAATATGGAATTTATTAACACAGTGTCTGTTTCACATTATTAAAAACTTCCAGGAGATTTAAAACTACTAGATAAATTTATTGGTTCTACAGAAATAATCCATATCCTCCATTACTATGAAATCTATATTAAATATCTTTAATTGGTTCATAGTTTATATGACTCATAATGAGTTGCATGTAAGCAGTGCAAATAGTGAAATTATTATGCCTGGATTTACTGCAATTAATCTTTATAGAAAAAAGTGAGATACATTCTAACTCCACTGGGTCAATTACTAAACTTCTTTGCCATACTATTCATTGTTATCCTCTGGTCATAAATGAGCTTTTCTAGTTTGGTCCTTATACTAACCCATTTTATAAACCTATGATCCAAACAAAATTAGTTACTCAACTGTTATCCTGACGCAACCAAATCTTAGGTCATTCTTTAAAATACTTCTCAAATGTTAGCACTACCTATCTCAAAGCTTTACACTTTTCTCTTCCAATTGCAACACAGTAACCTCCCTGCAGTAGTGTGTTTATTCATCTTAATAAATGAGTCAAACCATCTTCATTTATACCATGCCTCTATCAAGAGTCAATTAGATAAACATAAAGACCAGAAACGCAGCAATTAGGATATAAGCTGTATGTCTGTCTGTCTCTTAGAGAAAGTAAAGTCTTTTGCTTCTCAAAGACCCTCCTGAGTCAGCCATACCTATCAACTAAAATACTCAAACCTGAAAAATTGGATAAATGGAGTAGATGACTAAGAACATTAATGAGAAAAATTTATTATATCAAGTCTAGATGAAAACAATCTTTACTTCTATGTTACCTCAAAATGAAGATACATGGCAAAAATTTATATAAACATTAATCAGTTAATATTTGACCAAGTATATAATTAAAATAAAAATTAGTCAATACTTCTGAGTAATTTAAAATCTATAGTAGTCACATGTTAAGACTTAAAAGTTCTTATTATATTTATAGTGCTACAAGTATTTTCCTAGTGGGAACACGTGATACGACGTAAAAAAAAATACAACAAAAGTTTTGAAGAGATACCTCAAAATACAAAGATTCAGAATTTGGATCTCCTCTGTGGGGCTGACTGGGGTTTAACTGTTTATTATCTTGTCTTTTTTGCAAATTTTGTCTTCGTTCTGAGGAAGTACTATGTCCTCGACATCGGAATCCAACCTAAGTAAATTCCACAAAAGGAAAAGAAAATTTTTTAAGTAAATATTTTATTGGAGTGTAACATACTTACACAAAGGTATATAACTTGATGAATGTTTATGAAGTGCATAATTTATTTTAAAAGCTCATAGCTTCTGACAAAACAACTGTAACAATAAATACATGACTAATACAAAAGTTTGAAGACATATGTATGGTTTTTTTTTTTAAAAAAAAGCAACAGCACTGAGAGGGAAAACAGTATTAAGCATTCATGTTTTTAAAAACAGAAATAGTACCTTTTTGTTAATTCATCTTAAGAAAATGCTTTTTCTAAAAAGTGGGTGTAAAAAACAGGGTAAAAAAAGTTAAGCTTCAAATATACATTTGTTGTTGTTTGTTGTTTATTGCTGTTGAGTCGAGCACAACTTATAGTGACCCTATGAACAAAAAGTCTGAAGTCTTTCTATAATTACCATTTCTCCAAGTTCATAGAGTTTTCAGAGGCATGTGGTTTAGAAGTGGATGCCAAGGGAGCTCTGGTGGCCTAGTGGCAAGAAGATGCACTGCAATCCCAAGTGTGCCTGGTTCAAATCCACCAGATGCTTTGCTGGAGAAGGAGGGACAATCTCCTCCTGTACCAGTCAGATCTGATTTGACAGTACAATGCACACACACACACAAAAAAAAAAACCGCAACAAAATAGAAAAAAAAGAAGTGGATGGCACTCCTGCCTCCAAATCTGTCTTTAGCTGGGAGCTCCACCAAACACTGTCCACCATGGGCAGCCATTATGGCATTTGAGACACCAATGGTAAAAGATTCAGCATCACAGCAAACCCAGATTATCTCAGTACAGCAAACTGACAGAGAAGTGCTGTAAAACTTAGAAGAATGTTCCTCCAAATTAAAATAACACTCAACCCTTGGCCCCAACATTAAGATATAATATTATCATAAAATATACTTCCACAATTATACACGCACATACACTAAGTAGCATTGCACTACGTCTATTACAACAGTAGCTTTGTATATGACTCAAATATCTATCAATATTGTTGCTAGGTGCCACTGAGTCAAGTACAACTCACAGTGGCACTACGGATAATACATCTGAACCTTGCCTCTCCTGTATTATCCTTATTATCATCTCTGACACGCTGGAGCCCACTGCAGCAGTCATTATGCCAATCCATCTTGTTGAGGGTCTTCCTATTTTTCACAGACCTTTTACCTTTCCAAGCCTGATGTTCCTCTCCAAGGAATACCCTCTCCAAGCAACATGCTCAAAAGAATGTGAGCAAAAGCTTTGTCACGGGATTACACAAAGCAATGGGGACATATCTATTACACAAATTAAGAGTTATTTATTTTTAAAAAATGAAAACATTCTTTAGGTAGCAATATATGAATGTCTTTAAGAAACATTGCTAAGTTAGATAAGTGAACACAGAACAAAATGTGTATGCTTGTTCTTAGGTAAGAAAAGGACAAAAATGGAAGAGACATATTTGTATTTACTTATACAGAAAGGAGGAAATTCTGGTGAATATGCAAAAAACTAGCCAAACTAGTTGCTGTTAGGTGCCACTGAAGTGAGTACAACCCACAGTGACCCTAGGAACAACAGATCTGAACTCTGTCCTAGCCTGTGTCATCCTCACAATCTCTGACATACTCAAGGCCACTGCTGTAGTCACTATGTTAATCCTTCTGGTCCTCCTCGCTTTCGCCCATCTACTGTGAGGCAAAGCATTATCCTCTTTGCCTCAAAGGAGCACTCTGCCTGCACCATCTCCAAGATTATGTTTTTTTACCAGTGCCTGGGATATTTACTACTAGTCTCCAACACCACAACTCAAAGGCATCAATTCTTCTTCTGTCATCCTTATTCACTGCCCTGCTCTCAGATGTACTGCAAGTGACTGGAAAAAAAAAATCACAGCCTTAATCAGGTACATCTTAGTTTTTACACTGACATCATTGTTCCTCAATAATTTGGAGAAGTCCCTGACAAGAGACTTTGCCAATACAATATGCTTCTGATCTCCTGACTGCTGGTTCCAAGAGTGTTGACTGTGAATTCAAAGAAGACTGAAGTTGTTGACAGTCTCAATCTTTTCTCCATCTACCATAATGTTGCCTATCAGTTCGGTGGTGAAAATTTTTGTTTTCTTGACATTGACATGCAATCCATATTCTTTGAATTTCTACAGCAAGTATTTCAAGTCCTCCTTACTTTCAGAAACCAAGTTTTATCATCTGAATAACCTAAGTTTTTGATGAGCTTTTTCTGATGTTGGAGCCACATTCTTCTTTACAGAGTCCAGCTTCTCAAATAATATGTTCAGCATATAGATTGAATAGGTATGAAAATAGGATACAACCCTGACACACACCTTCCTTAATTTTAAACCATGCAGTATTTCTTTAGGGAGCTCTGGTGGCCTCATGATAAAAAACTGTGCTACAATCCAAAGGCACACGGTTAAAATCCACCAACTGCTCTGCAAGAAAAGGATGGGCAATTTCCTCCTGTACGATTACCTGCCCCTGGAAACCTGTTAGAGGGCCAGGTATAGGTCTGTTCTTACTTGATGGTTTGCAACAACAACAGTATATCCTTACCCTGCTCACATAAGAGCCTCTTAGTCTAGGTATAAGTTTTACATAAACTAAATTAAGTGTCCTGGGATTCCCATTCTTTTCAGTATTAGACATAATAAATACCTATAAATAAAATACCTAC
>NW_006399914.1:4332475-4340635 GCF_000299155.1 Elephantulus edwardii
AACAACAACAACATAGGAGGTACAACACTTATCTGTCAGTTTGTTTTACTGGGGCAATTACTTGCATATTGCTAACTACCTTACAGCTTAAGTATCTACACTCTTTCTTGTTCTTATACCATTTTTCTTAACAGTACAGTACTTGTCTTTCAGTTCGTTATACTGAGGTAACTTGTGGGTTGCTGTGATGCTGAAAACTATGACACTGATGTGCCAAATGCCACAAGGGCCACCCATGGTGAACAGGTTTTAGTAAAGCTCTCCAACAGACTATGAAATAGTACTGGCCAAGCACTTTGTAAATTTCAGAGCTTTGACAACTGTGTGAATACTAGAGAAACATTTATAGTTACAGCAGAAAGTTAATCAAAATGATGAGAAGCAACTGTAAACATACATTCACAGTGGAATGTACAAAGGATGAATGTTAGAAAATTAGAAAACAGAAATGGAATTCATGGACATCAACATTCTAGGCACTAGTAAGATGAGATGGACTGGCTTTGTCCACTCTGAATCAGACAATTACATAGAATACTATGCAGGGAATGAAAAACAAAAAAGAATCGTGGTACATTATTAATTAAAAAGAAAATTTCAAGTTCTATCCTGAAGTGATAGGACTGTATCCAACATATACAAGGAAAATCTGTTAATACGACTTTTATTCACATATATGTGCCAACACTTAACAGCTAAAGAAGACAAAATTAATGATTTTTACCAAATTTTGCAGTGCTGTCCAAAACTGATCAAACATGCAATCAAGAAGCACTAATGACAACCGGTGACTGGAATGTAAAAGATGGAAACAATGAAAAAGGAATGGTAGTTAGAAGCACATACCTGGCGACAAAAACAAGGTTGAGAAAAGAATGACTGAATTTTGTACATTCAATGATTTATTCATTGCAAAGACTTTTTAGAAAAACACAAATGGCAACTTTAAATACAGACCTCACCTGATATACTGTATAGGAATCAGACTGACTATATCTGTGGAAGAAATCACTGGAGAAGCTCAATAACCGTCAGTCAAAACCAGGCTAGGTTCTGACTGCAGAACAGATAATCAATTACTCACGTGCAAGTTCAAGCTGAAGCTGAAAAAAAAATTAAAACAAGTCCACAACAACCAAAATATAATATTGAGTCTATCTCACTTTAATTTAAAAATCATCTTACAAACAGGTTTGAAGCACTGAACACCAATGATTGAACCCAGATGAGTTGTGGGATGACATCAAAGATATCACCCACGAAGACAGCAAAAGGTCATTATGAAGACAGAGAAGAAAGAAAAAAACAAAATGGATGTCAGAAGATACTCTGAAAACTGTACTAGAATGTCAAGAAGCCAAAACAAAGGGAAGAGATATAGAAGTTAAAGAGCTGAATTTTCAATCCCAGAGGCGCACGGTTCGAATCCACCAGATGCTCTGCCGGGGAAGGAGGGACAATCCCCTCCTGTACCAGTCAGATCTGATTTGATGGTACACTCACACAAAAATAATAAAATAAAAATTAAAAAAAAAAAAGGCTGAATTTTAAAGGCAGCTCAAGAGTGCAAAGCAAAATACTGTAATGGAACGTGCAGAGAGCTGGAATAGAGAATAAATACAGAAAACTCATTCAGCATTTCTCAGGCTAAAAGAATTGAAAAATTCAAGCCTCAAGTTGCAATACTAAGATATGAGTAAAATTTCAATGATCCAGGAAGCATCAAAAGAAGTTGGAAGGAACACACATAATCACTGTACCAAAACGATTGGTCAACAATAAAATACTTCAGGAATTACTACTTGATCAAGAGCCAAACATAATGAAGGAAGAAGTTCAAGCTTCACTGAAGGCATTGGCAAAAAATAAGGCCCCAGGAACAGATGAGATACAAATCGACCTGTTTCAATTAACAGATGCAGTCAAACTAGTGGCAGGAATGAAAGGAAACTCACTCATTGTTGTGTGTACTTTTATACCGTTTTTCAGTCTACACAGAATATAACTTTTAAATATTTTATTAACATAATTGAAAATTAAAGCTACATTAGAAAAGATCTATTCAATCAAAGATTAAAGTACTGTCTTCAATGTTTTTTTTAAAATAACTAAAGTGGCCTAGTACGAGTACCAAAAAATCTAGTAAATGGAACAAAACAAACAGTGTAGCAATAATATTTATAGCCTAAGAATGAGTTTTCACTGCTGTCACTCTGGAATGGTCTGATAGCTGACCCTCCAGTAGGACTGTGATACTGTACATCTCATGGGAGGAGACTACCTACCTTTCTCCTGTGGAGCTGCTGGAAGATTACAACTGTCAGAGGGGGTTAGTCTATGGATTTGCAGTGCCTGGGAAATAAGACATTAGTGGGGGGGGAGGGGTAACCCAAAACTACCTTCACATAAAATCCACTGCCACTGAATCATTTTCAAGTCACAGCAACCCCACAGGACAGAGCTGAAATGCCCCACAGGGTTTCCAATGCCATGAATGTTTAAGAAAGCAGACTATCAAATCTTTTTAGCACAGAAGGGCTGGTGAGTACAGCCTGCCAGCTTTTCAGTCAGCAGTCAATCACTTTAGCCATGACACTATTAGATTTCATTACAATACCAGAAGATGATTAAAATGGGAGGACCTATCAGTCAAGGTACAGTGTTAAGTTGCACCACTTAAACTACTCTGAAAAGCTAAATTCTTCTATATCATTCATCAAAATAAACCTCAAATTTAAAGTCTTGAAACATAATGCCATAAAAGAACAGCGGAAAACAGTTAAGAAATTTGACTTTTTAAAAGCCTAAATAAAATGACAAATCGCTAGAGAAGAAATTATTTTGCCTTACAAGGAAAAAAAAAATTACCCTCATCAAAAATCAAGCGTATTTAGAACAATCTGTAATAAAGCATTACAGATAGAAAAGGGAACCAATACAGTACTCAAATTTGGCTCCCATTCTTCTGGAATGAAGAGAGAGAAAATTTAGCATACCATATGTATTTATATCATTCACTTTTTTGTTCTTTTACCATTCCTCACTAACTCTGAAAAAGAAAGAAAATATTTTTCAATTTGATTACTGTTTTCTCTCCAGGAAAATAACAAAAGAAATAATAAATACCATGACTGCAAACTTGGCAGGATCAGTAGTTATGATCACAACATAAATCTCAGCACCTAAGTAAATATTTGGTAGATTTTTTAAATCTATCTATATAAAGGATTCCTGCTTTAGCTTTTTTATTTTTAATCAATAAAGCTAGGTCATCTCATAAGTTTGCCATAAGCGACACACCATTTGTGAAGCAACTACAGGAAAGACAGCTGCTTTAACACAGAAAGATGGACAGTCTCCTCCCATGTGATATCATTATAGCTTTGGAAACCCACTGGAGAGTCTGCTAAGAGTTGGAACAAGTCAACAGCAATAGGAGGCAAGAGAACAGGGAAGAGAGCACCATTTCACCTCCTTGTTTGACAGCTTAATTCAGATGAAAATATATCTGAAGTACTTTATTTCAGGAAGTCAAAGAAGAGGCAATTATTTGGCCTTATTCTATTAGTAAATTGCTATTACTTCAGCTGACTTACAGATCTACTCTCATGGTTAATTTTTAATTTCTTAAGTAAATTTAAGAAATTAAGGGATGTAATATTAAAAAAAAAAATAGTAACTGATCAACAAATTGACAACAGCAGCTTTAAAGAAAAAGTAAGTAAGATAAAGTAGCAGTACATCTA
Source organism: Elephantulus edwardii (assembly GCF_000299155.1). Lineage (NCBI taxonomy): Eukaryota > Metazoa > Chordata > Mammalia > Macroscelidea > Macroscelididae > Elephantulus > Elephantulus edwardii. The sequence continues at coordinate 4,336,222 of NW_006399914.1, forward strand.
TGTTAATGGTAAAGGGCCGATAAAGAAAAAGGTATTAAGAATGATGTTATAAGGGGAGCTCTGGTGGCCTAGTGGCAAGGAGCTGCAACTACAATCCCAGAGACGCACGGTTCGAATCCACCAGATGCTCTGCCGGGGAAGGAGGGGCAATCTCCTCCTGTACCAGTCAGATCTGATTTGACGGTACACGCACACAAAAATAATAAAAAAAAAAATTAAAAAAAAGAATGATGTTATAAACGTTGAACAGTACAATCAATGTCATAGAGAAAAGCATACAAACATATATGCACAAATTGGTTAGTCGGTATATGTTTTGCTAGGTATAATTTTAACAACAAAATACTGATATTTGGCTACTCCTTTTTTTTACTCTTTTATTAAGGCATTTAAAATTAGGAACGGAATTACAGATAATACTGCTTCGATTTTATGAAATGTAGACAGATTAGTTCCCTCCAGTGTACTATAGCTAACCATAATCTCTTACATCCTAAGCTGTGTCCCTCAAAAAATGTGTTGAAATCTTAAACTCTGTAATTAAAAATAAGGAGAACTGATGTGCTTTCTGTGCCAAGCTATTAACCAAACGCCTTGAAGACATGATGCGTGTGGTTTGGAGTTTAGGTTTTTTGATACCTAAAAACAGACCCTGTTCAGAAAAGAAATGTTTTCTTTTGTTAGGTGGATTTTAAACTGAATTCTAAAAAGATCTGGATAAAGAAAAGGATAGACAGAAACACCTTTACAAAGACAAATGCTGTATGAGGATTGTCTATAAGCCAAGGAATCACGAAATATGCAGGGTTATTAAAAAGGAATAAAATCTCGGGATAGAAATCCTAATTTAGATTTTTCAATTTTTTAAATTCTTGTGTACTGTCGAATTAGATCCGAATGGCACAAGAGGGGACTAACCCTCCTCATCTGGTGGATTTGAACCATACACCTTCGGATTGCAGTGCAGCTTCTTGCCACTAGGCCACCAGAGCTCCCCTAATTCAAACTTTTAAGACTTTAGAACTATGAGAAAATGAAAACTAAAACAAAAAAACCCCACAAAAAACAAACAACCAACCAAACCCCAACTCAGTTGAAACACAATGTGAATGAAGGAAGCATGTTGTGAAAGAATTAAAAGAAAAAAACCCCCCAAAACAACCTCAACTCACTATCTCACTTGTTGAGACAGAACCAAGTCATAGCTGACCCGCCAGCAGGTTTTTGGCAGCTGTTACTCACATCAGAGAGGATTACCCATCTTTCTTACATAGTCACTGGTAGATTCGAACTGCTGGACAGGTGCTACCTTTGTGTTAGCAACACAATTCCCTTAGGATGATGATATTCTGTCTTTTCAAACAGCTCACTGTTTTACTTGTGTTATAACAGTACTAGATAAATTAGGCCCCACAACCAGGAAGCTTTCAATCTAGACATGTTACAGTAAACCAGCAGCAAGTGCCATGTCAGTGCAACTCTCACAGAAACATGCCTGTACTGCAGCGTTTAAGGCAAGTAAAGACAAAGAGACAAAGTTCCAATACTGAAGTTTAAAGAAGCGATGTTTATAGTATTGCAATGATTTGAAATTAACTTATGATTGGAATACGTCATGGCAGATGAAGCAAAGCTAAAGAGTACTCTTAAAAATTATGACAAATTCATTCTTGTGGTGGTGGTGCTGTACCAACAAGTTGAAACTGACCCAGGGTTGACCTTCCAGTGGGTTATCAGAAGCAGTAAATCCCAGAGAGGAGACTGCCCATCTTTTTCCCATAGAGCAGCTGGTGGATTCGCCCCAGCTACCTTTGTGTTGACAGCAAAATTCCTCACCATTAAGTCACCAGAGCTCTTTATGAAGTATTTAAATATATAGAAATTTATAGAAAAGGAGAAAAACACTAACAAGTACATCCATGCAACTACCACCTACAATGAACATTCTGCAGTTCCCATTGTTCTTCCCTCATTAAGGCATTTTAAAATTATTTAACAGATAATATGATACTTCAATGGCAAATAACTCACTGAATACACATTCTAAAACTTAAGGGCAGTGTTATTCATAAACACTATGCCAGTATCAAAGCTAACAAATTTACAGTAACACCCACGATTATCTCATATCTCTTCAGATTTCTCCAAATGAGTTAAAATTACCTGTGCATTATTTCTTTGTTCAGTTTGCCTTCCACCTCTAGAAAATGTCTGATGCTTTTCTAGCCATGGTTTTTTCTGAGTTGCCTGGCAAGTTGCGTTGGACCAACTTACACCACCTGCCAACAATGAGATTCAAAACTATAATTTACTCACGAGACGCCGAAAATATAAAATATTGTCCTCTCATGCATTGAATTTCAGTCGCTATAAAAATACTGTAAATATTTCATAAATTTAAGTGGTTATCAGAGTTTACTGTAAACATATTTCATTTTAGAGTAGATTTCAACTAGCATTTTCCTCAATTTGGTCAACTATAATTTGAAATTGACATGTATCTTTCTTTAGGAAAAATCCAAAATTTCCCCTTGGCGTTATCAGCAAATTTCATGCTTGAAATAAAATTCTGCAATGCTAACATGAACAAGGAAAAAGTTCAGTAAGTAACACTGAGACCACTATATAAACAAAATTCTGAAATGATGATAAATACAAAGTTCAGTAAGTAAAAGAACCACATAGAAAATAAATACCTGAACATATAGATGACTCCATATGCTAAAAAGGAGGGGGGGAAAAAAGAAAATTATTTTCCACCTAAGAAGCAACACTATTTATTTTGTAAAATGTTTCATAATTTAGTCTAGCAAAGCACTTAGTAAAATCTCAGGAAAAAATACATCTCCACATATAAATATTTTTCCTATTAATTGTAAAAAACCACAAAATATATTTCTAAACATGCTATTACTACCAAAAGAACTATTAATGAAAACAGGTAGTTAAACTTCAGCAGAGGACACAATACTGACACATGAGATTATTGGTAAAGAAATTAAAGCAATGCTACTTACATTCATGGTCCCAGCATCAGGATTTCTCAAAGCCCCTGATGCAGACTGGTTATTACTGTGTTTGGGACTGCAGTAACCACTATCACTGTCAATGTCAGCTTCACTGGCACCCTGCTCACTGGAGGATTCTGCCGTGGGGTGGGAAGTTCTTCTCCTCCTGCCTTTTGACTTCCAGAGCATTGTGGCAGTGCTCTCTGATAGAGACTTGTTAGCAATATCTGATGGGAAATCTACAAAGAAGGAAAAACGGAACTCTGTAATGCCCAAATGTATATATTCTTGCTAAATTATCATTATGCACAAATTGTAGGAAAATAATGTCTCATTTTTATAAATGATGAAAATTAAAAAGTTTTTACAAAAACCATTAAAAAGCCCTTGTTAAGCTTATTTATAATAAACTTTATTATAAAAAGATAATTAAAATATTTATAAGTTCACTCTTTATGGAACTATTCCTGCAAATACATACAAATTTGACGGAGGATATTTCTACCCATGTGTTTATAGTCATGAATATCTCGCTTACTACTGTCAAGTCAGAAGAGACACATAGGTGACCTTCCAGTGCGTTTTCAAGGCAGTAAATGGAAAGCGAGGAGATTGCTCACTTCTCACTAAGTCACAAGCAGATTCTAACTGCCAGATAAGACGTTTGGCCTTGGGTTAGCAGGCCAACTATGTACAGACTAGGTAACCAGAGCTCCCCTAATAGAGCATATATGCAGCAAACTAGGAAAACTTGGCCGCAGACCAAACATACCAAAAAATGAGTAACTGGGCCTGGAGGTTCAAAGTCATAGTCTTGGGGGACATCAAGGTCACCTGGCACAATCAAGGTCAACTGGCACAACACAGGTAACAGAAAAAAAAAAAATCTTCCATCTTACTCTGGTAAGGAACAACTAGAGTGTTAAATGTCCGGACATCTAAGATGCAACTACTATTGGTCTTTCCCATCCAGAGAAAAGAAATAATTTAAAAAACCAAAACCTATGAAAAGAGTTAGACCAAAACACTAATGCACTACACAAACTTCAGCCTCCAGGACCCTGAGACCAGAAGAACCAGATGGTGCTGGTTACTACTACAAACCATTCCAAAAGGTCCATTAGAAGGTCCTTGATAGAGAGGGAGAAAATGGGGCACAAAAATTTGAAATTATAAAACCACCAAGCTTATTATTAACTGGATAAGGTGTTGCTAGAATCCCCAAGGTTATGACTCTTTACCCTTCAGAAACAATTTCTGGCTACACAAAGCACAAGTCTAATAAAAGCTGAACAAAAATCTCCAAAGTGGCCTAGTGGCAAGAAGCAGTACTGCAATCCCAGAGATGTGTGGTTCTAATCCACCAGATGCGCTGCTGGAGGAGGGACAATCTCCGCCTGTACCAG
>NW_006399914.1:4342620-4343171 GCF_000299155.1 Elephantulus edwardii
TTCAGCTAAGATCCATCTAACATCAGCTACAATATTCCTAGTACCATGACCCCTTCTAAACCCAGCCTGGACTTCTGGCAGTTCTCTGCTGATGTACTGTTTCAGTCGTATTTTTTATAATCTTCAACAGAATATTGCTAGCATGTGAAATCAATGAGATTGTTCAGTACTCTTCTCTAGCACCATGGCTCATCTATCATCCTGAGTCACTGTCCAGCTTTCTGACACATAGCAAGTTCATTCCAAAGCCTACGGCCTGAATCAGGAGCACCTTAGTCTCCAGACTTACATTGTTGCTCTTCTGTACTCTCTTTGGCAGCAGACTTTTCCAATGCAAGGCATCTTTTGATTTCCTGGCTCTTGGTACCAAAAGTGTTGATTGCGGAGTCAAGCAAACTAAAGCTGTTAACAATCTCAATCACTTCCCTGTCTATCATAGAGCTGTCAATCAGCCCAATGGTGAGAATCTTTTGTTTTCTTGATGTTGAGCTTCAACACATATTAAAGGCTGCAGTCCCCAACCATCTGCAGCAAGTGCTTCAGGTCCTCCC
>NW_006399914.1:4343926-4345205 GCF_000299155.1 Elephantulus edwardii
AGTTGGTATGTCGTCAATTCCTGGGGCTTTGGTTCTTGCCAATTCTTACAAATAAAAAGCTTAAAAATAAGCAAGCAAACAAAAAAAGTGGAATCATACTGTTCATTCTTCTGTGCTATTTTCATTCTCTATTTAGAAGTATGAGAGCTCTGATGGTTTAGTGGTTAAGAAGTAGTGCTGGCAACCCAACAGCATTTGCCTCAAATCTAACAGCTGATCTACAGGAGAAAGATGGGTAATCTCCTTGCAATTTATTGCCTCTGAAAATGTACTAGAGTGGATCAGCTATGAGTCAGTTTCGACTTGACAGTATACAATCACCACCATCTCACAAGGAACACCAGTTCTGAGATTCCAATGTATGTAACGGCAATTCATTAATGTCACTGCTCTTATGGATATGTTACTGTCAGCTGCTGTCAAGTGGACCTCAACATCATAGTGTCCCTACTCAAAAGAAACAACTGTTTTTGTATCATCTTCATAATCTGCTGAAGATCAGGTTATTGTGATCCACAGGGTTTTCACTGGCTGATTTTTTTTGTTTTTTAACTGGTTAACAAATGATCTTTTACTGAAATATTTTCATGTGTAGTTCTCAGCTAGCTGGGCATTCCACAGCACCACTATTGATGTCTTCTATGACATCATGAGGATGACGGCCATCAACACTGCAGCCCACAGACTGGGCAGTTCCCAGGATAGAACCATTAAAGAGTTAATAGTTCTAGAGAGTCCTCTGGCTAAAGACCGGTGTTGCATCTCATCAAAAGTGATATTTCCACTGTGCTTAATATTTTTCTGCTTCTTTCTGTCTCTGGGTGGTTCCTTTAGGGCTTTGTTGATCAGGGCAGAGGCAGAAGGCACCACTTCAATCTGGGCCTGTCTGTTCTAAATGGTCAGTTTCACTGTAATCCTTAATCCCTTATAGTCACTGGTGACTTTGGCAATGTCATCCTTGCCCTTCTTTGGAGATAGACACAGAGGGCCAATCTCGGGAGCCAGAGCAGACGTGGTACGGACTTCCCCACCAGTACCCCTATGGTTGTTGTTGTTGTTGTTGTTGTTGTTGTTGTTGTTATGTGCCGTCAAGTCGCTTGTGACTCATGTTGTTGTTCTTATGTGCCATCGAGTCGCTTGCGACTCATAGCGACCCTATGTACAAGAGCTCTATACGCTCTTCTATCCTGTGCCAACCTAGCCATCTCAAATGCACTTATTCCCACCTCTCTAGTCACAGAATCGATCCATCTCATCAAAGGTCTTCCTCTCCTTCACC